>NC_081206.1:15914772-16235000 GCF_902713425.1 Acipenser ruthenus
TGAATACTAGAAAGATGTAGATCAGAGATGCACAAAACGATAGCTTGATCGTTTGCATTGAGCTCTCCAGAGCAAGCAGGTGATGACGCCAAAGTGAAACAACTGAAGAAACAGCTTCTTGCTGTTGCTCTCCACAGAGGCTAAGAAAAGTTGACAGCTTTGTGGAGAGCAGCAATCTTCACAAAGTCAAGCAGCTGTTTAGTTCATTGTTTCAATTGGAATGGCAGATTAGCCCAATCCAGCCCATTGCCCCTGACCTGGGTGTCAGCACCTCCTTGCTGTTGAGAGCTCAACCCCAACAATCGAACCGGACCGTGCAGCTCTATTGTAGATGATACAAAGTATCCAAGATCAGTGTCCTTACCTGCAGTCTTGTTGCTGGTAACTACCTGGAACCTCCACTGGGTTTCGGAGATGTACTTTGAAAGCCGCTGTAAGCGCGTGTTGAAGGCGTCAGTGCTGATGGAACAGTTCAGGCACTCAGCTAGTTCCTTCTCTGTGTCCGGCGTGCGCTCACCCTCCCTCAGCACGTCCCTGTCGATCCCGTCCAGGTGCTCTTTCAGCAGCTTCAGGAACGCTTCCAGCGCCGCCTCGTCCGCCATGAACCCGCTCGCCCCGTTAGCAAAGTGCTTCAAGTGCAAGTGGCTGAAGGTCTGGGAGGCAGCGTCTTTCAAGTGGGTGCTTCTCTGTGGTTGGCTGCTCTCTCCCTCGCCCTGCTGCCCTGTCTCTGGGTAATTGCTGTGCTCCAGGCTGCTGTTGAGGCTCCGCACCTCAGAGTTCCTCCCCGCCTCCCCCTCCTCCACACCCTCGTCATCCTCTTCCAGGGCAGACTCCTCTGCTTTCTCCGAGCTGAAGTCGGAGTGGGATGTGAAAAGCAAGGAATAAATGTTCTCCAGCAGCTCCAGACGGAAAGCGACAGGAAGGGCTTGTAAATGCTGATGGCATTTATCCATGTATTTCTTAAAAAGTTTTGGGTACCCTGGATAGAAAAAAAACAAAAACAAACAAAAAAATCATATTCGAAAACCGGTTTACATTTTTAAAGAATATTCTAACATGAAAAACCAAAGTTCATGCCAGCTCTATGTGTAAGTGACACACCCAGTCATAGACATTGAAACCCAAGGACAGAATGACTGGGCAAATCACATTCCCAGAATTCAGCAGTTTAATTGAGGTCTAAACATACTTTCTTTTCTATACATTGTGCTTGTTATATAAACAGAACCTTGCATGGTCGTTCACGGAGTGCTGTGTTGATTGCGCTCAGGAGGATGACCAGAAGCAACCCACTTAACTCTTCAGCCTTCCTATCCAGTGTATTCACAGTACTGGAGGAACGTTCCTGCAGCACCCTCTCTTGGTCTGGTCCTGTGGAATGTAGTTACCTGGACTGGAATACTGCTCTTTGCCAGGCTCCTCTCTGGACTCTGGCTGCTCCTCTGCCAAGCTGCCCAGGCAGTCCTTGCACGCAGAGTGTTTGTGAACATTGACACACAGTGCATAGACGGCATATTTCATGGCGCAGAACCCCTGGAACAGAACCACATTCCTACGCCGAACAAGAGTAGAGGCCTCTGCTAACCCTGCAGGACCTACACATAGAGATGCACAAGACACAAGCATGTAAACCTGTATAAAAAAAAATATAAAACTGTATATAAAACTATGTAAGGAGGTCACTATAATCACAGTAAGGGGGTTACTATAATCACTGTAAGGGGGTTACTATAATCACTGTAAGGGGGTTACTATAATCACTGTAAGGGGGTTACTATAATCACAGTAAGGGGGTTACTATAATCACTGTAAGGGGGTTACTATAATCACTGTAAGGGGGTTACTATAATCACAGTAAGGGGGTTACTATATTCACAGTAAGGGGGTTACTATAATCACAGTAAGGGGGTTACTATAATCACTGTAAGGGGGTTACTATAATCACAGTAAGGGGGTTACTATAATCACAGTAAGGGGGTTACTATAATCACTGTAAGGGGGTTACTATAATCACAGTAAGGGGGTTACTATATTCACAGTAAGGGGGTTACTATATTCACAGTAAGGGGGTTACTATAATCACAGTAAGGGGGTTACTATAATCACTGTAAGGGGGGTACTATAATCACAGTAAGGGGGTTACTATAATCACAGTAAGGGGGTTACTATAATCACAGTAAGGGGGTTACTATATTCACAGTAAGGGGGTTACTATATTCACAGTAAGGGGGTTACTATAATCACAGTAAGGGGGTTACTATAATCACTGTAAGGGGGGTACTATAATCACTGTGAGGGGGTTACTATAATCACAGTAAGGGGGTTACTATAATCACAGTAAGGGGGTTACTATAATCACAGTAAGGGGGTTACTATAATCACTGTAAGGGGGTTACTATAATCACTGTAAGGGGGTTACTATAATCACAGTAAGGGGGTTACTATAATCACTGTAAGGGGGTTACTATAATCACAGTAAGGGGGTTACTATAATCACAGTAAGGGGGTTACTATAATCACAGTAAGGGGGTTACTATATTCACAGTAAGGGGGTTACTATATTCACTGTGAGGGGGTTACTATAATCACTGTGAGGGGGTTACTATAATCACTGTGAGGGGGTTCGTATATTCACAGTAAGGTGATTATTATAATCACTGTAAGGGGGTTACTAAAATCACTGTAAGGGGATTATTATAATCACAGTAAGGGGGTTATTTTTCAAGTGGATTTTCAGTACATTTACCATTATTATCATTCTCAAAAGTATAACTATGTAAGTACACAGCGATAAAATATTTTTTTTAGTAAATTGTACCTAGTATTTATTTATATTAAAGACAAATACGTTATTGTAAATTTGTTCTGAATTTGTTTCCGAAGCTACTAATGAACTAAATTTGTGGTTGACCGCTCCTTCCAGATATTTAAATGCTGTGCTCCCTCTGCTCGACGAGGTCACATGAAGGACCACAGGAACGCAGCTATTGGTTACTGAGAAGCAGAACCAAACAGCGAGGCTTCTGGGAGTTTGAGTTCTTGCAAAACGGCCAGCAGAAACCTGGCTCCTCAGTAACCAGCGGCTGCTTCTCCAGTGTGATTGTGAGGTCTCTCATGTTCCTTCCTGTGACCTCTAGAAGTAGAACAGAGGATCACGGAGGAACTGCAGCACTGAAATATCAAGCAGCAGTGATCAGTAAGTTAATTAATACAAGCTTACCACAATGTGTGCGTCTTTTAGATAGTGAACAAATAATGATGCTAATTTACATTAGGTGACTGCTATGTTAGCAGGTTCTTGTTTTATGTTGATAGGACTGAATGTGGTTCTGAGATAGAGGGGTACACATCAGGCTACTGTGGGGTTACACCCGGTTGAAACTGTTTCTGTGAATCTGCTGACCGTTGCTGTGTGTAGCTGGCAGCCCCTGCAGCAGTTGGATGACTCTCTCCTCGTCCAGCGCAGGCAGGGTGGTGAGTGAGTGCAGGATATACAGAGCCGAGTGGCAGTCCACACTGTGCAGGTGCCTCAGCAGATCTGTACTGGGAATGCTGTTCCTAAAGAACCACAGGAGAAGGCACAGTTAAATGAGTCCCAGTGTAGGGGTGGGGAAAGGGAATGCTTTTCTACTCCCTTTAAGAAGTAAGCTGAATGGAGCTTAATTAAAAAGTCTTTAAAAATGCTGCACAAACGTAGATACAGTGTCATGAGGCGTGTTATGACAATGAAAAAGTACATTTTCACAGATACCAATGGGGAACACAATATTAAAACATCTTAATATATGTATTGGGTACCTGTGTTAGGTAAAGACACAGGGGGCTAAATTCTCAAAGCAGCTTACTCCAAGTTATCATTAGCACATTTCTTTGAGAAAGGAGAACCGCACCCAATAAAGTTACCTAACCAGAAATAAACAACAAAGGCACTTAATTCAGGAATTTGGGTGAAGTATTCATTTACTTCAAATGACAATCTGGAGTTAACAGCTTGGAGAATCAAGCCCATGCTTTTAAAAATGTTTTAACCCTCTAAAGTAAGCAGCCATGTGCATGATGTTTGTGTGATTAAGGCCACGTCACAGGGATGACGCAAAGAAAGCTCATGCCAATTTTAAATCTTTGCTGTAATATATAGTTTAACAGCACACAGTCTATTGGAAGAGGCGTTACCTGTTGTTTTCAGAGCACCATTCAAGTATTTTAACCTGCGTGGAGAGGCCATCCCCAAACTCCTTCAATACAAAATCACAGTGGAGCTCCTAGGGGACATAATGAAAAGAGAGTAGCAATGCTGGTGATGTAAAAACCTTCTCTAAAGTGAAACCTCACTATTACTACCAGTCACTGGAACTACAGAACTAGACTTACTGCTGAATACTTTATACTCCCGGAATTTGCATAAAGCATCTGTGTATCTGTTTATTATCCCACGATACACCGAGTAACCATTAACCTACCCCCGCAACACTGTATCAGCGATATCAACACGAGCAGCAAGAAATACCTCAAATGATCCGTTTTAATTTCTTACATGCTCTGAGGACAGAGTGTTGCAGGGGGACTGGTTAATGGACGCACTCTGGTGTACCAGCTGAACTCAGAGGGAAGGATCTTTAAGAGACATTTGTGGCCACAGGGGTGCTTTAAACTTCAGCTGCTTTAAAGCACTAGGATTTGATGATTTATATATGAATCTAAACAAAACAAGAATACAATCCCTGTGATGTTCCAGATCCGTACCAAGTTCATCTTTAAAGTACATGCTGCTACACAATAATTCCAGTAAATCTTACCTACTATATATTGCTATACTTTAATAGGTATCAGATATTACTGTATGAAAAACACTCACACATTATGGAATTTGATTTTTCAAATGTAATTAAAAAAACACCATCAGGACAAGCCATTTTCTAAAAAAAACAGAAATGTTCAGAATTGTTTTCCCTACAAGTACTCAAACTCCCAGAAGCAACTCCCATCTGCCGAATAAGTTCCTTCAACGGGATGTACAGCATGAGAAAGAGTGCAAGATAATTTCTGCAGTCTTATGGTTTATAAATGCTATGAAAAAAGTAACATAACATGTCATGTAGACAATGTGATGGTAATACATATTAGATAAGATTTACTGGCATTATTTTGTACTTTAAGGCAGAGTCTGTGGCAGTGTCCTTCTTTTCAGTGAGGCTTGTTATTATGGTTTTACAGTTTCTTCCCACTCAGGAGCAGTGGCTGCAGTACCCACCCTGTTCTCATGCAGAGTACGCAGGAAGGTCTTTGCTGATTCCAAACTCTGGCAGTGAGTCCAACCCAGCAATAGCAGCAGCCTGGAAAGAGGCCTAAACTCCTGATTCAGGAGACTGTGTAGACTGGAAACATCTTCCCTTTTCATCAAACTCAGGGCTGTAACCTGAGAGAGAGAGGGAGAGAGAGAGAGCACAGAGAGAAAGCGAGAGCGAGACAGAGAGCAGAGAGAGAGAGAACAGAGAGAGAGCAGAGAGAGAGAGAGCACACAGAGAGAGCGAGAGAGAGTGCAAGAGAGAGATAAAACGAACAAGGTTCAGTTTTATTCCTGTGCAAGGTTGGTAATCAGAACTATATTGCAGGTCATTTGGAGGATGGTTATTTTTGTCAATTTGCCCAAACACATGTTGTGGGTGATTTTTTAATTTTTTTTATTAATGGCCAGTAAAGTACCAGCTTTTAATTGAGACAAGTCTCAAGATTATGATACTCTCAATAAAGTGTCTTCACAATTGAACAAGTGGTACTCTAGATTTATGTAAAAAGCACAACTAACTAAATGGAGATATGAATCCTCTGTGTGTGATAATCATGTTTTTGAAAAATAAAAGTAATTTAAGTTCTTTCTAACATTTTCTTGCGAAATGTTGCTAACACTATGTTTACTGTTTATTTTTCACACTGAAATAAGCATCAGCTTATGGTGATAGATTTAATTATTTTTTTATTTTATGAATTAAACATTGCCGTTGCTTTGGGGAGCTCTGAATTCAAAGTGACGTCACTGATGCAAGCTGGCCGTGAGAAACATGGAAGATAAAAACGCAAGCGTATATAAAGGGTTAACCGATCCAGAGTGCTGGGACTTCACACTGCGGTCTCCCTGTGTCTCCCCACAGCTTCCTCTGTGAAACGTACCAGGACCTGCTCCAGGAAGTGCTTGCCGCTGCTCAGGCAGTCAAAGTAAATTGTTTTCCAGGCTGAGGCTCGATCACAGTGAGAAAATAAAGCCAGAATCACCTTCTCCGCTTCAGACAGCTCTGCAGACACTGAAACGAATACGGATGTGTTAATTCAGCACACAGCAGGAGACACTTACTGCTGATGCATTTAACACCACTGCGTTGGGTTGCTGTTGGATTGCTACACTAAAAGCTACTACCTACCAGTTAGACATTCCCTGCAAAATTCGCTCTCAACTGATCAGACTTATTGTAGATGTTATCCAACAAGCTCTCTAGGTGTTTAACTGATTACCAGCTTGTCAGAAGAACAGTCACCATAAACCCCCAAGATTATGATACAATGATTTGTGCTGAATGAGTGCTTCAATACAATTGCCAAGTGGTTATCTAGATGTTTGCTCTAAAATGCCATACTGTACAGAAAGAAAGCCTCCATACACTGTACCCCAAGACCATGACACATTGGTTTAACTTGTATTAAAGAAGGTCCTTGGAAGGTTTTGTCACAGTTGGATAATTGGATAGATCTGCAAACCTCTAAAGTGTGACACTCAGGTACACCAGCATCCACTCGATCTCCTGTCAAAGCAGCCTATCAGGGGCAAGGTGGACAAGGTAGGGAGCTACTACAGTACTAGCCTTGAGACAAGGGCTCAAATCCAAATAAAACTGAAATGTTACGTAAGGATATGTCTTTCCAGGTAGCATTTGAAATATTTAAGGGGAAATGAAATCAAATAATTCCTCCTTAAAGCTCAACATACTTGTGCTACAGAATGTTTCTTCACAATTAGACAGTCAGGTCTCTAGACACTTAAACCCTAAAGTGAGACTATATCCCTCTCTGGAGATTATTTCATATTGTTATTTACAGGACTAGTTTATTCACTGGCAGGGAGGCAAGAGTTAAAACAATGTAAAACACATTGAAATGTCAGGCTGATGATGTAACAAAATGTGATTCCAGTCTGTGATTTGATTGTTTCAGGCGGAAATGGAATTAAATCAACTTCCCTTTTCTTTTTTAGATGCCTCTGAGCCACTCATTGAAGCGCAGCATTAAAACATCACAGAACCCCCTGCAGCATTTACAATAAAAGCAATAGTTTCTCTTTGCTGTATCCTGTGTTGTCTGTATCGCAGCACTATATTTGTAAACATAAAATCACAATTGTTTTGATATTTTTATTCAGACTTAGGGGTCAAGAATCAACTGGTGAATACATTTCTGAACTTAAACTGTTTTTTCAGAAAGATCTCTTTACTTCTAAACAGTGCATCCAGATCATGCTCCTCCATGCAACAGTACCGGTGCACAGATTGAAATAAGTGCTGCATTGTGGGAACAGGAAACCAGCATTGATGCAGAAGGGATCCTAATCTGGATACACTACAATGCTCATGACAGAAATTCTCCTGGCTGAACACTGCTGAGTACAAGTTGAGAAATGCATTCCCCAGGTGATTTCCACCCCTATGATGTGTGAACACAAAATACCGACTCAGGATTAGGTTAACAACTGTACAACAACTGGGCACTGCTTTTCTATGGAGGCCAGCCATCCTGTTATTACTCAATAACGGAACAGCAAATAAAGAACGGCTCAGTTGACATTAATTAATGACAACTGTTCTCTCTTTCAGTGGCCAACAATGACTTAAGACACAAGCAGCTAAATAAATACCTAACTTTAAAAAGCTGTACCATAATACCGATAAATTCCATGAATATCCTATGCATGTAAAAGTCTTCAATCTAAACATCAAGAGTTACCTTGCTCGTGTGGTTTGTGTTCCAACAGCTTTTCCTTCGTCCTTTCCGTAGCGACACTGCTGTACAGGCTGACCAGAGCGTGATCGTGTGGCCGCAGCAGGCAGCTCATCACCCTCTCCTCTCTGAGAGGGGCCGCCTCCCCCCAGCTGGACTCGAAGAGCGCCTCACACAGCTGCCTCAGCTCTCCGGCCGGCTGCTCGGGGTTACAGTGCAGGACCGACAGCCCCGAGTACACCTGCTCCACAGCGTGGCCCCCAGCGCTGCTCCGCAGCCCACACACCACCTCCTGCAGGAAGTCAATGAACAGCTTGTGCAGAGAGTCGCTATCGCAGTCGTGTGCCAGCAGGTACCCCATCAGTGCCTGAGCCAGTCCGGGCTTCTCTGACAACACGTCCCACAAACACGACACTGCTTCCGCACTGAGCTGCGCGCTCCGCGGTTCCCTTTTCTTTTCTTTAGTAATGTTTGGGCTGTGGCTGTGTAAGAAGGTCTGATAGAACTCCTGGAAGAAAGATGTATAATGTTAGGGAGGGAATTCGAGAATAATAAATAAGGCCTTATTTTGACGACACATTTTTTCAGAGTTATTGTGCTCAACAGTATCTTGCTATTCATCTCTAAACATTTGCCTTTGATTTTGCACTTACCCTAAGATATCAAAGTGAAACATCATCGTAATTCTTTAATGTGCCAACATTGCAGACTGTTAACGTAGAAGAAGATATTACATGAATGGACATTAATTAATGGAAGAAATACCTTGAGCACATTTTCTGAAGCTTCAGTCTGCAGCTCCTCCAGAAGTAACATGAACTCCAGCTCACTCTTGACAAATACTGGGATCTACAGTCAGTGGAAATAAATAAGAGTCTTTAAAACAAAATCCCAACGGTTCAAGGCAATTTGTTTAACAAACTACAAGAAAACCTCATGACTACAAGATACGGGGCCCTGTTTGAATGATCTAAGCTTGTAGTTATTGTCACATTTCAGGGTGAAGGTACTACCGGTAATCTCCCTGGTAAAACAGACCCCAGTGTATGTGCATTGCCACTCCCCTCAATGTTATTTTACTATGAGCTGGAAATACTGGGCCTCATTTTCAAAAAAACTCACTTCATTTAGGGGCTTGGAAATGCCTTAAAGGGCAACTTGGTATGGGTATGAAATATCACAGCTATCTGATCTGTATGCTGGCTGTTGTTCAGATTTAATCTGTGTACCATTTGCTGCTTCATTCATTTTAACTGCACCCGTGGCATCTGTAGAGCTCTCAAACATGTCTTCTCTCCAAGTACATCTGGTACAGCTGAGTGTAACCATTAACCTGTCCCCCCTGCAACACTCTGCCCCAGTAGATGAGGGCTACGATGCAATGTACAGTAGAGTGATGGAGGTTTTGTAAGTTATATTAATAAAAGGTGTGTATACCTGCTCTTGAAACCACTTCTCTAATACCTGAAGCCACAGCCAAGCAAGGCGATGAGGGCTACCAATTGTGTCCCATCTGTAAAGCAGATACTCACTTTCATTAATCAAACATATATAACAGCTAAACAATTAATCGATTATTGATCGCCTTGGCCTTTATTATGAGAACCTCAAACATTTATCCAAGATGCCCCATTTGTAGCTTCACGTCTCATGTGTATTCAGTTACTGGTACATGGATGTTTCAGTTGCACGTTTCAGCTTCTTGCTTTTGAATAATAAAGTCTCCTCAATGCACATATAACAAATTATTATTATTATTATTATTAATAATAATAATAATAATAATAATAATAATAATATGCACATGCATGCTTTCAGTTGTATTTGAAGAGTCATATAGATATTTCTTTCTGCTTCTTGCTTTTGAATAATACATTATTCTCAATGCCTTGATTATTGTCAGTTATTACCTGTCTGATATTCCATGCTGACTGTCCTTATAAAACATTACCACAGTAAATGCACACAGTTCTTTTGCTTTACTTCTCTGGGCTTTACAAAGCCTGCCTATGCTTTATCGTGCTTTCAGATGCTTTATTACACTTTGATATGCCTATACTGTACTGTGGGACACTTTTTTAAGGGTTCAGCTCTAAGAAGAGCTGCCAAGTGTTTCTCGTGCAATCCCCAAGATGTTTAGTGAAGCACACCCACCTCAGCTGGTACGGGCAGGCTACGATAGCCTGCAGGATCTCCTGCACCCGCCCTGCGCCCCCGCCCTGCCACTCCCGGAGCTGGGGCACGCAGGCCTGGGCAAGAGCCCACTCCCCCCGCAGCAAGCACTGCGTGAAGAACACAAACAGCTTCTCCAGCGAGCTCGCCTCCTCTCTGCCAAACGGGTGCATCTCTGTGGAGGGCTCAAGAACGATGCAGGACTCACCACGGCTTTAAAATACCCAGGGTCTCCTTCACGTGCATGTCCTGTAAAGAACAGTGGGGGGGGGGGGGACTGAATAAGCGTGCAAACCTAGCATACAGTATACAAATATTGTTGAGTGGGGTTAAGGGTTGTTTCTACACTGACACAGGGAGAAATACAATCTTAAGCCATGCATGTTCAATTTTATATTCAATTATTATCGCTGGGTGTCATTCTACTAAATTCTTCCACCAGTTTACTGCTCTGTGCTGTCTACTTCATCACACACCAGACATGGTTGTCTGTACAGTTCGTTTACATTGTCTAAAAGACACATTTTAGCAGCAGGCACATGATCAATTAAACGACATGCGCCATCCACTACCAGCAGATGTTGCTATGCATATCAGCTGAAAAACACGCTGTAGCCGAGGGATGGCAAAAAATGATTTCCCTTTTCCCCCGAATTTTTTTTTTTTATGTTTTACATGAAGCACTAAAATCTAATATCTCGTTATGTGCTTAAAAACAAAAACTTTTATAAGCATTTAAAATATTTCAGACTGTAAATACGCTACTCCAAGCAGGCTACTAGTAGTAGTAGGCTACTAATATATTTAAATTAACTACTGTAGTTTACTGTGACGAAACCAAAGGTGTAAATAATGTGAATGCAAGTTTAAAACGCCTTTAAACGCTGGGAGACGTTCGATACAAAAATGTGCTAGATAATGCACAAGAAAAAAAAAGGACAGTCTTTGGTCAGTGTTACTTACAGATTTCTCCAGTAAAAAGTAATATTGACCAGTCAAAATATAAAATATAAAACACATACAAAAAACATATGCACAACCTATTATCTTTACGGCACTTACTATAGCCTACGGTGGACAATATCCGCATATGTTGCAATTTGCGTCCAGTATTTTTTCTTTTAAGCACCCGTGATTCTTGTTTGACATTAACTCTGCGCCTGACCGCTCTTCCCTGTTCATTCACACAGGCAGCCGTGATGGAGACACAATCACGTGGTTAGATCAGCTGTTTACGGAAATCGGTCAAAGGTCACGTGCGTGAAGTTCCCTTCAGAAAAGCGCTTGAAACAGAACTTCATTTTAAACAGTATGTTACACAGACAATAAAGACTATTTGGGTATAAGTAGTGGTAGAAGGCGCTGTTACGTTGTTTTCTGATTTGTAATTTTGTTGTCTTAAAAACATAACTATTATGCATAACATTATGCAGCACACATCTTTGTTAAATAGGTCTTCACGTCCTGAACCGATTGTGTTTTTATGAGAACGGCTTTATTTTGAGATATTTATATAGGGTTTTTGCTATATTTAGTGACTGGAAAGACTCGTACCAACCAGTTCATATTTTTAAAGCTTTTCCATTTTTTTCCAGTGTTGAATTATCAACTCCATGTCAAAATGTAAAACAAACAACTTACGTTTGCATGAAACTGGACTTTGAGAGTATGTAACTTCAGCCCTTGTAAAAGTGCCCCATAGTACTGTAAAAGCATAGCAAAGTGTGATAAAGCATGTAGCACAGAGAGGTCTGGGAAAGCATATTGAAAATCATGGGAAACCATGGGATACTGTGGTAAATGCAGAGTATAACAATGGAGAAAGCATGGAAAAACTGCAAGTAACTCTCATTCAAATGTACCATGATCAACTTGCATCACTAGATGGCGCTGGCGTTTACTTCTCTATAGCTGCTTTGACACATGCATGTGTCTACCTGACAGACGACTACACTCAAGAGCATCCCCTTAGCACAAGCTGTTTCCATTACACTTTATTATGCGATAAACGCATGCGTATAAAAAAAGCTCGATAACGGATGGAAACAGGAGAAATTCGTTTAATTCATGGAAGCGAACAACAACAAAAAAATAGGTTCGATAGGGGTCGATAAAAATGTATCCTGTGCGACAAATGATGCGCACAATCACAAATGATGCGCACAATCACAAATGATGCGCACAATCACAAATGATGCGCACAATCACACATGATGCGCACAATCACAAATGCAATGGAAACACTTTCCGAGTGAATTTTATGAGCTAGCGCATAGTTTTTTCAGTCATATGGTGGTATTTACATGGTCAACGTAGCACATCTCTATCGGGACTGGGCACTAAATTAAAACTTAATGACACATATCATCTGTCAATCAAATCTACAGCTATGGCCACAAGTTTTGCATATGTTTAGGATTGGGACATAATTTTTATATATATATATATATATATATATATATATATATATATATATATATATATATATATATATATATATATATATATATGCACATAATTTTGATATTTTATTTAACACCACTTAATCAAATAAACTACAACATTATATCACAAAAGCCATAATAGCAGTACAGTATTTTGAAATGTCACATTTGTCAGTTTTTCGTTAAGTAGCCTATATGAAAAAACTACAAAGCAGCATGTCACTCAATATGTTAACATAACATTATATTCAACAGGTTATATTGAACTTTATGATGCAACATTGGTTAATTCTGTAGGTTGCTGGAAAACGTTTGGGCACAGATGTAATTGCGATAATTCATCTTAAATCACACATATCATATGCAGGGGTCAGCACAGTCATGTTACACGATGGACACCTTACAAAATACTGTCCTCACTAGGACATGATCATACATTTTGTCCGTTAGTATTACGTACATTTCATTATAGCTATGGTGACCAGATTTTCAAAGCTCAAAACCGGGACACATTGTGAAATAATTGATAAAACTAATTAAACCATTTAAATATAGACTATTTTAATAATACATTAAATCATTAAAATACATTTACGTTTTGGCATTTTCCTTTATTATTTTTTTTTTTTTACTGCGCCAGACTCTATTTATTGACGATGTTGATGTGGTTTAACCTGGTGGATTCGGATTCCAGTTCCAGGATTCCAGGATTCCTGTTTTTGTACGGTAAGATTCGCATATATTTTTTTTGTGCGACATTTTGCAAGTTTGCTAGAAATTTCTTCGACTTGTTGATGAAAACATAGCAGCCACAGCACACAGAAACATTAATTTCTGCCGAGGGCATTGTTTGGAACATTTTAGGGAGTTATATTTAAAAACGTTAGTTAAGATTATTATTTGGTTTTTTTATGTATTTCAAATGCAAAGCAAATCCACCACTAGGGCAATGCATTTTATGTTTGTATCACCCATACCATTGCAATTAGGTAACAGTGACCTGCCTTTTATTTCACACGGGTCTCTGCACTGCATTGTGCTTGTGGAACCGCCTGTAGGAGACCCCGTGGTTCAAAGTGTATTACAGTCAGGGATGTGTAGGCTAACGCGCTGCTGCTGTCAGCCCCCCGCGTGTTTGATGTTTCTATGGATACGCACAGCCTTGAGTGACAGAGGCGGGGTTTGCAGTCCTGACAGTATCTGCTGCTCCCGGCTGCTGTTTAATGAAGATAAAGCAGGCGTCTTCATTTCATTGTCACTGAACTTGTGGGACAAACGCTGACAATTCAATCGCCGTTTAGAGAGATGGCGGAAAATGACAAGTTTACAACGGTACGTATTTTTAACATGGTTTATTGCACCTGTTTCTGTTATTTACTGGTAACTGTATCGACAAATACAAAATGTAGTCTATATCATATACAAATATACCAGTATATATACATCCATTACAGGACATACCCTTTTGTACAAAGGACCATACAAAAATAATATATCGTGCATGTCTGAGCTGCTGTTATATAACACACATAATCATTCTGATATTTAGAGAACACATTTAAGCGTTTATATAGAATAGGAGGTACATCACAGATGCACAGTTTGCATTTCAATTTTTAGAAAAATTGAAAGAAATTCAGCTTTATTAAAATGAACCAGAAATGTCTCATTTGTTGAATGGTTTCGTAGTTTAATTTAGATTGTTAGATAAATATTGCATCAACCATGAACTCTGTTCGAATGAATTGCAGATGACATTATTTATGAACTGAGTTTAACTGTGTGTGTGTGTTTGTGTGTGTGTCATTGTAAAACTTGTTAGTTCAAGGAAAATTCACTTTTACAGTCAAGATGCATTGATGATCGCATTACAACCTTAGCGCTTTCCTTAAGCAGGCGGCGGTAATGTTTAAATTATGTTTTTAACGTGCAGCCTTTTTACGCCAACCACTGGGTTTGGTTTTATTATCTACAAAAAAACAGCGCGGCATGTTTCACAAAATAGAATAGTAACACTACATAAATAAATATGGAAATACATGGGTGGCGTTGCCAGCACACGCTTTTCAATAGTGTACTCTGAAGTGCACGAGAGCCGCACAGGTAATATGATAAGTTCTGTTGAATGTAAGCGCGCCAATACGGGTCCTTCAGCTGCTGTGAAACTATGTGAACTGCAATGGTGCAGAATGACTTCACAGCGGGCAGTGAAGCAGTGTGCATCAAAAGTGTGCTGTCAAAATGGTGTGAATAAATAGTAGATGTTACTACCAGTCAGTAGGATATTTACTGGCACTAAGGCAGCTGATTCCACCAATGCCAAAAACACATTCTTAATACAACCACCCATTTCACTTTCTTTAAAAATAATAGTCAATAATATAAATATGTCTCTTACTTCACCCTCATGTTAAACTACTGGCAGCAGTCTTTTGGGGGCTTCTTACTGGCAGTAGAATATGATAGGAACCCCCCCCCCCCCCCCAAAATAATGCTGCCAGTAGATTTTCTAGTGGTTCTAACCATTCTGTTAATAAATTGCATACCATTCTGCACCAGAACCGTTTGAAATGTCAGAATTGTGAAGCAATTGTGAGAATTTAGCTCAAAGTATATCCAGATGTATTTTGTTTGTTTTTCTGCAGGATGGCCTCTATGTTGGCGAAATCCAAGGCGGTCTGAAGCCGTCTATGAAGCTCACTGTAATGGGGAGAGTAAACCAACAACCTAAGAGGTCAGTGATACAGGATTACAGGGCTGATTAACTGACGGCCTGGGAACACACTGACACTTTGTAGCTTCCAGCTTGGTTTCAGGAGGATTCAGGCCACTGCACCAGGGGACACTGAGGGATCCTTGTGGCGCCATTTCAACCAAACAAAAGCTTGCTTTAAAATACTGTTTATTGTAATGTTATCTTAATTCCTACCAAGCTTTATCAGCTCATTACATTTTGTTAAGCATAACAAATCTGGATAATTAACGTGGTGAGCCCAATAGAATGCCTTAAGAAAATATTTCATGTAAAATTGAACATAATTATGGGTTACACTGCAGCTTTTAAAAAATGTCTCCGTTACTGGGTAATGGGAAAACACTGTACAGAACGGTGGCCTTCATTTTTGTAGAGTGCATTTTATTCCCCCTCAGGACTGAATACAGTTCACCTGATACCCACTTAAAGCACAAACCACAGACCCCCGGAGCTTGGGGACGCAACAGAAGGGTGTGATGCTGTAGATTGTGAGACTCAGATACACCTAGAAGAAAGAAGACCTTAAACAGGGATTTTTAAAAACGAGAGAGAGAGAGAGAGAGAGAGAGAGAGAGAGAGAGAGAGAGAGAGAGAGAGAGAGAGAGAGAGAGAGAGAGAGAGAGAGAGAGAGAGAGAGAGAGAGGGAGAGGTCTGCAGTGTTGAAAGTTAAGTCCTCGTCTGGAATGAAAGCTATGCGCCACAGAACCAACTTTAAAAAGTCCCTTAACACAAAACTATTTAAAACCTTTCGTCTGGTCTGGAATACAAATAAGCACAGTATTCAAAATGTGGGAAAAGATGAAGTCAAACCTGCTGCTGCAGCCAAAAAAGATTTTTATCAGAAAACGCTTCTGTGAAGCAAACAGTTTGTTTGTTCTTCATGTAAAATAAATAATACAAACATATAATTGAAGCATTCTGATGTGAACAGCTCTGCCTGTCTTGTTTCTGGCATCTGGGACTTGATGCTCAGAGATAACTAAACTAAAACGTTTCAACTCAGTGTTCTTTACTGTGAGAAATCAAAGTTTCCCACAGTAAACCCAGAGCAAAGTGTAATAAAGCATAGGCAGAGAGGTATGGTAAAGCTTATTTAAAAACATGACAAACTATGGTAAATGCATCATAGAGCTATGGGAAAAGCATGGGAACTGCGTGCCTGTGCAAATTCACCATGGTAAACTTGTATAGGGGCCTTATAACAACTAGCAATATTTTCACTGGTCCACCTTTTCTTGTCCTGAACACTTCATACAGTATAACTCCTGAGTTATTCTTTTGTAGGCTGCTGTTTAATAAGCCAGCAGAAGACTAGAATGGTTTCATGAATGCCAAACACCGCTCATGTAAAACCAGACTTTTTAAATACCTCCTGACTCAAAGCTTTGGGAACATGGCCCCTTATTTCTCACCTCTGTTTTAAGAATGTTTTGTTGAGGATGGTTTTTTAATGCACATTTTGATTCAGTCAATCAAGTTTAAAAACAGTCCTTAAAATAACAGTGTTTAAAGTTTTGTCACTTAACAGTGCAGAGTGAGTCAGACAGCACGCTCGCTGCAGCGCTGTCTGCTGGACTGTATGGGAAGGGAGACAGCGCAGCAAACTGTGGCTGACCCGGCAGACGAGGGCTTATGTAAATAGTTCTGCAGGGGACTGTGGGCCTGCGGGACAGTTTTGTTGTTAAGCTGGTTTCTTGTAATAGTTGTATTGTATTTGCTCTTTGTGACCCCATTTATCTACGGGCCGTGTGTGAGTTTGGTGGCTGTTTGTGTCAGTGTGTGAGACTCACCTTGACCAGCATGTGTCTGTGTAGCGGGCTGAGCTCCCTCAGACCTCTGTCTTATGAAGCCTTCTCTCGCTCGCGCCTTGTGTCGTTGTTTTCTGTTAGCAACATTGCTTTCAAAGGGCAGAGCCTTCCCCAGAGGTTCTGGTGTGATTGTAAGGCTGGGGTAAGCATGAATTTCAGTGAGCTACATGCCTTGGCTGTTCTTCATAGACTCGATAGGTGGCGTCTTTGTCAAGATTGCTTTAAAAGTTTAAATATTAGCCAAGTGTTAAACGCAGAACTGCTTTAAAAACATTGAGACCAAATCCAGGGGTTTGCCTTGGTGTTTACATAACAGTGAGTGTACAGTCTCAGATATTCACTGTTTCTGCAGTCTTTTCCAAATGCAGTTAAGTGCTGTGTACCTGCAGATTTATACACAGGTACATCTTGCAATACTTTATTATGATGGCTTTTCTGATTGCTTACAAACATTCCAAGATTGTTAAAGTTAAATCCTACAGTTTAAACATTTAGAAAATGAAACAGAAAGTAACCCCTAATGTGAGTCAAGTTCATGAAAATATAACATGGATATTCTGTTTGGAGTATCTCTGTCTGTACCAATATAAAACTTGATCTATCTTTAATAGATCCATTGAAACAACAGCAGTATTTAGATCTGCTATCAGCAATCAGCTCAATTGTATAGACCTCAGGGTCAAATGTATATATTAACTGAAAATAATGGCAGGCAGTAATCTAGATGCCCTGAGCACAGTTGAAATGAAACCCCTGTAGTTCGCTGTACACAGGATTTTCCAGTTGGCACAAAAGCCTGTTGGCTAATGCTCACTGACCCACCACCCCCATGTAATTAAATCGCAGTTCATTATCCCATTTCACTTCATGGCCGTGAATCCACTCTATCTTCTCATGACCTTTGCATTCAGAAACCTTTTGAATGTGACTCTCAAACATTTACACGCTACCTTTAAGAGTATACCCATTTACAGGTCTACCGTGGCAAATTGGCATAGCATGTTTGCAGTTTAACATGGTTTTCACATGCAGGTATTTTATGTTTATTCTGTTGCTGCCAATGCATTCACTTCACCATGGTATAATGCAATACACTTTTTAAGGGCTACTGACAATTGATGGGAAAAAACATGTATAGAAAAGATTGAAATAGGGGTCCCTGAGTGACTCGCCTGGTAAAAGCACGGCCGTGTGCTGTGCATGGTGAGTCAAACAGTCAGGGGAGCACAGGTTCACGTCCTGGCTGTGCAAATTCACAGATTTTCGCTGGGGATTCCGCGGGTTAGGGAGGCAAAACCAGAACAGACTGTTACTCCTCATCGTGCTACAGCGAACCCTACTGGCCAGGCAACTAGTGAGCTCAGACAGACTCCTGCAAGGGTAGCTCACTGACGTCTGCTCTTGAGTTCCTGGGTGTAGAAAAGGAAGCCTGCTTGGTCGTGGGATCGGAGGACTCCCATTGAACCTTCAGCTCTCCTAAGCTGGGTGAAGAATTGCTGCGGTGAGGGGAAAAAAATAATTGGACAAATAAATTGGTGAAATAAAATAAAATACATAAAAAAAAACATTGAAATGCTAGGATCGTCTATAATTGTAAAAAGACCTAACAAGTTTATTTGATCATGCTTTATAGCGCACTAGAATAAGCTACCGCTCGATTTTTTACAGCCCCAGGGAATCCCCCTGGATCGCATCATTATTATTATTATTATTATTATTTATTTCTTAGCAGACACCCTTATCCAGGGCGACTTACAATTGTTACAAGATATCACATTTATTTTTACATACAATTACCCATTTATACAGTAGGGTTTTTTACTGGAGCAATCTAGGTAAAGTACCTTGCACAAGGGTACAGCAGCAGTGTCCACCACTGGGGATTGAACCCACAACCCTCCGGTCAAGAGTCCAGAGCCCTAACCACTACTCCACACTGCTGCCCTCATGTATTTCTAGCTGTAATCCCAGGATAACCAAGAGTTCTGCAGTGTTGAGAGAGTTACTATTCTGTCAATACCCCCATATGAGTCTTGTTTTAAGAAAGTGCAAATGCAGGAGAGAAATAAAGATTAATTTAAGAATAAAAAAAAACTAGCAAAGACAATAATCAAAGTAAGAATTTACTGCTCTAGTTGTTTCTCAGAAATGTTTCTTTGCCTTTGTCCAAACAGGGCCTTATATGAGCCTAACAGTCTTGAAACGAGACCTGAAGTCCTATAAACACATATGTTATTCCCCCCGTGCTCTTAGATGGTGTGATAAACTTGGAAAGGGCTGAGAATCTGCAGTGGACTGACTCTGTGATCACTTTCTCCACAGCATTGCAGTGAACCTGGCCTGCAGCTCCAAGGATCCCGAGACGGATGTGGGGCTGCAGTTGTCTGTGAGTTTCCAGGATCGCTCCGTCGCGAGGAACGCCAGGGTCTGCGGGGAGTGGGGCGCAGCAGAGAAGAACATCCCCTACTTCCCCTTCTCTGCAGGGGAAACCTTTAAAGTATGTGGCTCGCTCTGCGTTACAGGCGCAAGAAGGAGACCAGCGGGGTCTTGTTTATTAGCTCTGACAGATCTTTTGCTTGTGATCCTGTTTTGCCAAATAAATGGATTCAGTCAGGACAGCTCGTCCTATTTGCACATTAGACAATAAAAACAGTTAGCACTTGTCGCCGTTTTTGAAACGCTTGGCTTTGGCACTCAGCCGCGCCTTTCGGGGCTGCCTCGAAAAATGTTTGCCTTGCAGCCCACCTAGCGAGCCTGAAAATGAGGTGGAGGTTGACTGCTAAGAGAGGTAGGTGTCCTGGTTACCTTGATAAAGAAGATAACATCAGTGTAGATCAGTTTCATGAATATCAAACAGAGCTGTTCTTCAGTTCTAGTTGTCATAATTAAATGATTTAACCATGGCTGGAACAGCCAGTGTCTTTATAGAAGTAAGAGCAGCTCCATCTAGTAAGACCCACTAGCCTTTCACTTGATGAAGCTGGCTCTTACTCTATAAAGACCCTTTGCTGGTCTTGTCTTGGATGCCAAACAAACAAAAGAAAAACACAGTATTTGAGTAATAGCAATAAGAAGCACTCAAAATGATTGTAAATGTCACAAAAATACAAAGCTGAGTGCTCCAGTCTTTAGTATTTCAGGGTAGCCACGCTGCCCTCCAGTGCTCATGCTGCCCTCTTTCTCAGATGGAGATCCTGTGTGAACACCAGCAGTTTCGGGTCATGGTGGACGGGCAGCCGCTGTGTGGCTTTGCTCATCGTATCCAGAAGCTGGCCTCTCTCACTGCCCTCAAAGTGTGGGGAGACATGCAGCTCACCAAAGTGGCCTGAACACCAGCATGAAGGAAAAAACCCGGAGAGCAGAAGCAGATTCAATCCAGCAGTTTACATAAACCGTTTAGGGGACTATTTTTATAGAAAACTCTCAACCACAGGGTTTCTTTTTGTAGTTTTTATCTTATAAAATATGTTATTATAATTTATACCACAAGGATTTTATGCAAATTGTTTTATAGGTGCTATGTTATGAAAAGGTGTGTTCCTTTTATGTAATTGTGCCATTTTGTATTATAGAAATAAAGTAGAGTGCCCACATTTTACTCCCCAATGTGAGATTGTCAATTTGAATGTCCCCATTGCAACTCGCATACCTAGTCAAAAAAGACATAAGAACAAAAGATGACCTCCATTCAGTAATGAATTGCTGGATTCTTAAAGAGTTAGTCGCTTTAAATGTCATGTCCACATCCTAACCCTAACCTTCTTATGATGGTTTGTTTTATTTCTTTATGTATTTTTTTTACATTTTGATCTAGCCTGTGAGGTATGTTGTTCTAGTTGATTGCCCCAGACATATGTAACACAGGCTAAATCTGTGTCTTTATGTAAGCAAGTGCCAGCACCATCTACTGCAAACCTACCTATATATATATATATATATATATATATATATATATATATATATATATATATATACACACAATACTTGAATAATTGCAATAAGAGCCAGCATGATTGTAAACATTATAAAAAGTCAAGATCTGCAGCTGGTTAATCACACTGTGTTTGCTTCCAGTCCCCGCTGCATGACTGCACACTCTTTCCTCTTATCTTTAGAGGACTCACTCTAACACTTAATGTTGCTGGGCGTGGCTGTTGCTCAACGACTGCAGTTCAAGTGGGAAATAAGCACCTTGGAGGCATGATGATGAATCCCACAAGCACGGCTCAGTTACAGTCCTGCTCAGTTAACGCAGTGTGATTTACAGTGCCTTGCGAAAGTATTCGGCCCCCTTGAACTTTGCGACCTTTTGCCACATTTCAGGCATCAAACATAAAGATATGAAACTGTAATTTTTTGTGAAGAATCAACAACAAGTGGGACACAATCATGAAGTGGAACGAAATTTATTGGATATTTCAAACTTTTTTAACAAATAAAAAACTGAAAAATTGGCCGTGCAAAATTATTCAGCCCCCTTAAGTTAATACTTTGTAGCGCCACCTTTTGCTGCGATTACAGCTGTAAGTCGCTTGGGGTATGTCTCTATCAGTTTTGCACATCGAGAGACTGACATTTTTGCCCATTCCTCCTTGCAAAACAGCTCGAGCTCAGTGAGGTTGGATGGAGAGCATTTGTGAACAGCAGTTTTCAGTTCTTTCCACAGATTCTCGATTGGATTCAGGTCTGGACTTTGACTTGGCCATTCTAACACCTGGATATGTTTATTTGTGAACCATTCCATTGTAGATTTTGCTTTATGTTTTGGATCATTGTCTTGTTGGAAGACAAATCTCCATCCCAGTCTCAGGTCTTTTGCAGACTCCATCAGGTTTTCTTCCAGAATGGTCCTGTATTTGGCTCCATCCATCTTCCCATCAATTTTAACCATCTTCCCTGTCCCTGCTGAAGAAAAGCAGGCCCAAACCATGATGCTGCCACCACCATGTTTGACAGTGGGGATGGTGTGTTCAGGGTGATGAGCTGTGTTGCTTTTACGCCAAACATAACGTTTTGCATTGTTGCCAAAAAGTTCGATTTTGGTTTCATCTGACCAGAGCACCTTTTTCCACATGTTTGGTGTGTCTCCCAGGTGGCTTGTGGCAAACTGTAAACGACACTTTTTATGGATATCTTTAAGAAATGGCTTTCTTCTTGCCACTCTTCCATAAAGGCCAGATTTGTGCAATATACGACTGATTGTTTTCCTATGGACAGAGTCTCCCACCTCAGCTGTAGATCTCTGCAGTTCATCCAGAGTGATCATGGGCCTCTTGGCTGCATCTCTGATCAGTCTTCTCCTTGTATGAGCTGAAAGTTTAGAGGGACGGCCAGGTCTTGGTAGATTTGTAGTGGTCTGATACTCCTTCCATTTCAATATTATCGCTTGCACAGTGCTCCTTGGGATGTTTAAAGCTTGGGAAATCTTTTTGTATCCAAATCCGCCTTTAAACTTCTCCACAACAGTATCTCGGACCTGCCTGGTGTGTTCCTTGTTCTTCATGATGCTCTCTGCGCTTTAAACGGACCTCTGAGACTATCACAGTGCAGGTGCATTTATACGGAGACTTGATTACACACAGGTGGATTCTATTTATCATCATTAGTCATTTAGGTCAACATTGGATCATTCAGAGATCCTCACTGAACTTCTGGAGAGAGTTTGCTGCACTGAAAGTAAAGGGGCTGAATAATTTTGCACGGCCAATTTTTCAGTTTTTTATTTGTTAAAAAAGTTTGAAATATCCAATAAATTTCGTTCCACTTCATGATTGTGTCCCACTTGTTGTTGATTCTTCACAAAAAATTACAGTTTCATATCTTTATGTTTGAAGCCTGAAATGTGGCAAAAGGTCGCAAAGTTCAAGGGGGCCGAATACTTTCGCAAGGCACTGTATAGGCTCAATGTTATAAGCCAGGAATGGGCAACTCCTCAGATGAAGGATCATTTTTTAGAACTGCAGAATGGGCTCCACTCACAAAGCTTTAGTTTGTGAGTTGTTTAAAGAATGTGCTTTATAAATAAAATAAAGTTTAATGTTGGTAAAACTGTTCTTTAATGTTGTTAATAAAAAGCTGCCAAAAGTCCAGAACAGTTTCAGGAATATCAAACTTTAATTTTATTAATAAAATCAAACTGGACACATTTTTTTTCAATAACTCATGAGTTAACGGTTGAAAAATAACTCATGAGAAAAGGTTACAGGTGATATTATTACATTTTATTTTTGTGTAAAGGTGCATATCATGTAATACAAAACAATTACAAATCTATTACAAAAAAAATATACAATGACCACATATACAGTCAAATCTGTTTAAAATGAATCCAGTTAATGATTGTCCTTTTCTGCTTATCATCTACATATTGACAGAAGAATGATAATATAATAGTAGGAGTCAATAGGCACCAGCTCCATACGACTTGATTATCACACTCCTGATAATATCAGTATCTATCAGCGATGCAGATGATTTCCACGCCTCTTATGATGTGGAGAAACGATTGGAGAGCTTGCATGTAGTTACAGGTTAAAGGTGTTTATTGAAATGCGAGCACACGATTGGAGAGCTTGCATGTAGTTACAGGTTAAAGGTGTTTATTGAAATGCGAGCACACGATTGGAGAGCTCGCATGTAGTTACAGGTTAAAGGTGTTTATTGAAATGCGAGCACACGATTGGAGAGCTTGCATGTAGTTACAGGTTAAAGGTGTTTATTGAAATGCGAGCACACGATTGGAGAGCTCGCATGTAGTTACAGGTTAAAGGTATTTATTGAAATGCGAGCACACGATTGGAGAGCTCGGATGTAGTTGCAGGTTAAAGGTGTTTATTGAAATGCGAGCACACGATTGGAGAGCTCGCATGTAGTTGCAGGTTAAAGGTGTTTATTGAAATGCGAGCACACGATTGGAGAGCTCGCATGTAGTTACAGGTTAAAGGTGTTTATTGAAATGCGAGCACACGATTGGAGAGCTCGCATGTAGTTGCAGGTTAAAGGTGTTTATTGAAATGCGAGCACACGATTGGAGAGCTCGCATGTAGTTACAGGTTAAAGGTGTTTATTGAAATGCGAGCACACGATTGGAGAGCTCGCATGTAGTTGCAGGTTAAAGGTGTTTATTGAAATGCGAGCACACGATTGGAGAGCTCGCATGTAGTTGCAGGTTAAAGGTGTTTATTGAAATGCGAGCACACGATTGGAGAGCTCGCATGTAGTTGCAGGTTAAAGGTGTTTATTGAAATGCGAGCACACGATTGGAGAGCTCGCATGTAGTTACAGGTTAAAGGTGTTTATTGAAATGCGAGCACACGATTGGAGAGCTCGCATGTAGTTGCAGGTTAAAGGTGTTTATTGAAATGCGAGCACACGATTGGAGAGCTCGCATGTAGTTGCAGGTTAAAGGTGTTTATTGAAATGCGAGCACACGATTGGAGAGCTCGCATGTAGTTGCAGGTTAAAGGTGTTTATTGAAATGCGAGCACACGATTGGAGAGCTCGCATGTAGTTACAGGTTAAAGGTGTTTATTGAAATGCGAGCACACGATTGGAGAGCTCGCATGTAGTTGCAGGTTAAAGGTGTTTATTGAAATGCGAGCACACGATTGGAGAGCTTGCATGTAGTTACAGGTTAAAGGTGTTTATTGAAATGCGAGCACACGATTGGAGAGCTTGCAGGTTAAAGGTGTTTATTGAAATGTTCTGGCTTCCGTGGTGTTACAACGTTCATAATGGTAGAACACTGAATAATGAATACATAAATAAATACAGTATTGTGATCACAACAGTACTGTATGTGGAGTTTCACACAGTAAATATGTTTTAGCAGGTTTATGAACTTATGAAGTCAGCTCTCATTGTCACTATTTCTGCTGGGCCCCATTGAAATGACATTAAAAGCGTTTGACGATGGATACAATATGAACTACAAGCACTGGTTCACAGGGCAGTGTACAAAGATACAATAAAAACATGTACTATAAAAATGAGTATAGTCTGTATATGTATAAATATGTTAATTAAAAACCTTTCTACAGCTGCTCATTTAGTATGAGCATTATTCATTAATTGTACACTCACAGAATGCATAGCAAAATAATCAGGGCAAGTACCAAGAAGTAATTCTGATTCCAGAAGCAGTTATTGGAGATACTGGGCTGTATTCCTTAAAGAAAGCTAGGCTAACAACTGGGCTTAATTAACACATCACTCCTATATGAATGCATGTCTAATCTCCAAGTGCCTTTGGTACACCAGAGTGAAACCATGAACCTGCCCCCCTTCAACATCTATCCTGTAATGGATTTAAGAAATACATCAGACAGCACCGGCAAGACATTCAGCCAAGGAAAGAACAGAAACAGAAAACGATACAAAGTGAATCTAGAAGTAGACGTTAGTTACGATTACTGGGATATTTCACATCCGTAACAAGTTGCTTTTTACCCGCTGTACTGCAGAGACGGTTTTCACCATCACACAACACTGCTCCTTACACACACATCACGTCACTGTCCCAGCCCTGAAATCTTCTCGTCCTGCTAACACGTCAGCTGCTTCAGGGCGCTGATCCATTCCAGCCTCTCTTCCTTGGAGGTGGCCTGGATGTAGTAGTGGATGTCGTTCTGAGTTATTATTTTGAACAGATTGCCCTGCAGCTTCCCCTTCACTCCTGTGGGACAGAGGAACATATTAGCATCCAGTGCCTGCTGTATTCAATCACTGCTCTGTCTCCACATAGATATTTACTGGAGAAGCCTTGATCAGCGTGCACTCTGTCACTGCTCTGTCTCAACATAGATATTCACAGGAAAAGCCTTGATCAGTGTGCACTCTGTCACTGCTCTGTCTCCACATAGATATTCACTGGAGAAGCCTTGATCAGCGTGAACTCTGTCACTGACTGTCTCCACATAGATATTCACTGGAGAAGCCTTGATCAGCGTGCACTCTGTCACTGCTCTGTCTCCACATAGATATTCACTGGAGAAGCCTTGATCAGCATGCACTCTGTCATACAATGAACTTCAAAACTCCAAAAGCTTCAGCTAAAAGTGTATGCTGGACAGATTCATCACAGCATAGGCTTGTATTACAGTAAATACAGTATGTACTGCATACTGTGCAAGCAAAAACCACTGGATTAAATGTGCACAAGAGTTATTATCTCTTGGTCCATGATTACATTGTTGAGGTTAAAGCTGATTTTAGTTTAATCCTTATGGGGTCTATGCTTTTTCAATGAATGTGGATCTATTGTTTAAATTATTAAAATAGAACACTATTTTTTAACGATCATTTCGATCTGTTGTCTACAATCCAATCTGCAGATTCCTTCACCTACCTCAACTATTTCCCAGGTAGTATAAATACTGAATTGCCTTACATTATGTCTACATGTTTGTTTCTGCAGTTTGAGGCTTAACACATTAGGTCAGTTCCAGCCCACAATCCTAACAGGGGCTGGCAGTGTCTTAGTTCAAACCGGGTTGATCTCGGTCTCTCTGCTGCTGATGGAAACAAACAGGGATGACTTCAAAGTGAATTCAACTGAGGTGGCAATGTGCCATAAGTAGAGCTACAGCAGCACAGTGAACTCTATAATAAAAGTGAAGTGCCAGTGAGCCGTACCCGAGTGAACTCCGTTGTCTTCGAGTGCCGAGACGAGACAGCCCCGCAGTGGAAATCCTCCGACTGGCCGATGGTCGTCCTAAAGAATGACAGGAGTTGCACTGGATTAACTATTATTCTTACAGGAGAGTCGGAGCTCATCTGCTCCCTTTATACACTGAAACTGCTGTTTAACAATGGACACCCTTAAAGAGACACTTTCTATCACCTGCATTTTCATAAGTGTGATCTTAATATTAATTCTAGATGCTTTAGAGCAAGTAAACACCAATTAGAAAAGCCACAGAGTAATTATTAGAAGCCCTTACAGGAACATGATACAGTATCTGCAATCCCATTCTAACACCAGTGAACTACCCTGCAGAAACCCAAGAAGAACCACAGTTATACAACGGCAAGATTCATCCTCCTGTTTATTTCAATGGGCTTTATATCCACGGCGTTAACCATACCTTTAAAACACTCAAGCATAATCGGTTCACTAGATGCCATTGTGCTCTTATTGCCCTTTAGTATTGCAGCTGCAGAGTCTTTATCTACGCAGCCCCTGGATAAAGTTTGGAAAGTCCAGTACTCACGCGGGAGGGATCATAGTAATGCAGGTAACCAGGCTCCGCCCTCAGAATGAACAGCCGAACCTTCCAGCTTTTTCTGTTGTGTCCCTGGGGTAACAATTAACAGCATTAATAATATATCTGGCTTTTATACAGAATTCAGATTTTGTTAGGAATTGTTTTCTGGCCATGTTATATGTGAAATATACATGATGTACATATGTGAGATAGTGGTTATTTTAAAAATCTGTTGAGAAAAGTTGATTTAATTAATCAAAATGGGCTTTGAAAAAAAACAGTCTGTGTTAATCACATGTTAAATGTTTCCATATCTATTTCAGGCCCTCGTTTGTGATTAGAATTATCATCAATGTATATTTTAGATATACAGTCTGTTGTGTGTCCGTCCATCACACATCCGCCCTAACTGTTTATCTGCCATGATCAAGCTCTTCAGCAACGTTAGTTTACTGTTGAACAGAGAAGATTGCAGATCCCACCAAAGCTTCCGTACACTGTGTTGTATGTTGCTGGTAGTGTCACGTGAGCTGTTCAGTGTGTTGATATGTAAATAAATCCTGTTCACCTGCGGGGCGTATCAACTTCAACCTCTATCCCCTGCCTGTCACTCAGCAGCGAATGCACGCACCCACACGGCAGACGGCTACTCTGTCACAAGCATTAATACCCTGTATCTTTCTAAACAAGGGATTCAGGGGAGCTCCCTAATAAAAGCTGAATCTCAAAAAAATAATTGTGTAAATATAGTAATTGTTACAGCTGTGTATAATTGTATTTAAAACAGGATTCATTTATCCAACTTTTTACATATCCGCCCTGACTCAGGTCCCACCGCAGTCGGATACGCGACGGATTACTGTATTTCAGGAATGCAATTTTGATACATAATTGATTATGCATCACAATGACAATCTCATCCTCAGGTTTTCTGTCTACTAAACATGCAAAAGCGTAACTACAAAATAATCGTGGCTACCAACTAAACTAACTCGAATAGTTACAATGTGCTTCTGATCCTACAGAGAATTGAGGATGGCTGTTGTGGATTAAAACGAACCTGCTTCAGTAAATATCCCTGAATCACAACTCTTCCGCTGAGCTCCACTGCCGAGAGACTGACTTCATGCTTCACGCTGGCTTTCCTCTTGTAGCGCTCCGTCTGAGGAGAGGAAAACAAGGTTCTGATCTGAGACAGCTCAGCCATACAGACTGTCCTGTCAGGACACTGCAGGTGGGTGCTTCTGGCATTGTAATCAGGAACTGATAGTTAGGGTCACTTCCTGTACTATACTGCAGAATACTTTATTTTTTTTATGCAAAAGGCATTGTCCTTTTATACTTTAGTATTGAATTACCATATGAAAAGGAATGCATTAATTAACGTACGAAGGTGTATAGCGCCGTAGAGTCGTCGAGAAACTGATCGGACAGCTCCCCGCTCCTGATCGCCTCGATACTCTTAATCCCTATGGGTTTCACAAAGTTCTCATCCATCAGCGCGGAGGACAGCGTCACCGCTTCAAAACGAGTCACCACGAAATTGAGCGAGACCAACCAGTCGACCAGAGCAGAGCCTGTGGAGAAGAAAAACAGCACAGTCTGAATCAACACCAGTACAGGACAAACCCCCACAACACACAATCCATTTCATTCATGAATTGCCTCAAACCCACCACCTGCCCAACTAGATAAGGCAGTAGATGCCCCATAACAGATTAGATCGAGGTTCTCAAACCGGGGTACAGGGACCGCCTAGAGGTCCGCAGAGGTTACCCAGGGTGTTAGAAGAATTCTGTAAACTTCAATAGAAAGTGTTTTTTCTTTATTGTGAGGCCTTGTGATACTTACATACAGACCAATGTACGTTCAACACTTACAACACTGCAGCGCAGCTTCTCTTGCTTGTTTGCGATACTTACAGGTGGGTAACTGTCCTGAAAAAAACCCTGTGTATTGTGGGTACCCTTTCACATAGCCCTGTGTTAAATGAATCACATTAAAATAGATACCTATACCGTACCGCCCTGGTTAATCCTGGAAAGGTTTGGGTTGTCTTCCAATAGGCAGGTACCTTTGCCTAGCTCAACCCAGCCTGAATTTACAACTCCCAACCAGCAGTACAAGAGAAAAACTATTATACTATGGAGCATACCAATGTACAGTAGTTAACCGCACACTTGCACAATAAACACTACGTGACATCAGGTGATACATGTGAACAAGCCCACAAGCCGGTATTAAACTTCCTTAGCAGATGGAATCACAAAGTATTTAGTCAGCAAGCATTCACACATTGGATTTCAACACTAGATATGAGATCATATTGTCAAACCACACCCAGCTCCATATAATGGTAATGGTCAAACAGAATCCTATATACAGTATATGACCTTACTGTATCAGTAGCGTACTAATTAAATTACCATCATATAATATGCAACAGGTAAATTACACACTCTTCAACTAATCCCAGGGAAGGGATCACTCGAAGCATGTTTAAACCAAGCTTACCTGTGAAACACTTCTTGAAAGAGCTGCCTTGTTCTATGTGGTTCATTAGTTTGATCCCACTGTGAATGTCATGCATTGAATCCGCCACCTGGCTGTGAAATACAAACAGCTTTGTCAGTATGACATGCAATCATAAACAAATCTTTAACTCATATCTCATTTATTTCCTGTTCAATATCCTGTTATGTGTGTTCTCTATTGCTGTTGCAGTTTAAATCCTACTTAAAAAGACTATCTAACTAACAAGTGATTTTAAGATATAGATTGATATAATTGATTGGTTTTAACCAGATAGTGTAATAACCAAAGTAATATTATCAGGAGTTTATTTCCATTCATATTCATAAATATTAAACATTATATTCTGTGCAGGGCATTTACATTTTTTCTTAGTGAGAGGATGGAGACGACAGGAGTGATCTCCACTTTTTCAATAAATACTGATTTTCTAAAGAGAGTTTAAACAGTAATAACTTCTGTTTGGTTTGTGATTTGGATGTCCAGCACACACAAAGGAAACATATATGGAAGAGCAAAGGCAAGGGAAAAAAAACCTAAGAGAGGAATAAAAACAACTGAAACAGTATAAGAGTAGTGCGTGTAACAGGGTGGAGACTGGGAGCAAACCAGCAACCCGGTGCACCTAAAGAGATAACCACAATGCAAAAGAGCGGGGGTCGTCTGCATTCATGGTTAGAGCTTTTAACCTCCTCTCATCTCACAGACAGGGGACAGGACAGAATCCGTAACAGCAGTGTATCACACAACACTGCCTGGCACACAAGAACAGCCAGCTGCAGGAAAGATTCGCTCAGTCACTGTTCCGAGTAATTTCTTACTGCTTTTATAATCTTAAGAAAATAATGTATCCAAGCTACTGCACCGTGGAGGTGAAGCCCAGTTTGCCTAGTCCCTGCCCAGACTCATAGGGCATTCACTGAAGCTGATTGCACGCTTAACCCACAGGAATACAAAGACTAATGCAGCCCTCCCTGTGGGCCACCAGCTAAGATCAATTTCGGAATGTTTTTAGAATAGGTTTGCAGGAGGAGACTCACCTCAAGCTGACGTTGTGCAGCTCTATGGGCGAGTGCTCCGGATCTGGTTTCGGAGCCTGCGCGGGGCGCAGCGTGTGGATAGCCGCTGTGATGCTGGACGCCCATGTGTCACGCTGCTCCCGAGAACACGCTTCAAGGAAATACTCCGTCGATTTCTGTGTCTTTAATTTAATCACCATCTGTTTAAAACAACAAAGAAAAGCAAATGTAGTCACGCCCTTACAGGAAGGTTTGGCAGTCCACTCAGTAGTGTTCACAAAATCAGTTTACAACTGTGTGAATAAGTGAAAAAAAATAATGCTTAAGTGTGTAGGTAAGTTTGTTTTTAAAATATCAGAATCATATATCATTGTGTAGTGTAGTAATTCGTTGACAAATGTTTAGACTAGAAGTCTTAACCAATGTATTCTTCAGTTTGTTAATTTTCTTTAAATAAACATTGTTATTGGTTAATTAGTTGGTATACCATGGGCCCTATTAAACACGTTAAGGAATGTTTTAAGGTCTGCTTTTTGATTACAGTGCTTTAAAAAAATGAGAATAAACTTCTAACTCTTTCTAAAACAGCTGAGAAAGCAACCCTCGTATAATTAACCGTGAGCAGCTTTAAAAACTTTAAAGTTTTGTGAATGGGCTCTAATGTCAAAATACCAAAATATGAGCACCTGGCACCAGTCCATCAATAGCAGCTTCATACTACTGTAGTTGCCCTCAGTTGTGCTCCCATTGCCTATCAGAACAGAACCTTTGCAAGATGATCTTGTGTTCAAGCAAGATGGCAGCCACTGTGCACATCCCGGTTTGTTTACATTCTCCAGAAGATGTTTTTTGTATTGGCTGAAACGTTTGTCCACCTGATTTACAGGAGGTTATATTTGGTAACATAAGGAAACACAAGATTCATTGTTCTTTCAAACCCTAACTTGGCACTTTTGTTAAACGATTTACACACCATTGAAGGTAAAGGAAACTTCTATACAAGTAACAAGAAAAAAGAGCCCTGAGTTTTAGAACAGTCCTGGAGCATGTTCTATTTGCTACAGACAAGCCAATAACTACTGTAAAGTACAGCAAGTAAATTCAAAACAGGCCGGGCACCTATGATAGCAGGACCGATAATGTTTTCAATGGCTGCAGCGTATTGTCTTTCCTTACCGGTCTGTTCTCGTATTCCAGGCAGGGACAGGTAACTTTGCAGTCCGCGAGGAAGACCTTGCCCCTGGGACAGGACTCCCGCTTCCCTCCTTCGTATCTGTAGTACAGAAGCCTGTCCGGGAAGAGAACGAACCAGCGCGTCTTCCAGTTGTGCACAATGTGGCCCTATACATAATTCAAATAAAACATACATTTCAATAAAGACTTCAAAAGTAAAACACCATTTTAAAAGGTTTTAATATTGCGCGTAGGTACCAGTAATGTACGGTTTATATTGGATATTTTTAAATAGATTTATTATGTATTATGACACAAATATATACTATCAGGTATGTACATTTCTGAAACAGCCTCGGCAGTATTTTTGTGGTGAAAACAACATGCCTTGTGTGTTATGAAATGTTACGGAATACCTACCCTTTTCACTAGAAACCCTTCCTTGAGAATTGCGTTTTCATCCTGGATCGTATCCATTCTGTGCACTGACTTCACAAGACTTGACAAATTCGTACTCGTTGTGTCAGAATGCAGGCGCGAGCTGGGATTTAAAGGTCCAGAGCTCACCCAGCCGGTGACGTCACGGGTCTGCCCCACCCAGTCTACACCTGGCTAGCGGCGATGACAAAGTGTACATATGCAGTGCGCTGGAGGCGCAACAATATAATCTTCAATGCCCGTATAGTTCTAATGATTGTTATCATTCTGTTTCAGCAACCCTGTTTAATCACTTAAAGTCTAATATTTTTATTGACTCGATATTACCAGTTTTAAACATTTTAAGCAAAAGTACATGGCAACCACGTACGCGATGTTTACCAGGTTAATGCTTAAACATCCTTGTATATCAAATTATCTGAGAAAGAAATGCAGCATAACAGGAGGAAGAAGAAGAAGAAGAAGAAGAAGAAGAAGAAGAAGAAGAAGAAGAAGAAGAAGAAGAAGAAGAAGAAGAAGAAGAAGAAGAAGAAGAGCGTATTATCAGAAGTTAAACAAGCTACACACGGTGACGGCTCAAAAGCTACGTTTTTCCTCTGTGTTTAAAACTTGTTATGTTTTTTTCTCAGGCTGTAGTGACTCCTAATAAAGTCAACTGCTTTTGTTGTCGCTGTGCTTTCTCTTTGAATCAGGGGTTGACATGCGTTTCTTTGGACAGGCGCACCTTTTCCTCTCGAACGTGTTTGAATCGGTTGCTAGGTAAACAGCCGCGTGGCTGTACTTATCGTCATCTTGCAAGCGAGGTGTCCGGCCTCGGGGGAAATGACGCACGGTTTGGCATGTAGTGGTAGTTACTTTAAATAATAATGCTTAAGTACATTGTAGCTAAATTATTGTTATAAGTGGTACAGTGCAGAGAATGGGCAAAAAAAGCGAATGTCTACGGATCCTGCACTGGTTTTCAACTTGGACAATTTCACTAAACAACTAATGAAACTTCAGTCCTGTGAAATATGTGTAGGCCAGTAAATTATTTTGGAGATTTTTTTTTTCTCCACAAACTAACTGTATTCAAATAAGCAGTGAAAATGTAGATATCCATTTAAAATACTATAGTATACTAAATATAACATTAACTATAGTACAGTATATAGTAGTATAGTATGGCCTACTGCTGTACATACTGAACTACTTTATATAAAACTACAGTGTTTTTATACAGTACTTTTGTATTCTAGCTATCATTTTAATTTTCATATATGGAAATTAAATTCAAATTGTATATTATATCATAAGCTATTGCATAAGCGTTTGCTACTGAAGTGTAAGCACAGTAAACCTGTGAGTGACTCATCATGATTCATGTATGTGCTCAATCCACTCAACAGAATAGAATGAGTGAAGCTGCTCGAGTCTAGACTGGTACACGAGGGCAGCTACAGAATTCCAGGTCAGTCTACACAGTGGCCTTTAAACACACATTCAAGACAAAGATACTTTTTTGGTGGTACTTCTGTTTCCATCTATTATGTGGAAGGAAGGTGTGCATAATCTGATGTGTTAGCACTCGTATGAAGAAAGTGCACCAGCTGCATTGTAATCTTCTTGAGGCTGCAGACGCAGGTTCAAGCCTGTACGGGTGGAAGATTCTGGCAGTGATGAACGCAAGGGTATTTTGGACCTGTAACCACCGTTTAGAAGGAGGGCTGTGTTTACAAAAAAAGTGCTTCATTAACCAAGAGGAGTCAAGTTTCTTTAAAGAGGCACCACAGGACATGTAAGGGCTTACTAGCACCTCATACAGCAGTGTACAAATGTATTAGACACCTCAAGATGGGTCACTTATAGCCTTTATATACCTACCTACCTGGTGGTGAGAATTTCAATTTTCGGTCAGTAATCAGTGATGTAGAAACCAAAAGCACTTGTGTGAAAGTGTTACACCACTTTCTGCTTTAATTAGGCATCTTAAACAACTTCTAAAAAGTCTCATGCATTTGACCATTTGTGGCTACTTGTTCCTTTCCTCCTGCTATTTTAAATGAAGTACATGTGTGTCCTATTAAAGTCATCAATTAAATTAGACAATCATTCATTTGCCTGTTTTGACAGTTTCCCCAAGATTTTCAGTTCCAGTGGTTTGATTTCATGCACAACAAATCAAGACAACAGAAGCAACGGGGTGTTCTAATAAATGTGCAGACTGCTGTAGAAACAACGCAGATATACAGGATAAACTCAGTCTTTCCTGAGTTCATTATATATGATGTTCAGTTAAAAAGTAATTCCTTCATTCTTCAATAATGTAGCCTGTGCACTCAATCAGCAATCCTGACTGCCTGGTCCTTTGAAACCTGCATGCCACTATGTCACTGTGCACCAAGTAGGTTTTCTCCAGCAGTTGTAGTGTAGAAGATTATAAATGAAATATTCCAAGCTGTCTCACGACACATGAAGCAATTGTAATAATGCAGAATAAACTTCACGGTAAGCATGTTTTAAAAGGAGAAACGTCCCTCAGTTGGCTACCTGTGCAAACAGGCAGTCATTTAAATGTGAACCAGTTCAGGGGAGTTCATGTAGGACTGCAGAATGGAAGCTACTGTTCATGGAGGGCTGAACAAATGTTTTTTGGGGGGAACAAGTTACTGCCGCAAATGTCATATGAAAAAGTGGCAGTGTACAAACCCTTTCTAGGGAGGCAGAATTCATTCTATAACCTGAAATACAAGCATTTCATTGTGATCCCATGGCAGTGCCAGCACTAACTGCTATACAAGCATTTCACTGTGATCCCATGGCAGTGCCAGCACTAACTGCTATACAAGCATTTCACTGTGATCCCATGGTAGTGCCAGCACTAACTGCTATACAAGCATTTCACTGTGATCCCATGGCAGTGCCAGCACTCGTAACTGCTATACAAGCATTTCACTGTGATCCCATGGCAGTACCAGCACTAACTTCTATACAAGCCATTTCATTGTGATCCCATGGCAGTGCCAGCACTAACTGCTATACAAGCATTTCACTGTGATTCCATGGCAGTGCCAGCACTCGTAACTGCTATACAAGCATTTCACTGTGATCCCATGGCAGTACCAGCACTCATGTATAGGGCGAGGGCTCTGTTTTTATTAATATTGTTCACGGTTGTGAATGACTTTACTACAAATTGTTGTGTAGACTGTGCCAGACACTAGTCTTGTAGACTGAAACTCCCTCAGTGCTGGGGCTTTACCTGGCGTCATAGCCCAGTAATGCAGACTGGTGTTACTGTCAAAAAACAGAATGGCTGTACTGAATCTGCACACCTGGTCGATGCTTCACTCAGCAAGACAAACAAATCAGCCAGGGGTGAGAATGACTCACATTGCAGAACAAAGCCCTGCACGTACTGCTGATAGTCTCTGAGATACAAGCGCAGCTGCCTTCTTGGTTACGTTATGCACATCTCATATTGATCTGCAGTAACCACAGCTCAGACTAACTCAGAGAAAAGGACAGGTCTAGAAGATGGGAATTTTACCTACAATATTTCCTATGGAGGTACCAGAGTACCACAGGATATATTCTCAGAATTGATCCTGTCTATTCCCATATTCATATCCCCTGCCCACGTATCAAATCCTATGTTGGCCCACTTTAACAATTTTGCACCTTGTAAGGTATTTTTTCCCCCACTTTGTATTCATTATTAATGTGTCATCTTCAGCTCCAGTCCTCAGTATGTTGTTAATGAGATGTGATAAATGTTTTGTTTATGAGATGTGACACATTAAGAGACATTATTTGAACTTGCATTAAAAATGTATGCAAAGTAGGACTATTAATTAGCAATGTTGCACAAGTGGGCCTACATAGGATTCAATACAGAGGAAAATAATAAGTCAATCTCTGCAAATACATGGCAATAAATTACAGTAGTCTGTACCACATACTGTATATCCTCTGGCACAGCTGTAAATATTAATGCTATGAAAAAATAAATCGCCATGACCTACATCCACATTATATACATTAGAAGTGCAACATACAGGCGGACAGATGCACAGCCCCAGATTGACACTGTGTCAATAGCAAAGAACGTTGTTACAACGTTTTCACAATGGGAGAGACAGTTCTCTAAATCCATGTAAAAATAGAAGTGTGACATACATACACTTTATTATGCATCCAGCTCCATATTTCATCCAGAACTATTAAACGCTCCAGATTATAAGCAATTGCAGGCCATTTAGTTAAGCTTTTAAAATGAATTGCTGTGTATGCAAAAATGTTTGTTTGATAAAATGTACATATGGGAGCCACCTGTTCTCTTAAATACAGATTTGAGTATTGCAGATTATGATAAAAATAAATTACTATTATTAGTAGTAATAACAATAATAAATAAATTATCTGTTGTACAGGATACCAAAGTACAAAAAATACAAATGTTAAAATGCCACCTTTCCAAAAACAAACTCATAGATGCCTGTTTGCTGGTTATTTGACAATTCCACACTCAGTCAACTTATTTTAATGAAATGTACCAGAGCTTTATTAGTTTAATAGGTATTCAATCAGAAGACAACTCTGCTGCAATAACATCTCTCTGCAAAGCACTTCATGAATATTGAAGCACTGAATCCTGACAGACTGAAATGTAATCCCCAGCCTCTCCCTCCCCTGATAATTCAACATCAACAGCAGAATAAGAAGAACTTCTTTAGAAAGGGTCTGAATCAGGAAGCGCACTGCCGCCAGTGTCACGGCAATAAAATCCTAGGTTATTAAACAGTTTATTTTTGTTTTTTACGCATTGGTATTTTGAATACTCTCAGCTGAAGTACTCTGGGATGAATTCAATACTGGGTTCAGTCTGTGTTGTGTGTCGGTCTGGTTGGGGTCTCCTTGTGTGAAGGGGTTTAATCCTCAGCTTTAGCCTCCATCTCTTCTGCATCATCGTCCCCGTCGACCTCCGCGTTCTCCCTCTCCAGCCGCTCCAGCTGCCGGGCCAGCTCCGTCTCGTCAGTGTCCGTCACCACCTTGGCCTGAGAGAGCAACAGAGACACAGCGTCACTCCAGGTCTTACTTTAAGCAAACACAACACAGCTAATGGTGCTGATTTATCCTTTGTCAGTGCCCTTGATAATATATAGTGAGGATTTCCTGCCCTTAAAGCACCAGAGAGCTGGAGAGTAACCTGACCTCACCTCTTACACAGACACAGGAGGCACTCAGTACCAGCCCTGTGCCAAGTTACCCATATGTATGGAGGGAGTTATTACTACTACTGGGAAACCAAGTTATAACCTGTTACTACGCAGGTCTGTATCTTCCTCAACCTCAGGCTGATCACCACTGATGTACCCAAATCACCAAAGGGAACCATCACAGTAAGGACATATGGACAAAAAAGAGGAATGTGTATAACAATGTACGTTAGAAATCATTGCAAGCCCTCACCTCCATCTGGATGTTGAAGACGCCCCTCTTCTCCTCGATCTTCTCCTTGATGGCAGACATGGCCTGGTTGAGGACGGACAAGCCCTCGGTCCTCTCCAGAGTCATGGTGGTCATGACGTACCGGGGGGGAGCGATCAGGTTGATCTGGGACAGGACAGGCAGAAACACTGAATCCACGGGGATTCACCAAACACACCAATCCATGGACAAAACATTACTGAACTTAAAGCCTTTCAAAAACCTTCTAGCATTCATGTGAAGTATAGCAGTAACAAACACCGCCTGCCATTTCTGTGATTATAAAATGAAAGCCATTCTACTGTATAAACAGCGATTCTCTCTCTCTCCTTGTTCTGGGATTTGGTCTAGCGGTTCACTAGGAACAACAGACAACATATAGACGATAGACAACCCGAGACAGAGCACTCCTTTATCTACCTATTCTGAGACTCTCAATTACGCCTCCTGACAATGATCCAGACACAGTAGCAGGAATCCCCAGGTGGGCTGGTGTTTATGAAAAGCTCTACAAGCTTACCTTAATAGGCATGGCCTCTGTGGAGCAGCTCAGCCCGGCTCTCAAAGCCTCTTTAACTGCATCGATTCCTTCATATCCATAGCAGGCAACCTCAATATCTGAGAAAACAATGAGAGAAATAAGTCCAAGCCAGGTAAAACTAGAATGGGGTGATGGAATAGGAACCAAAGCAACGGGATTCATTTTCTCATCCTCACCGCCCCGCCCACTTCTCTTTTGTTGTGCTGAAGGTCTTTTGGTTCTTTGTTAGCTTTTGTATTTTTTCAGGATGTGCTGCTTTAAAGTTTAACTGCTGTTTCTTGGTATCTAGCCACTTTCTAGTAGGTCACAGAGTTGGACCATTGGGAGTTAATCTGACCTACAGCAATGGAAGAAGCAGTTTGAACTTTGCAGATTTTTCAAAAGCTCTATAGATTCAAATAGGATATCCGACACATTAATTGTGTGCTGAATTGAACAGTAGGCTCCAATTCGTACCAATAAGTTTCTGTTTCATGCATGTAATGTTTAATAGCCCAAAAGCACTCTTAATGTGTACAGCACAGGAGCAACTCCTAGAAACCTTCCCATCATATATTTTTACATTATTAGTACACAAATTTAAAACAAAGAAGATGAATTCCTCATACAGTATGCATTAGAAACACGTCCGACTATTAACCTTTTAACCCCTTTACTGACTCTCTTGCAGTCTAGTTCTGAATATCAGACACCACACGTTGCACCCCGGTCTTACTCCTTCTTTTTAAACACACAAGGATATTCCTCATGGCTCCCACATAACCGGGAAAAACAAAACCAGCTTCATGCGCGCGTGGATTCTAGCAGCTCTGACATAAACTGAATACAACTTGCCAGACATTAAGAAAAACAGGAAAAATCACTGCAACGAGTGATTAGGTAGTTAGGTAAAGGTGCACAGGGTTAGCAGTGTACCTTGTATTAGGGCTATTATCTTCACTGTCAGAGAAGCATCATTTATTTAAAACGTCAGACAACTGTATTCTGATTTTATTGTCTTACTTATAGCTCTACTAAACGCATTACAGTCAGTGTATTTTAAATTTAGTGTGAACTGTATTTTGATCACGGTTTTGGAGGAAACTATCAGCGACAAATTTTGTTTGTTTTTTTTAGCAGAGAGAAGCAGCTGCAGTGGGATAGCCTAACAAGTTATTCACAGCTTTCAAAACGTTTAGGCAAGTGAAGCAATGTGTAGTAATAGATCTGAAATGACATGAGAAGCTTACTTGTGCAATGTCATAAATCCGATTACATACATGTCTTAGTGTTGTACATTTAAGGGTTTTCCAAGTAAGCAATTCTTCTGAATGTTAAAGCAAACATTTGAAATGACACGGTTTTAAACTCGAACTAGTCCTGCTGCACCCAGTCCTGGGTTTCAGAACTCTCCTTGTTTAGCTATATTATTGAAATGAAGAGATCAATGTAAAGGGACTGAATTAGTCTGGAAACTTTGTTGGTTAAAATTGCACAGGAGTGTGTGGTAATATTTACATTTCCCCAGAATAGCTGAGCGATACAAAGGACGTCCTTTTGCACCATCAGCAAGAGACCAGATTAGCACAACCTAAACTGAAGTAACATTTGGCAGTCCAGGGGTGTGTGAAAGCAGGTATTCATCTGTCATTCCTATCCAAAGCTAGCTGTGGGTGAAGCTGCGTGCTCGTTACTGGTACCTGCTCTGATTTTGACTGCCTGGGGAGTGAGCCGCCTGTTGATGTTATCAATTAGTACATTCTTTTCTTCCTCGGTCAAGTCAAGGCAATCTAGAATGGCTGGGTCTCTACAGAAAAATACAAAATAAAAAACACTAACTTCAAATTGGATTGAATAGAAAAACACGGCATAAAGATTTCACAAGGAATTTCAATGGAAAAACAATGCTGTTTGCTCATAAACTTTAGCAAGAGCAAGAATACTGTGATATCGCTTTGCAGCTAGGGGAACTTCAATACTACAGTATTTTATCATATAGGTGTTTTTTCTATGAAACAAGGAGAAGAGAAAACAAGTATATGACTAACCATCACTATCATGCGGTGCTCAGAATACAAAAGGGGAACCATAACATAAAATGATATGGTGCCACCATGTGGTCAATTGTAGTATACACAGGTATTTTATCAGCTATTTAAATGGTTGGTATTTTATCAGCTATTTAAATGGTTGCAATGAAAGACTACCTCGTCTTTCTGCACCAGTGGGGGCAGCATACCTGTTTTCCTGTCCTATTCAAAATGCACGATTTGAATGTCGCCACACCGCTGCAACCCACTTACTGAGATCAGACTTTAAATGAACCGGAGACCTCCATTCCCACTGTTTTCAGACTTAAGACTCCTATTGCATACCAGTATCACCCATTTCAGGTTTTAATATGAGCTTGATTAGCCATAATGTGTAGGTAACAAGCTCAGGTATGTTTTATTAAACTTTTAGTAAAACCAGGAATGGCTCAAACTGCTATGCAACGGGAGTCTTATTTCCATCCCTGGTTTAAGAGAAGCAGGGTATGTGAAGTTGCACACATGCTTAGTGTGTACAGAGGTAGACTGTAAAGCTTTGGTTATCCCTCCTGGCAGTGCATTCGGATTCTGAAGGTGCCGCTGCTCAGAGGAAACACGAGAGCAGCCTGCCTCTCTGCACTTACGAGACGGCCTGCTTGAAGGCATCGTAGGCTCCGTATCCTGGCCTCTTGTACTTCTCATCAAAGACCCAGGCTGTCCTCTGGAACAGGCTCTCCAGCTGCTCATCCTTCGTGTACTCCAGGACCTCTGCAACGTGGCGCAGGATGCTGTAAACCTGCAGAGAGGAGCGATCTGCATTACACCTCAATATCAACACACACGTAAACCTGCAGAGAGGAGAGATCTGCATTACACCTTAATATCAACACACATGTAAACCTGCAGAGAGGAGCGATCTGCATTACACCTCAATATCAACACACACACGTAAACCTGCCCAGAGAGGAGCGATCTGCATTACGCCTCAATATCAACACACACACACACACACACACACGTAAACCTGCCCAGAGAGGAGCGATCTGCATTACAGACACACACCTGGGCTACATCCTCCACAGTCTATCCCAATACAGTGCTCCCCCGTTACAAGGCAGCAGATTCACAACTGCATATTATTGTGCATGGTATTAGATAAACGGGGTTGTACAGGGTACTTATTTTTTACTAATTCAATTGAATATAAACGTGAGAAAGTGCAGCTTTCAATTCGGGTTCCAATCTGATCAAGTAGAAATGTGTGTCTGCAAGAAATGAAGAAACTTACAGTCTTGGATTTTGTAAATTTGTCTTCACACTTGATTGCTTCTTCTGGAGAAACTCTTCTTTTAGATAAATCAATATAACCTGTGGGGACAAAGGATAATTAGTGAACTGTTTCATGCCATCAGGTCTGTGTTCTTAGAGCAAAATATCCAGGGATTTGGCTTGGGAACAATGTGTAACATATGAACGCCGGACAGAAGGACCAGAGCTAAACAATGTGCTGAACAAGTATAATCACAATTCCATTTAGAAATCCTGAAAGAAAGTTTGTAAATGAAATGAGAATGATTTCAGCTCGAGATCTTCCTCAATGTGTTCAGTGTTGAAATACATTTTGATTAACATTCTTATATCCTGGGTAACGGGGTCTCCACACCCCCCCGCATGAGAAGTGTACAGATCTGTTAATGGGATGGGCATATGCTGATTTTGCCCGTATTAGACATTAACCTTGCATAGGTGTGAATGGGTCAGCTGGTCACATAGGAAAGGGGAAAAATACACTGTACAGGTAAGAGAAAGGCTGAATATAAGGGAAGCGGGGAACAAAAGAGAATTAGAAATCAGAAAAGAATAGAGTGGTGGATTTTTGACAGGGTTGGCTGATTTAAATCAAGTTGATTTAAATCACGATTTAAAAAAAAAAATCATTGATTTAAATATTTTAAATATATCCTCAAGGAAAAGACAAAAAGTATGTTTTAAAAACCTTTTATTAGGCAAAGCATATGATAGTTCATATTTAGAGGATGCCACTATGATAAATAATTTGGTTTGGTATGTAACTGTTCACAAACCACCATTTGCCACATCCTAAGAATGTTGAATGTACTGTATTTGGAAGTAGAGCTACAACTACAGTACTATACATTTTCTATAATTTGAAGAATATATATATAAAATAATTCCATCAAGGGTTTCTGTGACGTCATAGATTTTGAGACCGAAGGTAGTTTATAAACTGTCACAGAAACCCGAGATGGAATTGTTTTCCTGTAACTCACTGAAGAGGCCCATCTATTATTTTTTATAATACATGGATACCCTTATGATGCTAATATTAAAGAAGACGAGGTTCAGCAGTACAGTTTTTTTTTTTTTTTAAACGTAGTGTTTCAGTGCTGTACAGACGTTCTATGTCGTTATCCGTTAGTGCTTCAGCTTTATTTGGATGATTGCCTTTACCTTGTTTTAATTTCCCGTTCCTCTCCAGTTTCTCTGAGATACGAAAGTACCAGATTGACATCATTTTTTTTGTGTATTCTCATTTTGTTGATCTTTAATCAACATTTCTGTACTGTGGGTGTTGTCGAGAGATTGAAAACGAGACATTTTGTGTTTGAATTGAAAGTGATGTCTCGAGGAGTCAAATGGGTCAAAGTTCAAGTATATTTTCCTCTAGAGGAATTATCACTTTTTGACGTCACTACTGTGGTATTATGCCTTTTTTTCGAATGGCTCAGGATGCAAATATAGCCTTCATCCATGTATATAAATACATATATATAAAATCAATAAAATCCTCAATCCTGATTTTTGGTGATCCCTAAAGTTGGAAATATTTCTGCTGCGATGGTGTTATTTTGTGTCTTCCCAATGGGCTGTCTATTACTAGCTGTGCTGTATTGTGGCTCCCTTCTTTCTTGCAGTGGGGGTGGATTCGTATGCACAGATTGCACTTGTGTTCATGCAAGGGACTGGAGGAGAGCACAATCATAGCTGTGATGTAATCACAGCTCCATTGAATCGTATTTTGTCATACTTGTACTTGCTAGAACCAAAGTCATTGTATTTTTATCTTGCTCTTAATTGTATTACTTGTACTGTGATTCTTAATGTATTTTTGTTTACGACAAAGTCGCCCTGGATAAGGGCGTCTGCTAAGAAATAAATAATAATAATAATAATAATAATAATAGTGGTTCTATTGCATGTTAGATATATGTACCCATATAAATAATGACAGTAGGATAAGCAATCCTCATTTCTCTCCATCATTGAGTAATGCAACACCGTCTACTGCACAGCCCCTCATCTAAATAATAAAAGCAAGGTGTTCTGCATTTATCACGATGTCGATTTATAAACACAATATCGCAGCAAGTACCTATAGTAACCCGGACTACACTACACTGTGTATATTGTGCCTGAAGACTTTCCGCAAAGCTTTTTCAACTGGCAGAATAAAATGACTTAAAAAACGTGTATTGTAATACTGTACAGTCAGTCCCCTACCTTTCTCTTTGTCCACTCGGATGACCACCACGCACTCGTTGCGGCCGATGCGAATGAGCTTGTTGATGGAGCGGATGCGCCTCCTGGACAGCTCGCTCAGCAGGATCATGCCCTCGATGTTGTTGTACTCCAGCAGGCTGACGTAGGCGCCCATCTCCGCGATGGAGCGCACGTTCACCATCACCACATCCTCCACCTCCGGGAACTTGTGCTGGTAAAACCTACAGCTTAGTGCCGGCATGCTGGGAACAAACGATCCGAGTTACAAGAACAGTAAGCAGCAGCCACATGATGTAATCGTTAAAACAACAAAATACAAGACAGATGAAAAATGACATATCCCTTAGTATAGAATGTATGATATGCGTCACTGTACATGCAGCAGTAACATATATATATATATATATAAGATCGACCATATGTATGTGTGTGTATATATATCTATACACACACACACACATACATACATATGGTCGACCTTATTTTTTTGTTTTTGTATCAAGATCAAGATGTTATAATTGATTCAGCGAGTTTAGAAAAGCAGACTGAGGGAAAACCAAGCTTTTTTTTTACATGGCTTTCTGGGAAGCAAAATTGGTATAGCCTATTTTATACTCAAAAATTATTTATTAAAACAGAACTGCTACAGTATAGTGAAATGTTTGACTGTCACCATGTAACCTTCCTAGCAGACGGTATTTGAATACGGTCGCCCGAGCTCATTACTTTTCACTGCTTTGTATGAACACTCGGCATTGGACAGAATCCCCTTTCCGTCCATTATGAAAAGCAATAAAAAGAGATGCTCGTTTAGGATACGTCATGACATCAAAAAAAATGATTTTTTTTTTCATTCATTCTATCTGGTCAGGATGTACAAACGAATATAGTTTTGAATAACACTTTTTGTAGAATACTAAACGAAACTCCAAACTAATGGTTATTACTAATATGCTCCATCCTTTTTATTGCTGATTTAATGATTTCGTATAATTTGAAATATTTCCTGGTATTGTAAACAGATTGCGTTTACAGTATTTGGGTGTAGTCAGTATAAGACTTTATACATACAAGATTTAGCAATAACTAGTCTTCAATGTGTCATGTACCGGCTACCGGTAAATAACTCAAAAGTTGTACTGTCTGTAGACTGAAACGTTGTAGGACTCCAGTACTGTGGGCATTAGTTTTAAACTGTTAATGATCACCGTTCAAATAAGTTTTGAAGTCTAACTGCCACTGCCGTCATTTTATTTAATAATTGCTGTAGTACCAGATACTCATCACATGTAGTAATACAACCAGCCGCACAAGCCACCCAATTCATTCATTTACTCTTCAAAGACTATAGCAACTCCGTTACCTTCGCTCTCAGTGATGCTGCAGACTGTGTACGCTGGATTATTAGACGGCGGTTGAACGCGTAGTGTATCAGCAATGTTTTTAATGTAATCGTTAATGAAATTAAACGACGTGAATGGCCTCAGCCCGTAAATGCAGACAGTCACAGCGTTTCATCAGCATGCCCGTACACCGCTACTGCGCAGCAGCGTCACCCCTCATCCGGAAAGGGAAACAGAAAGCAATCAGGAATCGGAAAAATAAAACACTGACCCCTGGCGGAGGAGTTATGATCGTGCATTATTTTTTTTATGAGGATTTCAAAACACACCATTGACTTTATACTTGTTTGTTTTGTTCATTGCATTGGTATATAACAAAACCTTTAGTGAAATGTCTGGATTAGGAATAGGACTGGGGTTGATCATTAAAGAATGGGATATTAAAATTAGGTTTAACATGTAAACTAAGGTGAGGACTTGCCCCCAATATAAAAAAAAATACTGCACTACGTTTTAATAGTAGCGAAAAATAGCATTTTTAAATAACGCAGATTCACAAACCACCAAGACACTGCTGATAAACAAAACAAGTTGTTGGGAAGCCATTTTATCCTTTCACCCCAGTGCTTCTCTCATCACGTGATGTGAGTATCAGCTGACTCTGGCACGGTCTGACTGATACTGACGCTGAAGACTTGGAGCTGGTAATAACTGACCAGAATCTGAGAAAAGCATTAACAGGACCGAGACAGGCAGCAAGGGTCATTGTGTCGTATACCAGTTAAAACGTATTAAAAAAAAATACATTTCATTATCAAAATATATACTGTAGTGAAACCAGATCCTTAGCTCTGCTGCTTCTGCATTTACCAAGATGTCAGGCAAAGACAGAATCGATGTCTTCCCGTCCCGAATGTAAGTACATAACATATTATTAAAATGGTAAAACTGTTGTTATTGATTATTCGTGGATGAAAGATGGGTTCTGTGTAGTCACCGATTAGTGTGATAAATTAAAAACGCACCAACAATGTGTTATGCTTATCTTGCGCAGTAATTGTGTACCGTACTACGATATAATTTATAGAATGATTACATTAATTTAAGAACAGTACTGTCTGTATACATACTTTTAAAAGTGGGTAATTTCAACCGTTTCTGTTCCTGCAGTTCAACCCATTGATGAAGGTTACAGTATGTGTGATGTTTTTATCGTGATACAGGATTTACCAAGCATCTGGTGCCAGATCTCTCTGTCCCATGCACAGAATCATTCATTAACACTGGGCTCAATTAAAAGAATTAAGCAAGGATGGATATCAAAGTGGAATGTGTTTTTTTTATTGATCAATCTCATAAATCTGATGCAACCGACTGTGTTACATAGAGGAAGCATTATTAATGTGACTCTCAGCAGGCCAGCATCGTCATGTGACGGTGAATAGCAGCCTCTTCTCTTCCATTTATAGATCCGGTTGATTTGCTGTTTCTGTGTGTATGTGCAGGAGAGAAAGAAAGATGAATAACTTTGTATTTGGTCCATGTAAAACTGAACCCTTGAAATCTCTTTTTCTGTGCAAAGCCACAGTTTGACAGCTGCTTCAATCTGAATAGTAAACTAGCCTAATGATACCGGGGCACCAAAATATTATGACAGTTCCACTTGGCTTTACTGTGTGCTGGAGTGCGAACTTTAACTTGCTGTGCTCAGTGGTGTATTACTAGAATATTCAACAAATATGACAATAAAAGCAGGTGTCCATTCCGTGGAAGCTGCGTGTGACCGTGCTGTATAAACAGGGTCTGTGTTGCTGTGTTTTGTACACACTGCTCCCGGGGCTCCTGTATGAACCAGCCTGCTCTCAGCTCATGAACTCTTCCTAGCAGCGCGAGCCAGTTACCACCGGGCTGCAACATTCCTCCAGTCTTGTGACATTTCACTGCCATTAACACAGGATTGGAAGTGTTGCTCTGACAACAAAAGCCCACATTTCAGTGGCACTCAATTGTGGTTCTCTCGGTCCACTCCACACCATTTTTATTACTTAGTTTTATAGATAATCAAAATGTAATTTGAAAATCTAGGGGGATGAAAGGAGGTCCTGGAATGAATTGTAGAAGCTTTGTCAGTGTGGCTCAGTGACGGGGGCAGTAGAAATGGTACTAGCCATTAAAAGAGCAGGGGCTTTAAGTCTCAGTACATTAAGCTTTCTGTCAGTAATGCTACATTTATCTGAACTCATTTTCTTTGAAGCTTTGGTGCACAACCCTGGCCAGGCCTTTCTTCCAAGAACATCCTAAACCAGTTCGTTGAACCCGCTAAAGGAAGTCCTATCGATTTGTATTTAAATAAAAGTCAGCCTTGCACACACCATACACAAAGACAAGCATCCAGCAACAATGGCTGCAGGAGCAGCAATACTCAGTAACCATGACAACAAGTGTAGCAGCTTTGCAGATGAAGGCTCTGATAGTTTTCTACATGCCAGGTGTGACCCCAGAGCAGGGTGTAAAACACAAGGGCATCCCAGCTTGAGCCATCATTGCTTTTCCAGCTCTTCTGCCTGCACACCTGTGCAAAGTCTCAATTATACAGCTCGGGACAAAGGGTTAGCATCACCTACAATTTTAGGATTGAGACAGAATTAAAAAATAAAAAAACTATATGAACATCATTTAGATCTTTTATTTAACATCATGCAATCAAAGAAACTACCAAATGGTATCGCAAGTGTCTCCTGGAAGCCATAATAGCAGTACGGTTATCTCATGTTAGATTTTTCGTTTATATGGAAAACTACACATGTGTTTTCTATAACACGTGTTTCTTTGAAAACTGCACGTTTAAGACCTAGGCCTATATATTGAATGGAAGTGTTCAACCGGTAATACCTTTAATGAGCAGCGATGCCACTCTGCTTTAATGAGCAAACCCTCCACAAGTGCAGCGATGCCACACTGCTTTAATGAGCAAGCCCTCCACAAGTGCAGCGATGCTACACTGCTTTAATGAACAAGCCCTCCACAAGTGCAGCGATGCCACACTGCTTTAATGAGCAAGCCCTCCACAAGTGCATCGATGCCACACTGCTTTAATGAGCAAGCCCTCCACAAGTGCATCGATGCCACACTGCTTTAATGAACAAGCCCTCCACAAGTGCATCAATGCCACACTGCATTAATGAGCAATCCCTCCACAAGTGCATCGATGCCACACTGCTTTAATGAACAAGCCCTCCACAAGTGCATCAATGCCACACTGCTTTAATGAGCAAGCCCTCCACAAGTGCAGCGATGCCACACTGCTTTAATGAGCAATCCCTCCACAAGTGCATCGATGCCACACTGCATTAATGAGCAAGCCCTCCACAAGTGCAGCGATGCCACACTGCTTTAATGAGCAAGCCCTCCACAAGTGCAGCGATGCCACACTGCTTTAATGAGCAATCCCTCCACAAGTGCAGCGATGCCACACTGCTTTAATGAGCAAGCCCTCCACAAGTGCAGCGATGCCACACTGCTTTAATGAGCAAGCCCTCCACAAGTGCAGCGATGCCACACTGCTTTAATGAGCAAGCCCTCCACAAGTGCATCGATGCCACACTGCTTTAATGAGCAAGCCCTCCACAAGTGCATCGATGCCACACTGCTTTCTAGAAATGCAGGATATAGTAGCAGCATTCGTATGCATGTAAGTGTGTCCGAGTGTCACACTTGGACTTTCATATATATCTTGTTATTCAGAGTGAATCCTGGAGTATACAGGGGGGTCTGTCCATTCATGTGCTTTACTTGTTCATGATCCTGAGTGCTCTGGTTCAGTGGCAGGGAATGGGATTAGCATTACTAAGGTGTTTGCTTGCTCTGCAGGGCACAGACCATCATGAAGGCTCGATTGAAAGGGGCTCAGACCGGACGCAACCTTCTGAAGAAGAAAGCCGACGCCCTGACCATGCGCTTCAGACAGATTCTTCGGAAGATTATTGAGGTGACTCTTCATACTGCTCCTGCTGTGTAGTATCAAGCTAGAAAGAAAAAGATACACAGTCTAACAGTACCCTTCACTATGACCTATGACCTAATATGGCTGGCATATTGTGGTCATGTGACTTCTTGTTTGCGGATGATGCTTCGAGATACTGGCTTCATGTTTGGTACACGACTGTATTCTAATTGTCTGTCACCATTCTACAGTAACTAGATAACACTGGGAGTATCCTTGCAGTCGTTACAATCATTTGCATGTAATCCAAGAGGTGACGGCTATCAGTTCTGGGATGCCAGGATATTTTATTAAGCAAGCTTTCTGAGTGTCCCATCCCCCAAGCACCACAAAACAGCAGGGGTGGCTGAATACTGTTGACTTACGATAGGCAGTTATGGGTCCAATAAAAATGATCCATTTTAGCACAAGTTAAGAAATTATTATCCAATTGTGATAAAAACATTGGCTGAGACATTTTTTTACCATAAGTAATTGAGAGTACCAGAATCTGGGCATATGTAGAGTAGAGATCTTCACGGGTCCAAATTAATCAACCCGACCCGACCACGAACCCATAGTTATGGGTTGTTTTTCTTCTTTGTCCACAATAACAACACACCGCAGACTTGCATGTTTCTGTGAGCTTTTGTTTGTGGAATTCGTTTTTCTTTCACGTCCTTCATAAACAAATCCATTACTCTGACTTTTAAGAATGATCTGTCTGAAAGTCACTCTTCTGATTCTACACAGACATGCTGTGGATGTACAGTAGGTTATGCCAATATACCTTTCCATGCTGTCATGCTGTATTCACAGGCGTGACATGCTTAGTAACAGATGCACCTTTACTCAGTTTGATATGCTTCTCCTGTCCTAACAGACCAAGACCCTCATGGGGGAAGTGATGAGGGAAGCTGCTTTCTCATTGGCTGAGGCCAAATTTGCAGCTGGAGACTTCAGGTGAGTGCAGCGGGACAGTGGGAGGGAGAGGTGCTCAAGCACAAACTAATTACTGGCGCACAGACTCCAAAATACTCAAATGCCTGTACTTGGAATTGATTTTGCATGACGTATACAGAGGATACACTGTGAACGTTCATGGAAAAACATTCCCTTTGATTATGAGAAAGTTATTCAGTGATCTCTCATCACTTGTCTCATGTTTGCTCTCTCCCCAGCACTACTGTAATCCAGAATGTTAACAAAGCTCAGGTGAAGGTCCGGGCTAAGAAAGACAACGTTGCAGGTAATGCAGCTGTCTGGCGTCTTTCTAGTTCATAAACCAAAAAAAACAATCTACCACCATGTTGTCTTCCCATTTAAATAACATTTTTGCTCTGGGAAATATCAGCGTGGATAACAAGCTATGAATTTGTTTTTAAAAACGAGACCACTTCTGATTAACTCTTTAGAGGGTGCTGTTCTGTAATCTGTTCACTAGAAGGCGCTGCTGCACCACTGTGAATGCAATACAGAAACAATACAGAAACGTTGCATTCTTTTCAAGGAAAGGCAACACTGTTATATAGACTAGTTTTCTCTTACCTTTTGAAAACCCTTAAAACAATGCTGCTAGAAATGCTGACTAATGTCCAAACAGGGCTAGCTGCTGCTATTCAAACTTGTCTTAAGACTATACATCATTCTGTTACAAATTCACTGTGTTTTTTTAAATTGCACCCCATTTCTGATACAGCTCAGAATTCATATAAAATGTATAGATTTTTTGTTGCTATGAAATTGCCTTTTCTTTTTTTAGGTGTGACTCTGCCTGTGTTTGAGCACTACCATGAAGGAGGAGATAGTAAGTCTGACACTTTACTAATGTCATCATTGTTGTGTGCATACTGTATATAGAATAGAGTAGACCCTGACATTGATGCGATACAGCCATCTCTCTTCACACCCCAAATAGCACCTTACAATTAACAGTAGGTAGTGCAAGACTAGCACTGATCAGGGCTGTGAAACCCCTGGACAGGGATATCAGAGACTAGCGCTGATCAGGACTGTGAAACCCCTGGACAGGGATATCAGAGACTAGCGCTGATCAAGGCTGTGAAACCCGTGGACAGGGATATCAGAGACTAGCGCTGATCAGGACTGTGAAACCCCTGGACAGGGATATCAGAGACTAGCGCTGATCAGGACTGTGAAACCCGTGGACAGGGATATCAGAGTCTAGTGCTGATCAGGGCTGTGAAACCCGTGGACAGGGATATCAGGGTCTAGCGCTGATCAGGGCTGTGAAACCCGTGGACAGGGATATCAGAGACTAGCGCTGATCAAGGCTGTGAAACCCGTGGACAGGGATATCAGAGACTAGCGCTGATCAAGGCTGTGAAACCCGTGGACAGGGATATCAGAGACTAGCGCTGATCAGGCCTGTGAAGATCCCTGTGTCTAGCTTTGCATACGTAATGTCACACTCACAATTTTACTATATAAAACGTGACTGTTTTTTAATGTTAAAAACATGCATGTAGTTTATCTGTAGCGTTCTTCACAGTGACTCCGCAGTCCTAACTATGGCAGACACAGCCCCAATTCAGCCCGGTTTGATGGTAGTGCTTTAGTCCCTGCTCCATGCTGGGGGTAGAGGGAGAGGGGGCAGTGTGATTGTGAGGCTGCTCTCTCCTGTTCCAGGTTACGAGCTGACCGGACTGGCACGAGGAGGCGAGCAGCTTGCCAAACTCAAGAGGAACTACGCCAAAGCTGTGGAGCTGCTGGTGGAACTGGCCTCCCTGCAGGTAGGTGGCGCTGTGACCCTCTAGAGAGACCTGCTCCTCCAGCTCAACCAGGAAAGATAACTCCTCTCAAAACAGCAAACCAGTTAGCTAATCTAATGTACAGTAATCCGTTGTGTATCCGCCCGTCACATATCCGCCCTTACCCTTTATCTGCCATGATCAAGCTCTTCAGCAACGTTAGTTTATTGTTGAATAGAGAAGATTAGTTCAGAGATTGTAGATCCCACCAAAGTTTCTGTACACTGTGTTGTATGTTGCTGGTTCAGTGTGTTGATATGTAAATAAATCCTGTTCACCTGCGGGGGGGGTATCAACTTCAACCTCCGTGTCGATCTCCTGCCTGTCACTCAGCAGCGAATGCTCGCATCCACACGGCAGACGGCTGCTCTATCACAAGCATTAATACCCTGTGTCTTTCTAAACAAGGGATTTAGGGGAGCTCCCTAATAAAAGCTGAATCTCAAAACAATAATTGTGTGACTATAGTAATTGTTACTGCTGTGTATAATGGTATTTAAAACCATATTAATTTATCTGACTTTTTACATATCCGCCCTGACTCGGGTCCCACCGCAGTCGGATACGCGACAGATTACTGTACTGTAGATACACGTCTAACACACTCTCTCGTACTATAGCTCCACTCAAAACAGCAGGCCAGTTTACAAATCTACTATACTGCTTGCCCATTTGTATATATTTTCAGTATAAGACACTGAAACCACTTAAATAGACCCCCAACCTCCTTTTCCTTGTAAGTAAAGTAGCATGTGGAGCATACATATTTACCTGTGATACTGCATGGATATTTCTATTACACATGCAGTGAGTGAGCCCTGAGATCACTGTTCTCTTCTTGTGTGCTATTCAATAAAGAACACAGTCCCGCAGTGCTCAGAGTGCAGTCGTTCACAGCGTCCTGATGAAAGGAACTCGGAGGCTGCGCTACAGAATCTATTGTTATCACATGCAGTGAGATCAGATCTTTCTGTAGTCAAAGCATTTCTGAATCCTGAGCACTGAATGACATGGTCAGCATGCGGTCTGTGAGGATGAATTGACAGGCTCCTATCAGTCACCTCCACTCCCTCACTGTTGGAGTATTTCCCTGTTCAGTGGATAATGGTGTGACACGAACTTCCAGCTAGTGAAATAATTCCATGAATATTACCTGAACTTTCACTTCCTGTGTACATCTCGCGTGTGCAGTTTTGAAAGACACAAATAGCAGTTATTTCTTTTCATTTAAAATCTGCTGCCATAGTAAGAAAGCAGTCTGTCTCTCAGGTAGTCTTCCGCTTCCTAGCTCATTTCACCTCAGTTCTCATTTAACACCCTTTCTTTCCTGTCATCATCCATCCAGCTTTCCCCGAGTGAAGACACTGCTGGGGTGGAATGACCAAGGCAATGAAGCAGGGCAGCTCTGAATCCTGTTTAAACTTTGCTAACAAGCTGCTCTGAAAGCAGAGTTCTATCAATCCGAGTGGATATTTGAGCAAGCTCTTCATTTTGTTTCAGACTTCCTTCGTCACTCTGGACGAAGCCATCAAGATCACTAACCGACGTGTTAACGCTATCGAACACGGTGAGCGTTGAAGTGTGGGGAACGGTAGCGTATCACGGCAGACACCAGCATGGTGCTCAATCTCAGCAGAATTGAATGGGCTGCTGTTATTTTCTGCTATGGTGCAGTCACCCTGATCGTTTGTTACAGGTAGAAGGGTCAAATGTACAGATAATTTAAGAGTTTAGCTGAAGACTGAAATTACAGTGGCTCATTACGGACATGTGGCAAAAAATAAGTGTCGACATCACAAGATAAATGTCAGGATCTTGACATTTCAAGCCATGGCATATGTCAAGAACACAAGGTGTTTTTCCATGGCCTCAATGAGCCACCATAGAAATAGCCATCTAATCATCAAACAGAAAGGTTGACTTTGAGAATTACTCAGAGCTCCCACTTGTCTTTGTTGGTGTCAGTCCTGACAGCGGTATACTGGGTGCTGTGCAGAGGTTTCTGATGTCATTTACATGCACATACAATTCCGAGTCCAGTCTTCAGAATGCTGTGTTTTACATGTTGCACATTTTCACTTTTATTCAGAAAACTGGCAAGGAATTCCTACCATGCAAATCCAGATACTGCTATCCAAACTACTGTTCTGCAATAGTGCAAAGCGATGGAAAGCCTGTAGCATGTAGCTTTTGTGCAGTGTCCTTAGTGTGATAACAGCTCCTTCCCAAGCCTCCAATAAGCTTTCCCTGTGTGTCTCTTCACAGTGATCATCCCCCGTATCGAGCGCACGCTGTCTTACATCATAACTGAGCTGGATGAGCGAGAACGAGAGGAGTTCTACAGGTAAGCCATCCCAGAGAGGAGCTCAAATCAACACTGTCTTACATTATAACTGAGCTGGATGAGCGAGAACGAGAGGAGTTCTACAGGTAAGCCATCCCCGAGAGGAGCTCAAATCAACACTGTCTTACATCATAACTGAGCTGGATGAGCGAGAACGAGAACGAGAACGAGAGGAGTCCTACAGGTAAGCCATCCCAGAGAGGAGCTCAAATCAACACTGTCTTTACATCATAACTGAGCTGGATGAGCGAGAACGAGAACGAGAGGAGTTCTACAGGTAAGCCATCCCAGAGAGGAGCTCAAATCAACACTGTCTTACATTATAACTGAGCTGGATGAGCGAGAACGAGAGGAGTTCTACAGGTAAGCCATCCCAGAGAGGGGCTCAAATCAACACTGTCTTACATTATAACTGAGCTGGATGAGCGAGAACGAGAACGAGAGGAGTTCTACAGGTAAGCCATCCCCAAGAGGGGCTCAAATCAACACTGTCTTACAATGTGGCTCCTAGACCATTGTGTCTGCTTACTGATGCGGCCTCCTGGGTAATATTTATCATTGCAAACACAAAGGCAGTGTGTTTCAGTTTTTGTATGTCACTGGGCATTGCTCTCACTTTTTGGACCACCCCATAGAACAGACTTGGCAGTTACCAGTGCAGAAAAAACATGTGTAGGGTAAAGTGAAGAACACCTAGTCATTTGCTGTCAGACTTACCATTGCATTTGTGGGAGACGCCTTTCTTTTTAAAATCTTTTGAGGGATTGGTAATCTATTCAGGTATACCAAGATCTGTAGTTAGCTTGAGAGGTAAAAAGGGCCAGCACAGGTGAGGCTGGGTATGCCCAACGAGCCAGCACAGGTGAGGCTGGGTATGCCCAACGGGCCAGCACAGGTGAGGCTGGGTATGCCCAACGGGCCAGCACAGGTGAGGCTGGGTATGCCCAACGGGCCAGCACAGGTGAGGCTGGGTATGCCCAACGGGCCAGCACAGGTGAGGCTGGGTATGCCCAAACGTTTCATATCGCGCTGCTCTCTATATCTCCAGGTTGAAAAAGATCCAGGAGAAGAAGAAGCAAATCAAGGAAAGGAATGAGATCGAGAGGGTGGCTCGCTGTGCCAAGCTGGGTGTGGTAGAAGAGCCAGCCAACATGCTGATGGATGAGAGAGATGAAGACCTGCTGTTTGAGTAGCCATAGGCACCAGCACGCCGGACTCCGGATTACATGTATATCGGTTGTATTTAATGTGAGCGTTCATGTTGTCCTGCGATGTGTGGAGAAAAACAAAACTGTTTTACTGTTTCTTTTGTCTAAATACAAATACACGGTTGTATTTGCTAATAAAGTAACTCATCAAGGTCCAATACAGATGGGACCTCCTCAAGGGAGGATTATTTTTTCTTTTGTTATAGCAATTAGTGTTAATATACAGTCTTTTTCTTTTGTGTGAAATGTCTTTTAGCAAAGGAACGAATTCAGATCATTATTATGTGTGGTGCATGGGTGGTTGCCCTGTTGAACACAGAACAGCCTAATCGGTGTAACACAAGATATTGCCTATGATACCCTACTTAAGAGACATCCCGTCTGTTTTACAGGTGCATATGGGCTTTACACTACTATTCTAAAATGAGTATACAGGCTGCAGTCCTACCGCCAATGTATAGTGTACACTGCATGATACAAGTCCATGACTCCAGCCATTAAGTATAATGTACTGTCACACACAATAAAATCACTTTCATTGCTTTAATTTACAACTGCTGAAGCTTTTATATTGCATTCCCATTGGAGAGAAAAAAGACATTTATTATGACAGGCGTTTCGCCTCTTGGCATGAGCTCATAAGATTGTTCCCTTTAATTACAGGTTTTGTGGCTGGCTGCATAGATAGGCAGCAGCGTGCCCAGGAAGTATGGATTTATTAGCTTTCTAACGCCTCGGATTGCAGGATTACCACGTTGGATATTTACAGCAGCCTTATACTGACAGATAGTGGAAAAAAAATTCAGAAAATAATCTTTAGTCATTTAGTTTTTTATTTTATTTTTTTATTGTAAATCTAGAAATACATTTAGAGATTTTCCATGTGCCGTACAGTCTCAGTCAGCACCAAACAAAAAAGCGCAACCGTACATTTCCAAAAAGCTGGTCCAACTCCATCACTGAAGAGAAGTGTCTTTATGTTTGGAAGCCCCAGGACAGCTGTGTCCTGCCAGCACAATGAAAGGACTCCTGATCCAAAGCAGCCGATCACTGGCTGATGCTGGCTCTTGCTTTTTTAAAGAGAACTAAAAGTGAAAAAGCAGCTCCTGCACTCGGGTGAAAGACTTCTTTGTATTTGAGTGATTGCAAGAGAAGCACTCAGAATGATGCAAACATCATACAACGCCAAGGGGACGGTTCAATGAAAAGAAGTTCTTAAGCTACATGTTTGTCATTGTGCAGCAGAAGAAAATATGCTCAAAACTTTTATTTTATGTGCAAGACTAAAATACTGCCTGGCTAGAACAAACAAGTGGCAATAATTATTGCTGGGTTATTATAAACAAAGGAATGTGTCAGTGATGGGTTATGAAGGGCTTTACAAATAAAGATAAAAACTATTCTAGATTTTAATTTTGATGGTAAAAATTCTAATTTCTAATTTTTCTAAAATTCTAATTTGAAATAAATATTTTAAGGGTAAAGTACTATTAAAATGCAATATGAAATATTAAATTAGCCATTCAGATGAATTCAAACCCCTGATGTAACACTGTACTTTATAAATACCTATACAGATTATTTTTAAACTACACCAGACTAAAATCTGCTATAGCAGTAACACCCACAATATATTTGACTAATTCCAGTCATCACCTTTTATCAGTTGGCCTCATATTAAATATTGCTTTCTGATCTTTACAGTCGTGTGAATGGCTCTGAAGTTTAATATAAGCAAAAATTCAAGGAACTGTCTTGAGACTGTCCTCAAAATAATGGTGTTTGGAGCCCCTTGTTTCTTTGCGGTGTGCCCGGTTAATACTACGATTACCGATGCGTCTGAAGAGGCTTTGTCCCTTTGTCTTGTTTATTTGGTAAAGCCGAGACACAAATGACAATTAAAGTTACACAAATGCAAAATACATTTTTCTAGATGTTTCTTTGTGTGAACTGGCCTAAATCACTGGCATGTTGTAATTTATGGGAAATGAAATCAGATATTACAGCATTACATATTTCAACATCATTTGTGTGTTCATGGTTCCAGTAGAATCCCTGACAACTTTAGAAGAACAAGGAGTTCAGCAAATAGGTTCATACTGCAGAGTCATGTAATGTATTAGGGTTACCATGTTGCTCCAGATTAACCGGACGCTGCGAGACAGAATGGGATTTCAAACTTGCCCCTAAATTGAAATAAATGAATGTGTAAATGAACCATCCTTAGCCACAATTAATAATGGTGCTTAAATACCCGCATGCGCATCAAATAATTGTATTATACTAAGAAGGAATTGCAGCCAGTCGCTGTTTTTTCTGTTTGTTAAAATTCAATCACCCATATTATTCTGCAAATACAATCAAAGCATCATTAGCTATTCGTTCATTAAGATCTGATCAGTGTGACTTGTTTGCTGCGCCAAAGCAATTCCATCACAGCAGGATTAATCTCAGCAAAGGTCGAGCTCATTTATACGTGAATTACTTTCAATTTAGGGGGAATTTTGAAATTCCGGTCTGTCTCAAAGCGTCCGGTTAATCTGGAGCCACATGGTAACCCTAAATGTATAATGTATTTTCTCTTTAGGGGCATATTTGTATGCCGGTCTTCATGAGGACAAACAAATATATAAATCAAAACAAAAATACAGTAAAAATGAACAGAAAGACTTACTGGAACAGGCAGTTAGCCTTGATTTTAGAAACACATTATCAAGAACTCCAAGGCAAACTGAACATTTTCACTCTTTAAACAGGATAGCTGTATTTGGGAATCAGCCTGGAAGGAAATCGGTTACAAGATGAAACGCAGATTCAGATTTTTGTTAATTGATTAACTGTATCTCTAAGTGAAGTCAAATTAAACATAATACAACAAGATCTGTCTTTGTGCTTTAGTATAAAAGTTATATTTACTGTTTTAAGAGTAGACTACAATTCCACATCATGTAGCACTGTTCTGAGAGAGATCCATTATGAATATGCACCGATTAAAAGAAAACAATTCAGGAATATATTTTTTTCTTTCTTTTGCTGATGAACTGCAATTTCATAACCTTGTCTCTTACTCTGTAACGGCTGTACATTGAGCTCATTGGAAAAAAACAATTCCTGAAGAGGGAACCCATTCAAAATACTTATAGACAACACTTCAGTGTTGGGCTAGATGCTGATTTTTATTAATGAAATATGCCTCACCCTCAATGACAGAAAGGGTGGGGTATAGCGTTTTTGACATTACGATTTTTCAATGTGGCTCCTAGACAAACTAAAACGAAATTAAAAAGCACAGTATTATGCAATCTGTAGTACACATCAACAAATCATGAAGTACTGAGGGTAGCGAAATAGTGTGGGGACCTTCAGCAACACTAAAAAACAGTTATTCAGAAAATAGTTACTGTACCAGCAACATTTCCAAGTAGGACTGAAGCAAAGCCTTGACTGATAAACACCTTTAGAAAGAACGGTCTCGCCTTCTGGAGGTTTGAGATTCCTGTTGTCAAGGAGATCTTAAATCAAATTAGGTAAAACTTATAAGAAACTGATTTGATTAACCTATGGCATGCCAGGATAAGACAGAACTCTGAGCATTTTACAGCAATGGAGAATAACCCTGGATTGTTTCAACCACCAATCTAGGATTATTTTGGGACTGCTCTTATGTTTTGGGTTTAAATAAGCAGTTGATACAATCCAAGGGGATTCCCTGCTACAGTAACTAAAAAAAAAAAATCTATTTGTGGATCAAATCAACCCTTTAAAGCAGGCAAGGGTAATGCCTGCAACTCCTAACAGAGGGCAGCCTTCTGCGCTAGCTATTAGTACACATGGCTATGGTACTACTGATACCAGAAGAAGTTTCCAGACAATGGGGCATGTTTCCTGCTCCAGCTGGGCATTTCTATACCAGAAATATGGAGGGGTCAACCTAAAAAAAACTTTCAAAAAACTTGCAAAAAAGTCACTCTGACAAGAAATGTGTTTCAATCGGGGATGGATGAGGGACAGACTCTGGTTGCAGCCAGGAAACCATTTCTAAAGAATTTTCATTGCAAATATATAGTGGGATACCATGTCATTCAACACGTCCCGCATCCATCAACACAGTGTAGCACAAGGTGAAGTACAACAGCCGACTTTTAAAAGTCACTATTAAAGAGACAGCAGATATATTATTTGTATTTAATTTCTTACCTGTTTAATAAAATCTTTGTTCCTGCTTTAGATCACTATTTCCAACGCTTACGAACTTATTCTAGCAAAAATTGCTTCCGAAAAACAGCAGGGGATTGAGGCGGGGAAGCATTTTAGTGTTGCACAATGCACTTAAGTACATCAGTGGAGCTGTACAAAACAGACATGCTTCACCACTAAAATTGGACTTGAAGTCTTTTCATAAGCAACATATGCTGGAACAAATAAATGATCTAAGCAGAAACAGAATTATACCGAGCTTACATAACAGGACATTAGACAGGTTAGTAAAATGTATAAAGTATCCCTGTAATACAATCTCCACTATCCTCGATTTAATTACTGAGCAATGAGACAATTTCAATTTAAAAAACATTGCATTTTTTATACAGTACTTCCATTAATTAATAATTCAAATTATTCCAGTTTATTCTCTTATCTACATTACATTTTACAATCACAGAATCACGCAGTCCTTGCATTCCACACCATTGCATCCCCAGCATCAGAAAAACACAAAAGTACAATTTTAGTTAACAGAAATAACAAGAAAAAACAACTAGAAAACAAGATCTAGCAGTGAACTTCACATGATTTATTTTTATTTATTTATTTATTTTAAATAAAAATATACTGCCATCTAAACACATTATTATCCCTACAAAGTGAGGAACAGTAACTTAATTCGAACTGTTGCCAGTGTGCTCAATCATCTATGAAAAAATCATTAACCTATATAAAAATACAGAAAGAAAAAAAATCAGTATATATATTTATATTAAAATATAGGTTGGACACACTGTGCACTGTGACTCAGCTATTTGTACTAAAAGTAGTGGTTTTTTCTTACATATATTTACATTATATAAATAGATACCAAAGCTGTAGATTACTATTTCTATTGCTCCCACCAAGTGCTGGTAAGAACTGGAATGTTGATCGTTAACTTATTTTTTTAAAAAGTACTTCCTGACCCTTCTGGTACATTTTAAAATAGGACAGAATTCAACCCCTTCTGTCCACTGGTTTGCTATCCAAATTCATCCTTTAGAAAATGAAAGGTCTCCCAGTGTGTGACCATGCGGCTCTACTTCGCAGTCTTAACCCCAGGGGAGCCAGTCCTCTTGCAGGGCCTGCTGAACAGCTTCCTCCCTGTGTCTGTGTGTCTGTCCGGGGTTCCCTAGCGCAGCCAGGAGGAGGGCACCCACTGTCCGGGCTCCCTAGAGCAGCCAGGAGGAGGGCACCCACTGTCCGGGCTCCCTAGCGCTGCCAGGAGGAGGGCACCCACTGTCCAGGCTCCCTAGCGCAGCCAGGAGGAGGGCACCCACTGGGGCTCTGTGTCCAGCTTGTTGATGAGCCGCAGCAGCTCCTGGTACGCCTTGTCCTGGTCTGTGTTCACGATGGCCGCGTCAAAGTAGTGCCCGTAGTTCTGCTCCATCTCCCGCGCCTTCTCGATGATGTCTCTGAGCTCCTCCGGCTGTGGGGACACAAGCCAGGGCTTTTAAAACGAGTGCTCATCAATGCTAAATGAAACCTCTTGTTAGATTTCTTACCATTATAACTGACCCCCTGGATGGCACTACTTTGAATTTCTGAAAGATTAGTCACACAAGCTAGCTTTGTTTGAGTACAAGTTCAAGAGTACAAGAGACTTTCATGCAAGCGGGTATGGTAATGAGGCATCGCCAGAATGTTAATAAAAAGTGCACCGATTAAACCGATTAAAAGAAAACAATTCAGGAATATATATTCAGGAATATTCAGGAATATTCAGGATCCCAGCCAACATACACGCTACCTTCAACAACTATTGGAACAGACGAATGAATACAGAATGAATGACCACAGGAGGCAATTATTTTCTGGGTAACAAGCAGCACAGCAGCTCAGCAGCTCAGCTGCCTTGGAAAGTATGACTTCATTCTAAACCCCCCAAAAAATGGTTTCTGCAATGGATGGTGACAGCTGCAATATGATAATGTACCAGTGATTCTATATTTGTTGCTGAAATTTAAATTCTAGTCTTCAATGGTGGTATATGGACTGATCAGAATGCACAATGTTAGAGAAGGAAAAAATATTTTAAAAAAAGCAAAAAAAAAAAAGGAACAGTCCACCAGAAAATCAGCAAAACAGGAAACTTTCATTCCTGATCTAGCTGTGATGAACCAGGGAAAAAAAATGATACAAATACATTTCTTAAATAAATAGATAACAAGTACACCCTACATTTCTGAACAAAGACATCTGGTTCCAGTTGTGTAGCGGTCACAAGCTCTCTGCTATTGCATATGAGAGAAGAATAAAGAAATACTGTCTGACTCAATCCCCAACACAAAAACAGCAGTCTTTGTAGTCTTTTCAACAAAAGAGGCACTTGCACATTTAAATAAGCTGATACAAAACAATTAAAAAAAACACATTTGTGTGGCTCGCTTTCACTGAAATGTCAGCTTGGTAAGCAACAGCACATTTCCTGTGCCATTATAGTCCAGCTCTGTTTGAAATCCTCAACCCAAAGGCCCCAGCGGCAGGACAATCAGAACATTACTATTCAATCACAAGCAAATTTGCATTCAAGGATCTCATGACTCGGTGAGGCTGGAATTCCCCTGCTGTAAAATTCCTTTGTTGTAAAAAAAAGTAGACTAATATTAACATTTTTATGCTAATTTCAATTCTATGTATCTCATCAAGTTAACCTGGTATATGTTAAAACTTAAGCAAGTCGTAAGCAAGAAAAAAAGGTCTTATAATACACATGCTTTACCAACAGCCGTCTTTATCCTATTTGTGTTGTTGTTTTGCTTTATTTAAATTACGTGGTAAGTCAGGGAATAGTGACAAAGAACTAAAAGGAGTATTATAAAAAGTCATCTTGAATAAAAAAAAAAAATGTATAAAGCAAAAAAGAAACACCAATTTCAGCTACTGTTACAATTAGCATGTGTAGTTTTGCATGGAGACACAGGGATGTTGAATCTGAATTGGCTTCATCCATTTTGAACAGACTACCATTTCTTATTCCCGTACCTTTGGGTTCTTCCCCTCTTTGGTCAGCAGTGCGCGCAGCCTTTCTTGTGATGGAGGAGCGATGAAGATAATGTATGGCTTGAGGTCCGAGCTGCGCAGAACCTTCAGAGACTGTTGAAAAATAAACAACGGCCAACAAAATCAAATAAGAGCAAAATCTAAACTAGCAGTGCACACATTGATGGGACTCGGCGCTTATTATTAATTTATTACACGGCACTGCAACATTTACTTTTAAAATATATACCATGAAGGGGATCGCAAGTGCCACTAGACTGAAAAGATTAATGCTGAAACTTAACGCTTCATCAGCAGAAAGGGGTTCAAATGCACCCCAATGTTTTTAAAATGAACATCTCTCAACTTTTTAGAGATCGCTTGCAGAATTTAAAATGAAAAAATAAGATTAACAATTTAAAAGCCCATTTAGTTTCACAGAAAAAAAAACGTAAATTAAATCAATTTCACTATTAACACGTTTCTCAATCGTGATTGAGAAATGTGTTAAACGTGTTAATACACGAATGGCTTAACAGGTATATGAAAATGCGTTTATTCAAAAAACTGTTTATTCAATACAGAAGTGTTTACATATTCATAAAACATAGTTTGGTATTTTTCTTTTGCTTTAAATGTAAATGCATGTGGGGTGCACTTGCACTCCTTTCCTCCTTTCATGTGAGCTCAATCATTGCCAAGACAGAGAATAGTAAATGCTTGTGCTTATGTGTGTACCTGTGTGTGCAGGTTCAGCAGGCAGATCTTGCTGGAGTTGATGACCTGGCGCACAGAGTCAGTGCTGGAGCCGTACAGGTTCTTCTCAAACTCTCCTGATTCAATGAACTTCCCCGCAGCCACGTCGGCTTCAAAGACCTGCCGTGAAACGAAATGATAATCCCGGCCATTGACTTCATTATCACGCCTGTTCCGTGTCGTATCTGAGAACACACAGAAAAACATTGCTTTGTTATTGATGGGCAGGCAGGAACCTTACCACACCACATGTACATATCTGCTAACTGCACACGTCTAGTGCTACTGCCATTCTTTTAATGCATGGACTAGCAGTCGCACAAGAGCCTTTTCCAAGCTGTCACAGCAAACTACCCTGTGAAAGACTCCAACTGCAGACACAAGAGCAAGAAATCACAAGCCTAATTTCCACCGCATTCACAGTTCAGGAGCACAGCAGTCTTACGTGGCACAGCAGCTGCAAACCGGTCGGCTTCGTTGCTCATCAGTCTTTGCCGGAGTTCGTTCTGGCCGCAGTTAGGAGGGCCAATGAGGGCTATCGGTCGTTTCCTATTGGCTGGCTGGTGATAGAGAGCCATCTCCTCATAAGTCAGGATCTCCTCATTGTCGAAATCTGGGAAAGACACAGTGAAAGTCAAATCGGGGGGGATCTAACATTGTTTCCACACAATGCTGTTGGTAAGCACTGACGTCATCTGGTCATCTCGTCATCTTGTTTTTATTTGATTTTTCAGTGAATAAAAACAAACCCCAAACCGAATATGGTAAATTTCCCTTTGTTGCAGGTAATGTGAAGGGAAGTCAGTTCTGGATTTAGATTTTGCTGCTCAGGTGTACATAACCACAAACAAGCTATATCACAGCAGCACAGGTGGAGCAGGGTACTGCATAGCAATATTAACAAATGTATTAGTGTCTTCATTTCCTCACAATGCACTGGAATACTGTATGATCTTACAAATGTGACTCAACACTTACCATCATTTTTATTGGCGTTGTACAAAACCTTTTTCCTTTTCTTTTTGTTCTTCTTCGCACACCATAGTTTACCTGTAGAGTTTAAAATGAGGGAAAATAAATATTGAGAGAATACTCTAAACCTCAGCACACATGCGCAAGTAACATCTTCATGAATTCCTCTAATTTCATTTACATCTCTATAGTACTATCATAGTCAACAAACAAAGAATTTTAAAACAATAATGTTTGTGACTTAGAGACCAACTAGCCCCTGTTGTGTTTACAAGAAACACACTACTTTACCTTTGTTGTATCCGGTGTTATATAATAATAATAATAATAAACTATTTTATATAGCACCTTTAAAAGCAACATCTCAAAGCACTTATAGAAACAAAACAGAAAATAAAAACGGTCATAAAAATGCCTTTCTATAAAAGTAGGTCTTTAAGCTAGATTTAAAAGCATTAAGAATGGCATAATCCCTGATCTCTTTAGGAATGGTGTTCCAAAGTTTTGGGGCATAACAAAAAGCCCTGTCGCCCATAGAATGTAGGTGAACAGAGGGAACACATAACAATCCAAGATCAGTTGAGCGAAGGTTGCGTGAAGGGGTGTAGAATGATAAGAGATCAAATAAAATACTGTGGAGCCAAACCATGTAAAGCCTTAAAAGTAAGAAGTAAAATTTTTAAATCAACACGAAACCTGACAGGCAACCATTGCAGGGACTCTAGAACAGGAGTGATATGATCCCCTGCCCGTGACCTTGTCGGGATAGGAGCTTTGTTCTGAACATGTTGTAATTTGGACAGTGTGCTTTTGGAGACGCCTGCAAGCAGAGCATTACAATAATCAATCCTCGAAAAAACAAATGCATGAACGAGCTTTTCAGCTACAGAAGCAGAAAGCATACGTCGCACCCTAGCGATGTTTCTAAGGTGGAAAAATGATGCCTTAACAGTATTCTGCACGAGGTTCAAAAGTAAATTCAGGATAAAAAATAACTCCCAAATTTCTCATAGCATAGTACCATCAACGGACAAGTTTACATCATTGCTTTTATGTAACTGGTCGGCAGTGCCTAGCAACATAGCCTCTGTCTTGTCACAGTTAAGATTCAGAAAGTTTTGTGACATCCAATTCTTAATATCAGAAATGCAATCAGCAAGCACAGAGGCAGCAACATCAACATCAGATTTAGTATGCAAATAAATTTGGGTGTCATCTGAATAAAAATGATAACTCAGGCCATGTAATCTTAGTATGTGACCAAGGGGAAACATGTAAATACTAAATAGTAGAGGGCCCAAAATTGAGCCTTGTAGGACACCAGATGTTACCAGCCCAACCTCAGAACTAAAACCGCCAAGAGAGACAAAGTGTTGACGCCCAGCAAGATAAGACTGAAACCATTTTAGTGCAATGCCAGAAATGCCAAACAAACTCTCTAACCTATCAAGTAGGATAGCATGATTTACAGTGTCGAATGCAGCACTAAGATTCAAAAGGTGTGGTCGGTATCGTAGCAATACACAATCCCAATTGTTTTGGTGTCTTTATTCACATATCAAATGGGTCATAAATAAGCTGAAAAACATTTCTCAACTTGTACTGCTCCACAGGAGAAAGAGAATCTCTTATATGAGCACAATAGTGCATCCATATCATACTCCCTCCTGCAATGCTGCTAGTCACCCGTTCCCTTTAGCCACCAGCACCAATGCAGGAGGGGAAGATATCTAAATACACTATGATGATCAAAGTAGAAGAACTATTTCTCCTAGCTAACACTCCCCAGTAAAACTTGAGTAAAGTGTTTCACACTGCAGGGAGTTCTGTAACCTTAAAAATCTAATGGAAAACGCACACGTTTTAGGGTTAAGGGGGTGTGCAAGACAGATTGATGGACGTCTCCACTGTAACCCCGTTACCAGGGATATGCACCCGCTGAGAGAAGAACTGGAACCAGCAACTTAATGCACTGGAGTTGATCGCTCCTCCGTCTACCTTACAAGCCTGGTTCAGGAGAATTCTCTGCATGTGGTCTTGCTGTTTATTCTGATCCTGGAACCAGACAGACAGATAAACACAAACAGTCACACGGCTCTTACCTGACTTCTCAGGTTCCTTGTCTTCCTCTATGGTTTGCTTCATGGCTTCTCTCTGCTGCTGGAAACTTTTCCCTGTGGAGATTCCAAACCAACACATACATTTTTCACAAATGCATATGGGCTTTTATAGGCTGTTCAAGAAATGTAAGACTGTGGGGCAGTCCATTCAAACTCACCAAAGGTAAGGTTCAAACGGCAGTATTGTAAAAATTAAAAACAACACGTCGTCCCTATTGCTACATAACGCTATATAAAATTTGTCATCCACTTAAAAAAGTTTAAAAGACTCTCTACCGCTCCCTGACTGTTTGAAATAGCTGACTGCAACTGCTTTTATGAAAATGATTATAAAAACCACAAACAAAAACTACAAACAAACCCGGAACGTGAATGGGAACACCGGCAGCATGGTTACGGCATGCACCCAGCTACAATAAACACCTCAGAAGTTAACCATTGCACTGGGCCAGTTTGTGTATCGAAATGGCTGGTTTGCAGCTGACCTGGAACCAGACCCGCGAGAGGCTGGTTGTCCTCGTCCCCGTCCCGGTAGGCCTGCCACCAGTTGGGGTCCTCCTGGCTGATGATGTGCAGGATGTCCCCTTTCTGGAAGGACAGCCCAAGCTCCCTGCACGGCACGTATGGGTCATCAGAGGGGTCATAGTCGAAATGAGCTTTGACGTGAACCTGCAGAGAGGGATGGAAACAACTCAGCTCTCTCTATTTGCTAGATTCTTGACTCTGTTCACTTCAGTGAAGTTAGGCGGTGCGGTTATCTGGGTGCAAACCAACTGCTCTGCTTGCTCAAATCCGACTGAAGCGCTAGAAGAGCGTTCGATTTGAACATGAACTCCAACACACATCTTTCTTAAAGTAGGAAGCAACACAGCTTTTACAGCAATCACAGTCCACACAGAAAAGTTATCAGTTGGCATTCCACTATGAACCTCAATATTAAAATCCATAATTTACTGGTGGACATGATAATAAATGTGATAAGCAACCAAACAATAAATAAGTCATCTATTCAGGAGTCATGCTATCCCTTAAAAAGAATACATTGCTCTCATGCATTTCTATACAGAGTAGATTAGAATGACAAAGTCCTCTTTCAAAACATATTTGCAAAAGCATATATGCACTGTAGTTGAATATATTAACCAGCTGGATGAACTCTACTGTTATGAACCAATATACAGAGAGGAGGGTCAACAATGGGAGCTGAACTAATCAGTGAATCCCAGATTGCTTTACAAAGACTCTTGTCTTAGGCTAGACAGGAGATACCTTGACTAATCAAATCCAGATTTCAGAAACTGGATACAGCTGTCCGGCACTGTGTTTAAAGTGCAGGTAATTGAAATACAGAACTGCTTTAAGCAACCTGTCAATACTGCATGCAGCTAGCTTGTGCCTAACTCCATTTCTTATGCAATACATTTCTTATCCAGACACAATTTTTGCGTCTGTGGGCAACACTGCACATTGTTTTCATTTATTATTATTATTATTATTATTATTTATTTCTTAGCAGACGCCCTTATCCAGGGCGACTTACAATCGTAAGCAAATACATTTCAAGTGTTACAATACAATACAATAAGAGCAAGAAATACAATAACTTTTCCCTGTTGTCTTGCTCCAATAATATATCTGGGGTGGGTATAAACTGAAGTGGCCATATTGTAATGACATTCACCAAAGCGCAACGAAACCCATGCAGGGTAACTTGTCTATAGGCGTGCCATTTAGATTTACTTGTTGTAAAACACTTACCACAGTCTCCCTGGCTGGAGGGGCTTTACTCTGCTGGCTGGGAATGAGAACGAAAGTCAGCGCGCCGTGCATGTCCGCCTGAGAAGAAAAGAAAGAAAGAAGTGACGATCTGTCCAGATGAAATGACTGCTCTTGTTTCCGGCGAGCAGATCTCTCACCAGTATGTCAAAGACCTCGTTGACGTCCTTCCCCCGGATCTCGATGCCGTTGATTTCCAAGACCTCATCTCCCTCGTGTAGCAGGCCGCTCTTCTCAGCTGCCCCTCCCTTCACTATCCGGCTGATGATCACAGAGTCCACGTCATTCCTCACCGTGGCTCCCTACACAGCACAAACAGGTAGTTTCAGTACTCTATCCAAACCAGATGAAAGAACAGCTGCTCTGGTGGCAGACACACCATTTGAAATTAAGATAATGCTCTGAATATTTCCTTCCATCATATATTTATATACCAACGTAATTTAATGATTGCGTTATATGATCTGTATATACATTTAAGCAATATAGCAAGACAGGGTGTGTGTCGTTTGGAATATTGCACGCCTGCTACGCTCCTGATGATGTCACTTTGGTTATTAACACACTCCGGTTAATATCAATCACTTTTATTAGTCATACAACTGCTTACCACTCCATGTTAATTCACTCTCTGGGGTAAAAAGCCTTTGCTTAGGGTGTTAACATGGAAGCAAGTTGCTGTGTTGTATTGAAATGTTCTGGATATGAAGTACAGTAGCACAATATAGCACACAGACACATTCAAAACAAACTGTAATAAAGAACACTATGCACTTTACAAACTGTATACATTGAGTTCCACAGAAAAAATGGCATATTTGTTTTTTATTCTGCCTTTTAATGTTATTCTGCCATTTTATTTAATGTACTGTATGTTTACTTACAATACCTCAATACCCATTCAAGCCTTCAATTTAATAAGCAACAATACTGTACTTCCCCCTGCCTTCATAAATCAGCAATACACCCCCACCCCCCCCCCATACAATTAAAGTCTCATTCAGACAAGCATGAAAATCCCCTATTAAGAGACGCACTCACCAGCGGTACATCGCGGGCCTTTTCAATGCGGACAATCTTCAGTGTCTCCCCTCCGTATCGAGTCATGGTCTCGTACGTGCAGTCCTGGGGCGTTTCTGCCGCTATCTGGGGCTGCATCTCCTGCTCAGCTACCCTGTCATGGGCCAGCATCAGCGCCTGGTGGATGAAAAACAGCCCTGTCTGTAATGAAGGAATTGCTTCGAGTGGCTGGTGAGAGGCAGAGAGTGCAATCACAGCTCGCCTGTGTTTACAGCACTCAGTTGTTTTCTGCTAAGTGCAGATTATTAAGCATCCCCTCCATTGCTTGTTTGGATGTTCATTAATGCAGGTGCAGATCAGCAGAACGAGATTGCGTCGAGGGTTTTTCAAAGTGAGTTCTGCCTTTAGTTAAAACTCAAACTCAATCAATCAAATCAGCAGCGATTAGTTTAATGGGCTTGGATACATTATGCAGGCTACACACAGGAGAAGCATGCCTGGCTTTGCACAGTTTTATTAATTTAATTCTAAAAATCAGCCACAGAGCCCTGCAAAATGTCATTTAGTAGGTTTTATCATTGTTGGTAACTGGATACCAGAAAAATACAAAATATTATAATAATTTTGTTTAAGTATTCACAGCACCAGGACATGACAAACACTGCTATTGGGAACAAATTTAATAACCATCCATTACACAGTATAGCTCCATCAAGCTGCTAGTTCTTTCCTTTGTTACTTGTATTAAATAAGTATGAATGTACCAGCAACATCTCCTTGAATTATAGCTGTAAAATGTAATAGAAAAAAAAAAAAAAAAAAAAACTGATCCCCCTCCAAAAATGTACCCAATAAAAACAGACCACACCGATGTAATACTTTTAACCAAACAGCAACTCTTACTTGCATGTATACTAACCTATAAAACCAGGTTCGCTAATGCAGTTCTCTCGATGCACATCACTGTTTTACGATGCTGTGTTGCACTGCAAAACCTGACCTGAACACCCCCTACCTGTGCCTACCTGCCTGTTGCCATTTAGTCTTGAGCCTCCCTCAAGCAGAGACGGATTACCGTGCCTCAATGTGTGCTGGTTTTGTGATACTCACTTCATTAAAAAAAAAAAAAAAAAACAAGAAACAACTTCGGAGGAGGAGCAGTAAAACTACCATTCTGAGTATGAATAACTGAGGCCCAAACTAGATCCATTTCACAGTGGAATTACATCACGTTGCCACAAGGGGGTGCCTTTTGTAAAGAGGTTCCTGTAAAGTTATTTGCAGTTATTTTTATGTAAAGGGGTTACAATGCTTTGAACACTCCATAGTGGATACTTATAACAATGAGCATGTTAATAACCCCCCCCCCCCCAGTATAAAGCTAATTCTAGCTCATGTGTACCAAGGGGGTTCCTCGACCCCTTGCTGTATGTCAGTCTGCCAGTGACTTGCATCAATTCCTCATTTTCCCTTGAACAAGCTTTACAATGATAGGAACGTTACTAGTCTAGTTTATTCCACATATTCGGTCAATGTTATTAAAATGATTATTAAAACGTACCTGAAGATGCGGTGTGGTTAGCAAAGCATTCAATTCTTGTCCATCCTTCTGCGGGCTTGTTCTAAATATGTTCTGAACCTGAGGTGAAAAATGACTGAAAATCAGCTTGCAATACTTAGATGTGTGCATTTTTGGAAAATAAAAACTGGTTATGAAATTTTAACAAACTTTTATACATTGGACTATATTCTTCAAGCTCTTTACTTCAAATCGTCATTAGCGCAATTTTGATCTGAAAGGAAAGAAACATCACCCAATAATAAGAAACAACTCAAGACTACTTACAAGTTTCTAAATTAAAAGTCTTGCTTGTTTATGGCTGTGTTTCTCCTTTCTGAAAAAAAATGTGCTCATGATGATTTAAAGTAAATGACTCGCAATGTAGCCCATTGTCTGTTAAAGTAAATTAGAGCCCATCCATCTGCAAAAACACAGTTGCAATCAACATGCCAAGGATAGTGTGTGACCATCAGTACAGACTTGCTGAAGAGAGCAGGGTTTTACAAAGAAGTCCAATGAAGTGAAAAAAACAAACACGAGTAGCCAATAGTCTCAGAAGACAATCTGTGGAAAGAATCCAAGGAAACCGACAATACAAGGCTGGGTGTCTGAAGGGATCACCATCACTTAGGCCAGTTATCCTCACCTGTGGCTCCTTCAATCCATTGTAGTCCAGAACCTGGACAGAGGGAAGGAGAAGCTCCTTCACACAGAGTGGTGATGGTATGGAATGGGCTCATGTTGTTAATTCTGAATCACCTGGATCCTTTAAGACCCAACTTGTTTTGAGACCAATCAGCTACATGGAACCGGATGAGCATGGATGGTCCAACTGGCCTCCTCTCGATCTTATGTTCCAACCATGCCCTTGATTACTGAATTGAGCAGTCCTGAGCCATCTCCCAAACAGATCTATATTGTTTAATAGTCATAAATGCTTAAGCAATTCCATATTTTCAATTCTTAGAGATTTTTTTTTTTTTTTTAAATGGGGCAGCTAAAATGCTTTATCAAAGTCTAATGTAAATATGGGCAAAACAGAGAAACAAAAATTCTGTTACTGTGGTAGTCAAAAGGTTAAGGAATCCTTGGAAACCCCCGACAATGGAGTTCTGGCAGGACTTTCCTAAACGTCAGTGGGCTCTCTGTGTGGTTATTGAAAAGGACCTTCTGTTAAGTTGGCTGTCCACGAGGGTTTTTGTGATAATATAATCCTCCATCGCCTTGGCCCATTAACTTCACTCCCACACTCAGGAATTTCAGCTTTTACCAACTTCACAATGGAGTAGCCAGGGACGGCTACACTTGCTGTCAGAATCATTACAGAGCAGCAGGAAAGCAGCATTCCGGAGTCTTTCTGAAGAGGAAGTAGAGCTGGGAGGCTGGGCGGCTCAGTAGAACAGGTTCTCTGAATCCAGCAAGTGTCAGAATTCAAAGGCATTTGCACTCTGGGGGCTGTGCTGATCCTGCTTTGTGAATACATCAGAGGGCTATAGCATTAATCCAACAAGAACTACAACTGTCACAAAGGACCAGGGTACATTTCTATCATGTTCCAATTTTTTTTGATCTGTTTACTATCCCCATTGATCTTCAGTCCTCCCAATTGGTAAGTGGGTGCAGTGGTGAGGCAACATTTGAATTGGGCATTTCACCAAAGTCTATTAAACTCTATTAGAGGGAAACGTGATGCACTCGATCAAGCGATAGTTGAGCGGAGTGCACTTGACATGTACAATGCTTATTAGCTACACTACATGGTAGGGTTTATTGTTTGGGAAAAAAACAAAAAACAAAAAAATGTATAACAAAGGATTAACTACCTAAAATATTAAATATTGTCAATGCCAGCAAAAGTACATAATAGATGCTAATGTTATGCACCGGTGTTATAGAGGATCACATCTGTGCTTTGATCATACAAACCTCTTGGGATAAATCTTGTGCATTGGCCGCCAGCGGGTAGGGAGGGCTGGCTTTGCTCATGTTGACTGCCACTGAATTATGCACCCTGAAGGCATTTTGAAAATCTGTATTTTGGACGAGCTGCAAGACGACAGAGATATCTTCCTGGCTCTGAGAGTCCACCAGACTATGCTGGATATGCTTCAGCGAAGACAGGAGGTCATCTAGCTCTGCAAGCAAATCAGAACATTCATTAGTACTGTTATCAGCAGCATCCGCAGCACATGTTTTTATTTATTATTTTTTTAAAAATCGAGTCATCATTGGTGCAGTATTTATATATATATATATATATATATATATATATATATATATATATATATATACACACACAGTACTGTGCAAAAGTTTTAGGCAGGTGTGAAAAAATGCTGTAAAGTAAGAATGCTTTCAAAAATAGACATGTTAATAGTTTATATTTATCAATTAACAAAATGCAAAAAGTGAGTGAACAGAAGAAAAATCTACATCAAATCAATATTTGGTGTGACCACCCTTTGCCTTCAAAACAGCATCAATTCTTCTAGGTACACTTGCACACAGTTTTTGAAGGAACTCGGCAGGTAGGTTGGCCCAAACATCTTGGAGAATTAACCACAGTTCTTCTGTGGATTTAGGCAGCCTCAGTTGCTTCTCTCTCTTCATGTAATCCCAGACAGACTCGATGATGTTGAGATCAGGGCTCTGTGGGGGCCATACCATCACTTCCAGGACTCCTTGTTCTTCTTTACGCTGAAGATACTTCTTAATGACTTGCGCTGTATGTTTGGGGTCGTTGTCATGCTGCAGAATAAATTTGGGGCCAATCAGATGCCTCCCTGATGGTATTGCATGATGGATAAGTATCTGCCTGTACTTCTCAGCATTGAGGAGACCATTAATTCTGACCAAATCCCCAACTCCATTTGCAGAAATGCAGCCCCAAACTTGCAAGGAACCTCCACCATGCTTCACTGTTGCCTGCAGACACTCATTCGTGTACCGCTCTCCAGCCCTTCGGCGAACAACCTGCCTTCTGCTACAGCCAAATATTTCAAATTTTGACTCACCAGTCCAGAGCACCTGCTGCCATTTTTCTGCACCCCAGTTCCTGTGTTTTCGTGCATAGTTGAGTCGCTTGGCCTTGTTTCCACGTCGGAGGTATGGCTTTTTGGCCGCAAGTCTTCCATGAATGCCACTTCTGACCAGACTTCTCCGGACAGTAGATGGGTGTACCAGGGTCCCACTGTTTTATGCCAATTCTGAGCTGATGGCACTGCTGGACATCTTCCGATTGCGAAGGGAAGTAAGCATGATGTGTCTTTCATCTGCTGCAGTAAGTTTCCTTGGCCGACCACTGCGTCTACGGTCCTCAACGTTGCCCGTTTCTTTGTGCTTCTTCAAAAGAGCTTGGACAGCACATCTGGAAACCCCTGTCTGCCTTGAAATTTCTGCCTGGGAGAGACCTTGCTGATGCAGCATAACTACCTTGTGTCTTGTTGCTGTGCTCAGTCTTGCCATGGTGTATGACTTCTGACAGTAAACTGTCTTCAGCAACCTCACCTTGTTAGCTGAGTTTGGCTGTTCCTCACCCAGTTTTATTCCTCCTACACAGCTGTTTCTGTTTCAGTTAATGATTGTGTTTCAACCTACATATTGAATTGATGATCATTAGCACCTGTTTGGTATAACTGTTTACTCATACACCTGACTATATGCCTACAAAATCCCTGACTTTGTGCAAGTGTACCTAGAAGAACTGATGCTGTTTTGAAGGCAAAGGGTGGTCACACCAAATATGGATTTGATTTAGATTTTTCTTCTGTTCACTCACTTTGCATTTAGTTAATTGATAAATATAATCTATTAACATGTCTATTTTTGAAAGCATTCTTACTTTACAGCATTTTTTCATGCCTGCCTAAAACTTTTGCACAGTACTGTGTATATATATATATATATATATATATATATATATATATATATATATATATATATATATTTCAATAAGATTTTGATCAACTAGCTAACACATACTAACTTACACACTCACAGTACAAGTTAGTTGTTGTTCCACTACAGTGTCTCTGCAAACTTCAAAAATCTAAGAATCAAAAATGCAGTCTCACCCTTTTGAAATGGCAAATTAGGATAAGTAGCTAGCTTCTCGGATTAAGAGAAAATGCATAAGTGCTGAAGTGCAACTGTACTGTACATCCATCAGTGCAATATTGTCCCCACACCGTCAAGCGAGTTAGTGAGCAGGACTGGGCAGTCGGAGCGCAGGGGAGGGTACTTTAGATGTCAAATGTGATGAAGTCTCTCTCAGGGGGAGTAAGTTGAAGCGAAACAGACGTGTAGTACAGAAAACAAGATACACACAAGCTTTGCAGAAACAGGGGAGTGTTGAAGGGGCTTTTACAAGATCTGATGCAAGAGCTATAAAACAGAGAGTAACAGTTCGAATCACAAGGTGTCGTCACTAAAGTTATAAAATACATTTCTTTATAACTAACATTTTCACCCCATCCCATTTTGGTTTAGACCATTTTACCTTTTAATATACTGCTGGAGCTTCTGTTTCAAATACATTTTCTTCACTTTAAAAAGATCTCTTGAAGGAATAAGAGCAGCCATTCCACCTGCACCTATTGGTATTCTCGGGGTTTCCTTTCTTTGCGTGACCCCTCAGAATTAGAACTAAACATGCAGTGCCATCCTGCTTCACTGAAACTATCTGACAGGTAAATTAATGACAAGAGTTTTAAAGATCCCCAAGAATCAGAAATTGAGCGTTAGGCTTGCATGATGAGCCTGTGCATATTTTTTTTTTGTACATCACTCTACGAGCATGCTTTTTTAAAACGGTAAAAATGCACCTCAGCTACTGGCACTCTGAATCTGGCAGTAATGGGTGGTGAAGCCCGATACGTCATGGCTGTCAGCGTCTGGGAACGGTTGTGCTCTGTTGTCAATATGCAGAGAGAAAACATTTCCGCTCCTTACAATTTAAGGTTAAACATCTATATTGGTATACTTATTTATGACAATGGTTAAGTTTAAACTGAAACTTTCAAAATCCCCAATTGTAATATACTATTCTGCCAGCTTTTTATCTTGTGAGATTCCTGCCTCTTGATCACGCTGCACAGTATGCAGTACACAGTACACACACCGCCAGCTTGTGAATAAGCACAGGACACACCGCAGATCACTGGATGGATAATCCGCAAGGTGTCTCCAAGTGGCCTTTTAGTGTGGCCATCTAGTATTTATACAACACCACTCGGTGTTTAGCAGGACATTTGAAACTGTTTATAAATCATGAATACCTATAGCGGTACTAAAAGAACTTCTTCAGTTACACACACATAGCATATTCAACAGTATAAAGATCTCTGTTTCAGGTTTATATATTGAACACTGTACTGGGAGAAACAGAATGTAAAGGTTGTTTCACTTATTGTAATAAAATAAGAGAAAAATTCATATACTGCAATGTGGATGAAAAAATATTTGGTAGAGGTGAATATGATGGGTAGTGTGGGTTAAAGCAAACCAGCTTTAGTTAACGTTGACAGTCAGAAGCTGTTTACTTAACAAAACTTTTTTTTTTTTGTTTATAAAAAACAATTCAGCATTTGGCTTGACTAGTTGTGCTCCCTCCGTCACGGACTCACCCAAGACCTTGGCCAGGTTGCTGGGCCCCTCGGGTACATATCCCTCGACAGGGTCGAAGGTGGGGTTGTCGATGCCGATCTTGGGGTTCTGGGACAGCTTCTTGAGCCTCATGGAGGCGTTGACGTCCAGCTCATGTTTGCGCTCCTCCTCCTCGCGCCTCCTCCGCATGTCTTCTTGCTGCTGGCGGATCCTCTCGAGCTGGGCGCTGCGCCTCACAGGCAGGGTCCTGCAGCCCAGCTCCCCTGGACAGTCCACCGCCATCTCGCGGTGCCGCGGGGGTTCGCTCAGCTCCACGTTCTTCACATCTGTGTTAGAGTCCTCGGTCATGTGCCCGTTCATGTGGGAGGTGGTCATGGCCGGGCCTTGCTCACTCCTCTCGGTTCTTCAATACACTCAGCTTGGAGATGCAACATCCATTCCTCTCAACAGCGTGCCGCTCTAGGGCCTTCTTTACATTGTCACTCGCCAAGACTGCTAGGGGGAGCACCGCATCCAAGACAGCTGCCTGAAAAGAGAGACAAGTCAGGTCTGGGATACCAGACTATCAAATATACCAATTACTAATTACAGTGGAACCAATTTATAGACATACATATATAGACACACACATACACAGACACACACACACAAAGTATAAAGGGCATTGGTGAAAAACTGACATGGAGGGAATGAAGGCAGGGATTTATAACTCCTGGCTTATATATGACCTTCTTTAACTGGGAATAAGGAACTGATTTTCCAGAAACATACGGACATCAGCTGGAACTACAGCCTGAAATACAACACTCACAATCACAGGGGAAGAGATCCCTGGCGACAGGGATATGGTGGAGGCGGTTGCCCATTCATATTTATGGAAAATCTGTTATTCAATTGTGAGAAAACTTGGCTTTAACATTACATACGTTATTTAACATTACTGACTGCCATTTTTTCACCTACACTGTTCTGTACATGCTGTTGATATTCTGTCCTATGGATACCTCGAATTAATTTGTAATGCACTCAGTTTAAAAGGACGCTAACAAAATGAAAACTATAAAAAGATAAATCTCCTTTCAATGACAAGTGCTATTTTTGTGTACATAAACATTCTTCATAATTTAAATTGTAGCTGTAATAAAACTAAATAGACAGATGCAGTTCCTTCCAATCATTTTTTATAGGCTACTACTGTATGGAACAAATACCGTAAGCTGTCAAGTAATGCTTATCAGAAAACAAACAAATTTTTTATTTTTTTCCTACAGTTGTTAAATATTTTAGGATGCCAAAATATGTACATATTACTTTCTACACCCTTGGTGATTCATGGTTTGTATGTCACAGTACTGGTGCACCAGAACCACAAGAGTCTCCCCTTAAGTGAGGCTACAGTCAATCAAAGCTCTGCTACACAAGCTATGAAACTCTTTCCTCATCAAGGCTTGTCAAAATATGACCTTGCTGTTTCACACTTCAGTAAAATGTCAAGTGCGCACTGCAAAACAAAACCTGCAGGTGAAGACAACTGATATTTAAACCTGCATGATGAGTTTTGCAAATGAGACAGGGTTCTCTTCTAGGAAATGTCTGGCACTGGTTGACAGTTTTCCATTTAAGATCACTTGTATTTGCTGTATGTAAAGCCCATGAAAAACAAGGCAGCCTTTAGGCAACCTATGAAGCAACTTCTTCTATCGTGACATTATGTGCTTTTCACCATGTTAATAGTGTATGCCATTTATTTATGATTATGTCTGAATCATGATACTTTCTTTACATGATATATTGTATAGTATAGTAATAGAGATATGTATAGTTTGTAAAGCACAACATAGCTCACTGTAGTTCACAAAGTGGTTCTTGAATAAAGAAGTGTGTTTTATAGTTGAATTAATACACTCTCTCCCCAACTGATTTAAATTTGTCTTTTAACAAAATAGGTAAATCATTAAAAATGATCATTTGATCTCACTATGCATCATAAAAGCAGCCCATCAGCACCATCACATGTATCGTGAGATCGTATAGCAGCCTGCATATTACAACATGCATTGTATTGTGACATTAGTGTATCGTTGCACCCCGACTCCAAAAAATCTTGATTTGAGCTGCTGAGGGAAATTTGCTTGAAAATGTCCCTGACAGGGTTGCTTGCAAATTTACCAGGAAAAGTTATTACATGCATGTTAGATACTCTCCAATTGTTGTGTTTTCCATTGGGAGTGTTGTGAAGGCCTTTAAGGTCTTTTGGTTTTGTGTACACTGTAATGTAGGTGCTGGGTTGAAGCGCTGGGCACGTATTTATTAAATAAATCAAACAAACAGAAACCAAAACACTTTCTTAAAACAAAAAGGCATGATGGCCAAAAAAAAATACATAAATATAAAAAAAAATAAACAAACATACCTACAAGTATCATGCTGGTTTACCTCCAAGCATGAGGAGCAATAGTTTACCTTTGTTATAGATCTCTGTCTCTCACTGCTCTTAACCCTCTCTCCCCTTATGAGCAGCAGATGTGTTTTTATATACATGGCCATCTCCAAATTGGTAATCAATTTGGGAGATGGCCAAATTCCGAACAAGTTTAGTGGGATGGGGCTTCAACCCCATCCACGCTGCCAAACAATGACAAAACAGTTTAACAAACACAATACATTTAAATAATAATAATAATAATAATAATAATAATAATAATAATAATAATAATAATAATAATAATAAATTACATAAACAATACAACTAAATACAGGGGTGGGCGTACCCTGTCACACTCATACATGTAATTTGATCACATCAGAACTTTTTGTTATATATGATGACAAAAGATCCACTTCTATCTTCTTATGTGGCAGTCTAGACTAGGGGCAAAACAAAGATCTACACAAAAAACTCTGATAAATGTTCAGTCCATCTTGGTATGGATACTGTTGTTGTGAAGTAGATCTTCATGAATTACATCCACTGTAGGTAAGTATGTAAGTGCAACACACATACTGTTGGGATTGACGAATACTGTATATGGACAGGTTCCTCCATGGATCTCCAGATTCTAATACTCAAATACTCAATAACTTGTGCTACAGCATGTCCTACCCAAGTTCCCTCAATTGTATACAAGCAATCTTCCAGTGACGTGATAATTAAAGCTTTAGAAAACGCGGATGCAGGAGCACTGCAGAGGCAATCAGCTTGCAGCTCCACAGCTAAACAAAGTCTGCTTTGTGATAAATCAGAGCGTCAAGGCGGCTAAAGGAGAAGAATGGCGTTCTCATACACCAAGGAAGAATATCTTTTTTTGCAAAATTGTACACCACTGTGCGAGACCCAGACAGCTTTAATAAATCACTAAACAAGACATTTTGTACTTGGTATACAAACTACTGCATATTCCAAACAGTAGGGAGGTAGTTCACAAACTCTGCAACACTGAAGAGCTGAGGCAGTATTGCGAGAGCAAACTCATACGTGCATTGAGGCGGATTTTTGTTTTCTAGGTTTGAGAATTCCGTGAAGGGGCAGCTACAGGAATGTGAAACTCTGACAAAATGCAGCCCACATGGTTGACTACTTCTGCTTTTAAATTAAACAAGACTGATGAGCAGCCTCAGCTTGTTTTTTTTAATGAAGTAAACAAAGAGACAAAGGGCTCATAAAGGCGACATTATCAGTTTGCATTTTGAAGAATAGGGTAACATTAGTTTATTGGATGGACTTTAAAGGGTCAAAATGGGACTTTCCTAGCAGTGGTTTAAAGGGGAGGAGAAAGACAGCACTCTATTGTCCCATTTATTTCCCAGGAAATAAAGTACATGTATAAAAGTAAGAAGGTTGTAGTGCTAAATAGAGTGCACAATGTGTACAGCAGATGAATTGTAAGAAACGTTTAGACTAAAGGAAAGCAAACATTTAAATCAAAACCAAAATTGACAAGCATTGCCTTTTATACAACAAGACCTCCAGCATTATGTAACGTTTTTTGTATACAGCACTACAGAATGGATACATTTGCATTTTCCTGCCCTCAATTTGGAATCTTGCATTTATTAAAAACAGCAGAAAGCTTGGGCAAATTGCACGATTCTAATTTACGCTGCACTGCTATGTACATGCTATGGAGCTTGATCCAAGGAATACATTTCTCTGAATTCCGCTTATTCATTTAGCTTTAAAACATACATCATGTTGTAGTGCAAACATCAATACCTTGGCAGGAATTAGATTTTTAATAATAATAAAAAAATAAAAACTGTATTCTCTGCCATCAAGACATCATCTAAAGAGTTAAAAAAAAAATAAATAAATAAAAAAAAAAAAATAAATAAATAAATAGGGGAACAATCATAGTTTATTGTTGCTTAGCAACACATACCAAGCCAATTGCTTAAGGCTGCAGAGACTAACCAACAGGCTGTAAATTAACAACTGCAGCACGGCTGTCTAGCGTTCCCCCAGCCTACAGCTGCGCATCATTAAAGCAGCCTGACATTTCTGTGTGGTTTACTGCCATCGGTGCAAATCAAAGGGTGGTTCCCATGAGACAGAGTGCAGGCTCCGATAACCCTCTGCCCCCAACACCCCGTTAACCATCACCACTCGAGCCTTCTCCACTCACGGTTGCCTGATCAGTGACCCACCCCTGGGAATCCGTTCCTTCTAGATGGATGACTTGCAATAAAAACAAAAAGGAAAAGGCTACACTAACAGGCAGACAAAATTATAGGTGACACAAGTGACCTCACTGCCTGGAAAGCTATGTTTGTCATTATCTCAGATGTGTCCTCACTTACATGCAATCCAATTGTATCTCCAAAAAAATAAGTACAGTCATAAGTATTGATTGGAGTTAATTTGAGGCTGCTTTTTTTTTTTTGTGTGCTTGTGAATTTAATGCCAAATAAAACATGAGAGGGACAATGGCACTGGCTAGTCAGGCAGGCACCATGGGAGCTTCCCCTCACAGCTCTGCAACAGAGACAGCCAGAGCATCTCAATCCTGACCTGCCATTCGGTCCTAGGACCTCCTCAAGCCGAGACTGAGGATTGTAATGTGGACAAATGTCCACTGGGGGCTTGATTGAAACCAACAAACTAATTTCACTGGTGACAACAGCTAGATTTGAACCCTGCTCTTCAGAGGTAAAAGGCTTAAAAAGGTGACAAACACAGCAACTCAATGACTTGTTACAGATTTTAAAGGGTTTATTCTTTAACCCTTTAAAGGATTAGGCATTTTTCAGTGGGATGCTCCCCCAGGACCAGGAATTTTTTGGCTGTATCTGACTCTTCCTATAAAATTGCACCAAAAATCAATTTTTTATAGTAACATCTTGGTATTGGTGCACACCTATATCATATAGCTGAATCACCGTCAGAAAATTCAGATTCACCAGAATCAGACGTCGGGTTTCTGCCAACAATGACTGAAAACACCTTTTGTTAAGCAAAGAGAAAAAAAAAGTGTGTCACTGTTAGTACTGCACACAGTATGTCACCTTTCAGTTCAATGTCCAATCGCTTTGTCCTAACCTGCACAGCTGTAATAGTCTGCTCTAAGAGATGTCTGGCACTATCCTGTATGTAGTCAGAGCTGTTCTCATCTCTCCCCCCACACCTTCCTCTTCTGCTCTTTCCAGAGAACAGCTGGGAAGCCTCATTTACAGGAGATTAGCATTCCACAGAGCTGCCCTCCGCATTGCCACGGCAACAGCTTTGTCAGCTAGTACGAGGTCCAGGCAAAAAAAAAAAAAGAAAAAAGCACTTCTAAAAGGTGCCTTACCCACAAACTCCACTTGCTCTCTCTTTCTCAGCTCTTCGCAGCTCCCAGCGGTCTCTTTCTCTCTCTCCCTAGTCTCGTTTCCTGGGCGATTCTGGCTCTGAAACAGGAAATCAAAGTAGCCGGTCACTCAACTGCGGGAGCATGAAGTGTCGTGCAGTCTTTTCACTCCGCAAGAACCAGGCTGCACCAAAGTCTTAGACAGCAGATGGCTGAAGCCCTGTGGCAAGTCGCTGTAATGATGCCAATAAACCCTGCACACAGAACGGCACTTAGAAACTATCTGCTCTACTTGTCAATAATGTGATAACCGTGAGGGCAGAGGGCAGAGGCGTGTGGGAAAAGAAAGCTCAAATACACTGCCCTCTCTCTAAAATAGTCTGCTTTTAAAAAGCAATGTCTGCCGCCTCAGAAACCAGCAATGGAGAGCAATCTGTAGAGCATTTTCAATAGGTGGGGTCAGTTGTTCTTGAACCATGTTAACATGGACAATTCCTGTCTGTCTGTTAAATATCCATTAACACTGACTTATTCAAAGCTGTAAATTAAAACCATGCTTTAAGTACTCAAACAGCGCTTGAGAGATTCTTTAGAATATTTTTTTGCCTTAATTCTTTCAGTGCCTTTGGTGACGTGTTGTTAAACTAGGTTGTACCACAAACTGCCTCTTTCTGGCCACGTGGGATTCTGATTGGGACATTGTATTCTTGAGATCATGTTGCATCAAATCAAGTTAAACAGAGCTGGGTTTAAAATAAACATGCTGAAGGGAATGCAAAGCTACATCCAAGAGTGTTTTTTCAGGACTGCATCAGAAAACTTAAGAAGCTATTTCTCATTCGGTTCCTGCCTGTCTACGTGCAGCAAACACTAGCCAATTGAGGGAGAGCAGGCAGCCAGCATGGTTGCTGGGTTACAGGGACACCCGGTCAGTATTGAAGCTGGACCCACATTGTCCTGCCAAACTAATTCAAGTCATTTGTCTCACTCCAAACTGCTTTTTAAAGACACAGGCTGCACTCGCGGGAATTACTGTGTACACATCCCCACTACAAGCTTCTTCAATTTAGCCTAGAATTCATTCTAAATGAATACCCTTTTCCCTGGTCTCTACAACACAAAAGGCACGAGCCCAACTGTACGCCTTCAGCAAGACTGAACGTTAAAAAAGGTGCTCAACTTATTTTCTCGCATTGTCCAAAAGTACTCTTGTGGAGTTTGTGTTGAGGTATCGTGAGAACGGCTCCAATCACAACAGCGATACAAGAATGGCAGTGCTTTCTGTACACTATATATACTTCATACTACCTGCTGTGGATTTGAGAAAACAAAACTAGTAGTCTCATCCAAGCTAGCACAGGTACATCTCAATAGTACGAGCACCAATACAAAGAGACCAGGTAAAAATCCAGTTAAACACAAGGGGGGTATAATAGTGTAAACCTACAATCAGAACAGTACTACAACACCTGTAATACGGGACATCCCTAAATGATGTATTTGACAAGCTCAAGAGTTCATTCCCTAATATCTATTTGAAAATGCTACAATTTCACAGTTGATGGGATATTGATTTATTTTACTGCGAGTGTTCTTTCCAGTCACCTCGCTGCCTTTAGGAGAAAATGTGCTACAGACTGGCCTCTGATTATTCATACGCGACTCTGAAGAGGACTGTGTGTTGCATTCTTGGGAATCTGGGCCCAGAAAACACAAGAGGGCCATTGTGTCTCGTCTCCCCCCCCCCCCCCCCGGACAATATCAGCAAACAAAGTGCTCCCTTCTGGGAAGCCCAGAGTCCAACATGCTACATCAAAGAGTCTGAATGTTGACTATGCTCCTATATCAGCTTTTAATTTTTAAAGATAGCAAGCAAACCATTTATATTTCGTACTCGCTAGACGGCTGCCCCTAGCACCAGGACACTTTTCTAGACCAGGGATGAGCATCTCCTGTCCTGGAGGGCCATCAATAGGTACTGTATAATAATATAACTACCTGGACCTGATTATTGTCAAAGCATTTTGTCAACTCTATTATGCGATTACAGGGACAGCAATAATGGCTAGAATTGTTCACTCTGTATCCCACATGAATGTCAATTGACATTTCAAGTGTGATACTAAAGTGATGACTCAATTTTCACACTCAAGTATGTTTAATTCAGGTTTACTAAAATCATATTATAAGCCTTAAAACAATCAATCAGATGGGGAAGTTATGTTAAATAAAACCATTGACTGGTCTTCACGCTCCCACAGAGCTTTAAAGCAATATTTTATACTATGTCATGCACATTATTAGCATTGCTTTTTGAACAGGTTTGCAATTTCATCTTCTGAAGTTTTGTATAGATATTTATCAGTGAAGTGCAGATTACTTGATCACTGTAAATCTCAGATTCAAAGGCTAATTACATAGATCTTTTTACAACTGAAATTGTTACAGGGATAAAAACACCCCAAAACAACCAATGCAGAACACAATGGGTGGGACATGTGTAATGTAATACTTGGGTCACCACTAATGTACTTGAGACTTGCGCTTGCTTGCAGGGTGAGACATTTGAATATGATCCAAATCACATTGGTGATAAGTTGCTGATCTTTACTGGGGGACTACAGGGAGTGCAGCATTGGCCTTTTCTCTTCCGGCTGGGGATAGTTCTCTTCATCACGGATCAACAGCACTTACCGGTCAGGTGTCTGACGAGTCCAGACGAAGATTTGCAGGCTGGGCTCTTGCCTCCTGGGTAATATCAGTAGCTTGCGTTTGGAGAATGAAGAGAGACGATTTGCTCGACCGCAGGAACAGCGATCGTCCAATGATCATTCCTACAGAACGGTTAGTGGGGTGAGGCGATATTCAAAATTGGCTTCATGTTTGGCTCCATATTCTTCCAGTCACTCTCTTCCAAGTAAATGTCGACACTGTATGTTATTATAGTGGAGACAATCTTGCTGATGTGCTATTATTTATGATACCAATATATATATATATATATATATATATATATATATATATATATATATACGAACAGCAAATTAGTACCAGTATTCAGAGTTATCGTAATGATCACATTCTTCTTGCAATTGAGACTCAATTGCAAGAAGAATGATATACTTTTGTATATTATTTTCTGTTTCTGCCATCACCTTAACATCCTCACCTTTGCCCAAAAAACATACCTTCTTCCTTCAGCCATTTTCTCTTGATTGTACCGTTTAGTTTAAAAATTGTTAAGCGCCTTGGTTAAAGGCACTATATAAATATAAATAAATAAATAAATAAATGAAGTTTAAGAAATACAAAGCAAATCTAAACAAGAATTTAGTAGTTATGAGAACTGGCATTTCACACCCCTGCCAAGTAGTTCTTCACATCACATGTACTGTACAGAGCGTGTGTTGAACTGCATGGTCCATTCGCTTACGTCACAAAGTTCACACAGAACTGTTCACCTTTTACAACAGAAATGCAGTTCAAGTGTTCATGAAAGGTCAGTCTCATTCAGATGAACTCATTATGCTCTACTTCACACAGCAGGTTCCCACAAATCAAATAGGCCAGCTTTTGTCAATAGTTAAGACTTTGTACAAATAAAAAGAAATGACTCGCTTTCCTATTTATTGAAGAAATCAACAAACCAGGGTTTATTATACTTCCACTGGGGCTTGGCTTGGTGGGGTTTTCCCATCTCTGGAGGCATGGGTGAGAGGAGTTTGGGACGATCAACATTAATCCACAATCACACCACATGGCACAATTTTCCCAGGACTCAATGGCAGGAAATGTTCAGAATCTTTGTGTTTTAAAGTTGGGGATGGTTTAAGTGAAAAAACAAAACAAACAAACAAGCTGACAAACAAACAAAACTGTGGCAACGGATTTACAGGCACATAACAGGTATGCTTAACCCTTTACAGACGGTCCATTATAATTTCGATCGATGATGTAATTACTTACTACGTGGTGACAAGTTTGGTGGGTTTTTTTTTCTTTCAAATTAGCATAAAAACCTTCAGACGACTTCAGACAATCAACCAAACAGCAGTTAGTCGGGTCTGTAGTTCAAGATCAATACTTGTATTTTATTTTTTAGCAATGTTACTTTTTTCTGCCTGAGCAATTAGGCGACCACAATGCATTCAAGTACAAATAATTATCTGACAGCATACTAAATCGCACAAAACATTTCAAACAAAACATTTACTGTAGTGAAATATTTGTGTGACAAACTTCAGGCATAACAAACTAATCAAAATGTATTTCACTAAAGCCCCTAACCAATAGAGTTGAGTTTTTGGATGTGGTGCAGTATTTCAGTATCTATGGTTGCAGTGTTTACTCGAGATTACTGCAGACCATGGGATCAAAGCACTATACTTTCCCGGAGAGCTTTCTAAATCGTTTTGCAAGACCCAGAACACTTACTGATCCAAAAGAAATATAAATTATTTTTTAATTAATGCCGGAAGGGGAAGCATACCTCCTGGATTAGGAACTTCTTCACACCGATAGTGAAGATTCTGAAGTAGAGGAGCCTGAGATCATTCCAGTTTTGCTTGTTTACGTATCAATCCATGTTAGTTATGTGAAATAAACCCTGGTTAATGTGTATACAGATGGTATGTTGTACAATTGTTTAGTGTAGACTAGTGTGTTCCACTTAGAATAAAGCATCAGTTAATGCGGTTAATGTTAACCTTTTTTCATTTTGGTCCAATGTAGTATATTACTTGTATAGCTATTAATTAGTTATTATACTGTAGTATTTAGTATGTATTTATATATATTGAAAAGGTGTTGTTTAAATATTTCATGAACAAAGTGCACTTTCAGCATTTTTCTGAAATAAAATAAAAATCATTTTATAGATCCCACCGACGTAAAAGTCGCTCCCCCCTTTGAGACTTCAACTTTAGGAAAAACACAGTTTTTTTTTGTTTTTACAATAGATTTTTTCCCTACATGCTCAACATCGATAAATAAAGAATATATATATTTTCCTTTCAGATTGTTGTTACTGAGGTTTGTGGCTACCACTGATAACTTTACATATTTTAAACTAGGAGATAAGTAAATGACACTTGAGGACATTTCTAAAAATAAAATAATTTTCAAGTGTATTTGACTTTTGTTTCACATTCAAACTAGGCCAATGTAGGGTATACTTAATCATATAAAGAAACCATTATTTTTTTAGTAATCTGCAGAACTGATTTTTAGAAATGCATAATACTGTATACTTTAAAGTAGATATTTGGTCTGATACATGTCCTAAAGTTAAGTCATGTCAGTCAGCCCTCAAAAAAGGTGGAATTCTCAGTCTGCAAAGGGTTAATAATAAAAGTTTGTAATGTTTGACAGTCACCCTGCCAGTAAGCAACAGTTTTTCATATTTATGATCTTAATTATTAAAGTGACGGCTGTGCAGAAACATGGATTATCAGGGTTTAGCAGGAGATAGTTAAACTGTAAACATTGTGTACAAATATAATTTGCTGTGCTTAACCTGAAAGATCTTTTCCCTTTCTTTGCATAGGGTTTCCAACTATGCAGGCTAATGCTGGAGACAATGCCTCTAGCAAACTGAAGCACAGTACATACAGCATGACAAGCAGTGCCTGTCCCAGGAGAGCTACCTAGATTACTGTAGTGCCTTGCAAAAAAAGAACAGGATTGGTGTCTATTTTTGTGATTTTGTCGCGCGGCAGCTAGGGAACTGAATAACAAGGATCAGGTTTCCTTGCGTGCCTTCAGTAAACAATTGCGGAAGAAAATATAACTGGGGTGCATGATTTGTTTACCTATACTTTACCTTTAAGAAAAGCTATTATGTATTCTACATTTTTATTAGCGGTGTAACAGGACTATCACGTGATTTTTTCCAGCTGATGATACAATCAGAGGCAAGTCGTCTACACAACGTGCATCCCTGTGGTGAGTTATTTTTAGTGGGGGCTAGAAATTCAGGTTGATATGGTGGCTCATTAGGGACAGTGGGAAAAAAAAAAAAATGAAAAAGTGTTATGGGAAAAAAAATGGAAATGCGTTATGTCAAGGTCACAAAATATATTCTCAGGACCTTAACATTTCACACTGTGACTAAAATCAACATAACACATTTTTACTTACATTACTTTCTAATATCCTCAATGAGCCACTGTTGGTTGAATATTTTGTAACAAGTGTAGCACAGCAGGGAGGGGGTTAAAAATCCTCCCTGCCAAACACGTGAAAACGTGTAATTGTTAATTGTTTAATAATTTGTTAACTGTTTTCAGCTGGCAAGAACTGTAAATTAAAGCCAGCTGACTAATATAAAAAGGCAGCAGTGTGTCTGCTCAAGGCTGCTGAGTAGAAGGACATGGGAAGGAGTACTCTGTGTCTGAGCAGTCACGTTGTAGGTACTGTGCTGTGTTCATTTCTGTAAACCTGTGTTTATTTCATACAGGTAAACGGCGTATCCGTCTTGTACTAGGAAGGGCATTCTTGTATGTTTTAGTTAGTGCTTGACTAAGAGCTAGGTGTTTGTTTTGTTTTGTTTTGTTTAATTTTTGTATTATTAAAAGTGTGCGTCAAGCGCTAAACTGCAATTCTGTGTGTCGGGTCTCAGTAAACAGGGGCAAACAAACATGAGCGAGTGCAGCTTGTATTACACAAGCGTGAAGTTCAGTGTTTTATGGGAGGGGTTTAACCCCAAAATGCATAATTTCCAGAACCAGGAACATTAACACAACAATCTCAGCACTCACATTCTAGTGTCGAGCTGTTTGAAATCTTATTATAACATTTTTGGTATCTGACATACAGTAGATAGGGCCTATCTAACATTTATTTATGCTATGTACACACCAAGAGACATTGTTGTGACTATTGTAGTGGAGATAAGGACAGTTATCAGTTATAATTAGTTAGTTAATCGATCAGTTTAAAAACAAACAAACAAACAAAATAAAAAACAGTAACCATGATAGTCATGGATTATCTGAGGTCATGTTTTAACTTATCGATTGCAACTTTTCTTTCTCTCACACACCCTTTAACTACTGCTCTTTCCAGCAAGTGGGGAAACTGAATTAGGAATTTTCTCCAACCAGGTTAAATTACGTGGAACTTCTTTATCTCGGTACTGTAGCAGTGGTGTTCATTCTCTTTGATTTAGATGACTGCGCTGATAACATGATTATCCATTATTTTCCAGTACAATAAAGAGATTGAGGTTCTACTTTCTGCAAACTTACTGCATGATTTCCAGTTCTCCAGCTTGCCTGCTATTTCATCTGCTCACCATGCGCAATACTGTGGAGGTTTGTCGACAGTGCAGTTAACTCTGTGTAGACCAGCTTTACAAGGGGGTTCACATCATGTTCTATGGCATCAGTGTATGAGCTTGGATTCAAGAGTTGCATAGATTCTGTTTGCCTTCCGTCTCCTAAACATGCACTTTGCTTCCACACTCTTACAGCAGACAGTAAAATGACAAGACATTGCTTCAAAGGCATTGCAAAGGTCAAATCTAAACCTTTTAAAAAGGAGACAGGAAAAATATCTTCTGTACTCAGGTAAGCAAGTTCCCCATGATGATAACTGTTATGTTCAGGTTGCTTTAGCCATCATGCTAGTTTTAAACACAAACTCGCACAGTTCCCCAGAACTATTGTACTACAGATTCTTGTGTCTACACGTGAAGTCAGTCCCAAGGCTGGTTAATCAGCCATCAGCAGGGGACCACAATGCAGCAATACTCTTTGGCTGCGGGTTGATTTTCTATATAAAAAAAGTACAATAAAATAAAAAACACACACAGTCTAAACATGGTATATCACTAGGGCTTCTGTTTTTTGGGTTTTATTAATTGTATTTTTCGGTGCTTATTTTCAGCTATTTTCGAGTTTTAGGTAAATCGTTTTTTTGGGGGGCTTTCGTTTTTTATATACTGTTTGAAATTAGTGTTTTCGGTTACTTTTTTTTCCTGTCAAAATATGTATAGTAACTCGACAGTACTTGGACACTTAAGTTGTACCTTCTTTCCTTTGCTGTCTTCCACAACAAAATCCCTATGGTCACGGGCACATTCTTCTGGCGTTTTTTGTGTGTAGGCATTTTTGTACATTTAGTCACAATTCTGTTTTAAATCCTCCGTATCTTAACTGTAATACAGCTTGAAATCTCGCTAACAAGCTTCCATCCTGATTGTAATCTAGTTTTAAATGTCACAAGCGGAGTCTCCAATAGAAATGTAGAAATGTGCTGTCACTCAGTAGTTGGGGCGGGTCTAAAGTATTGAGAACGAATCAATGATAGATGCAAGTCAGGAAGACGGGACATTGCCTAGCACTGGGAAATGCATTTATTATTATTTTTGTAGTAGTTTTTATTTTTTTAATGGGAATAGGGTAAAGTCAACGCAAATTCATTAACCATTTCCACAGTTTTTCCGGTGCTTTCCGGTGTTTATTGGCTATCCACCGATTTCATTTCTTTTTGTATCGGGGGTGTTTTATCAGGTTTTATTGCTTAAAAACGAAAACCAGAAGCCCTATATAACTAGTGCTTTACTGAGGTTTTTCTGAAAGCAGCAGACACACGGAAATCAATCGCACTAAAAGGTGACATGAGAAGAAGTTGGATTTCAAGCAAAACAATTGGCTCTATTAAGAACCAAATGTCAGTTTGATTTGATATTCTTCCAGACGAGAAATCTGTTCACTTAAGAAAGCTGGGCTATTTAAAAAGCAATTCCACTACGACCAAAAACACCAAGCAATTTTCTACACCTTTTGTGTTAAAAAAAATAATAAAATAAATAAATAAATAAAAAAATAATAATAATTATATATATATATATATATATATATATATATATATATATATATATATATATATATATATATATATATATATAAAATATCTCAGCCTACCAGGTGACAGATCATTAATGCTCTAAAAACAGCCAACACTTTACACTCCCTCCTGATGTCTGGACAAACTATCACACAATGCAGCTGGCTCGTGTGTTTGCACCTGGCTCGTGTGTTTGCACCTGGCTCGTGTGTTTGCAGACAGTTAAATCTTTGCTGAATAGTAAATACCAGCTGTTGATTAATTCACGATCTGCCACGTGTGTCCCGACAGATCAGAGAAATCTGCTATTTGAGGTCTTTTCCACGCAGAAAAGAGCTATTTCATCACATTGCAATGCGGTTGTACCTGGAATATTTCTGGAATGCAGCTCAATAGGACAGTGTAGCAATGTGCTGGGTTTGAAACAGTAATCACACCAAGACCAAGTGAGGCAGGCACACTTACAGAAAGGCTCTTGAATGTGTTACTAAATTAAAACAAAAAGATAGGAATGCAGTACAGTGCACCTCTTAAGTAAAGTTGTACAGAACCTAACCGAGAAACATTTAGGACTTGCACCCTTACTAGAGAAGAAATTAAACCAAAAATCACAGCCTAATTCAGCTAGTTCCTGGAGCATTTTCTTTGAAAGGACACCCATTTACTGTACAGCATTAAAAATGACTAAAATGACCAAGTTCTGTTTTTGCATACAACAATGTTCTAGTCATTCCTTTAGGTTTTCGATCTAAACATCCAATCCTTGCACTTGGGCTGGCTTGGTCCATTGCTTACCACTCCCATTTCACATTGCTGTTCAAGACGGCTTGATCAAAGTACTGTACACAGATTAGTCCAAAGTACACTTTTTGACTTATGGTATAAAGAGTAAGCAATTTGGTAAGGTTTCTGTACAAAACACTCTTACCAAGAGAGAAAGGTAAAGCTGTAACACTAAACAGAAGTTAGCTTAGCTGCCCTCGGTTTCAAGCTACAGTACACTTTCCATTTAACATGGCTGGGAAAGATGTGTCAAACCAAAGTCCTGCGCTGTCTTGTGGTTGGGCATGATTCTGGGTTACATCTGCCTGAAACAGATTATTTGTACTCCAATACCAGGAAAAAGTGGGAAAATAACGGTTTCAAAATACCCAGCAAAACAAAACTGGTCTTGCATTTGCTGTGCCTAAATATATATTTTTTTCCCTCTTTAAAAGTTGAATTGGATGACAGTGAGTTCAGTCTGTTTGAAATTAATTTTCAAATAAATAAATAAATAAATAAATAAAATAAATAAATGTTCCCTTTTTGGTTTTATTATTTGGCTTCTTAGATTAACTCTGTATATAATATAATACCCAAATTATATGAAAGTGTGTATCAGACTAGCAGTGTGCATGTACTGTAACTAATTTAAAACCATTTTTGTACTTAATCATAATTATGATTTAACTGAATATCTCCTAGCAAATCTGAATAAAATAAGAAAATTGGAAAACTCAATCATGTAAAAAAAGCTATTTAATAGGTGCTGCATTTGAGCTCTCAGCCACAGTCTGGCTAGGGGTGTTCCTTTATACTGCATTTTTTGGATGAAGTTGTAAAATGTTTTATTACTTTTTTTTTTAAACATACTAAATCACTTTTAGTTCAAGACACTCCTCAAATGAGCCAGCAGATCCAAGAGGAAGTGTTGGAAATGATCACGCGAGGAGCAATCAGGCTACACAGGGAGGGGCCATGCCCGAGAGCGATGAGCATTTCAGTGTACTTATCACACTACAAAAGGGAGTGTGTTTGTGTATTTTTCCTTTTATACAGCACTGCTGAGAAGAAACCGATATTGTACAACAGCCTGTGTTATGCAAATCCTGTATCGGCACACAACAAGATAAATGTATGCTATAATTTGCATGTTTTCAGGTGTCTTTGGCACACAGCCGTCATTTAGCTACCAACAGTAAATTTCCAACTCTGAACAAATCACAACTCATTTTAAATATATACCAACTAAACACTAATCAATTTGTAAAATCAGAAAAAAATTAGAAAAAAAGTATGATAAAACTACTTGGCTACAACCTGCAAATCACTGGACCTCCTGCTGGGGAATAATTTATTACAGAAGTATATATGTTAGAGCATGCTTCATATATAAAGTCTTACTGGTTGTTAAACTGATTAACTAGCTAACAAATCAAATACAAAATGAATGTCCCTTAAATTTAGAAGACATTTTAAAAATATATTTAATGTAATTCACTTAAATGAAAAATAAGAAACAGTCGTCAAATGAGTACAAAAGTAGGCCTCAAGGTGTTTAAGTTTCCCTGTTCTCTCCCAGTGTTGCTTAACCGTGCTGGTGGTGTGGGATACATTATATATGGTTCATTATGAACCCCTTGTTTGCTCGCTCTTTCTGTTAACCCTAAAGGGGTCCATTTATGATTGAGCAGTTTTAAATGCTTCAGCACTATTCAAAGATCCTTAATTATGGTTAAGCGTGATTCCTAGAAAATCTGTAGTTGATGATGTTGCAAGTTAGGAATGCAGGGAAATGTGTGTAAATATATAATCTATAACATTCCACCTGAACTACTGGATGTTCTGAGACAGTCTGTTCTCTTCCTGAAACCATCAGTACTCCTTTTCCTACTAGGAAAACTGTACAATAAACACATATAAAATAAATCATAAAGCAGCTGAGGCATCTGTCCCCAAATCAAACATTTTAATGTAGTCGTTGAGAAAGGTATCTGTTCTACAGTATCTTAAATACTGTAAAATTGTAAAATACAACAATTCAAAAGACCATTATAGAATTAGTACAAAACGTGGTTCACTCGGACATGGGGTGTATTCATATGATGTAGACAATCCTATTTCCTAAACACAAGCCATTATTCCAATAAAGAATATTCTTTTTGAAATGGATTCATCAGTAATAAACAAGCAAGCATTCGTGACACGCAATCCACTGTTTGTGAACAGATTCTGCGGAATTATTCAGTCAATTGTATTTTTTTTTTATTTAGTGTGTCTGCAGGTGTTCTGCAGCCTCGCTCTGCCTTGAATCAGGATCTCTGTTAGGCAAAGCAATAACCAGCAATAACCAGTATTGTGTTACACTAGAGGAGCAGACAGCAGGTTTTTGCTGTTTCCACACACTTTACAACTCATAGTAACCACAAATGACACTGTTTTATTCAGAGGGTAATTGAGTTAGTACTGTAAAGAAAAACAAAACAAAAAACCCTACTACTGTACTGTACAGAAGCAGATGCCCCAGGACTGAACATCAGTCAAGGCTTGTTTGAACAGAAACACATTTTAATCTGGTGTATACATTATTAGGAAGACGACTTCAAACCAAAAGCACACCTGAGTGAAAATGGGTTTATTGATGACATTAATCTCAACAGTATTAAGGGTGGAAAGGTTTAAATGTTTAAGCAGTAGTCAAAAATCCTAAATATTTTACCAGAATTTAACTATTCCACAGATTTTCATCATTTACAGCATTTTGATGCACTTTAGACCACTGCAATTTTAGAACCTTCTACAGTATGCACCAAAATCCAGATAATGGAAAAACTAAGTGATTACAAGCAAATTCAAGGGGGCAAAACTATAAAAAACAGTCAAAGATGACAGAATGAAGAGGAAATTAAAAAAATGACTTTTTAAAATACTGCCAGTTAGACGGCACGTTGTTCCAGTTCTGCACTGTATTGTGCACCAAACTACAAAACACTCCTCTGTGCCTTACAGATCACAGACGGTATGAGTTTGGCACCACTGCACTACCCAGACATTCATACAACGGATGATAAAGATAACATTTTCCCCAAATGTTTTTAGATGTAATGGTTGTTAATTATCTTATAGCAGTGATTTTAAGTCCATCAATCCCATTTCTTTCCTTTATCCAATATTTGGGAAAAGGTGAGACACCTTCTATTCTTGCACCTGATGGAAATGCGTGGAGTAAAAGTGACGCAGCTTCTTTAGTTACTGTAGCTCCCAATCCCTTACCCAAGGTCACATTTAGTCTGCACTTATATTAAAAGCAATTGGCAGAATTGCACACATCAGCTTAGGTTAAAAATGTGCTAATCTCACCGTACAGGTCAGAGTTCAGGGTCAAAGTTAAAGCAGAGGTACTGAGTGTTCAGACAGCAAGAACACATACGTCAATCTGATGGAATGTTCCTTCTCTGTGGGAGACAGAACTATTGTTGATTTCATCCTACATTTTCAAGAGCCCTTACAGGTAGTACTGGAAGCATTGCCAAACAGCCCATGCTTAGAATGGTACTCCACGTACACACAACTCTTTGCAAAATAGTTTTAACACCACAAGCAATAATAGGTACAATTCTTTAAAAAATACCAATAACAATTCATTGCATGAAATATAATTGTTAAAATTAAACATGCAGCTACTGTATTTCTGTGAAACCAGAGGCAGCCATAGCAAGTACAGTGTATTGAGAATATTTAAAATGGGGGAGTTGGCCAGCCTCTTAAAGGGTAACATCAGAGCATGGAATCCAGCCACCAGGTATAAACACTTCATATCATGGGCGCCTCGAGAATGGAAAATGTCAGCTCTTGTTTATCTACACAGAGCAATGCAATTACAAATATATAAATCAGACCTCACAAACCAATTGATTTAACCTGCGACATTTACAAATTGGTCAGCCTGGACACTGCTGGATGCATCTCTCAATTTAGTCACAGTTGACTTATAACTGTCCCCCCCCCCTCCCAACGACGACAGCCAAACATTCTCCCTTGCAGGAGAGCCAGCTGTGTACAGGAAGAGCCTGTGAACACACACGCACAAACAGAAACGGCTCAAACTGCGATATGTACAGTATCACTCACAATAAGCATAGGTGTAAATATAGGTCTTATAAATCCACCAAAAACTGTAAAGTATTGAATAAAACTGCACAAATAATCACCATCAAAACACTCTACATGTTACAGCAAGTCAGAGTAAATTCAGCAAAAACATCAAAGATGGGAGACGGTGCCAACAACTGGTCCAGACTCTTCATGTCACTGATTTAAGTAGCGGTAAGAACAGTTCCATTATTTCAACCTGAATGTAAATCTGTACAGAAGCTTTCCAATAGTAAATGCCCTTTGCAGGTCACCACTGGCCCCTTTATTCATGAGTGCATTTGAAGTCCAGTTTTGGACTGTATAGTGAGGGCACGTAGATATCAGTCCCCATCTACTGTGTCTAAGCCCAATTTAGAATACAGTTAAACATTGTATACAGGAGCCTCTTAAAACATAGCTAGCCTATTAAAGTAGAGGTTTGCATAAATTCTCAAAAACCTATGAAAAAATAGAGTCATACAGCATGCAGCAGTCTGTGTAACTATCTCTCAACTGCAAAATCAAACTGGGGCTGGCTGCTGCCATTTCCACCTGTAGTCTACTATCTGTTTACACCCATTTTACACAAAGGTCATCAAAATTGACCTTGTTTTGTACCATTCCTAAATTTCTTTCCCTACCTTCATCTAGGTTTAACAGCCATCACTAGCTTCCTTTGCACTGGGTGCTCATTTAGGTGGCTGGTTTGGTGAAGTGAAAGCACTGTCTGAGTGACACGGATCTGGACACTATCAGAGAACACCACGCACACACACAGAGCATTCCTGTACACTGTAGACCTGCCTTGGAATTCCACCTAAACACTCGGGAAAGCCTGGTGTGCAAGGCACCGAGTGTAACCAAGAACGGCAGGATTCTTTATCTTAGAACAACAAGCACCACGGATCTGCAGCTCGTAAAGTGGCCCTGAAAGCAACGGTGGGGGGAGCTTAAAGAAATTCCTGAGATGAACTTTAAGACTCAAACAAGTTATAAGCAGCATTTTAATCTCTAATGTACTTTATTCCTTAAACAATTCAAATCAGCTCTGTACCAGGAGTTAAATGGTCAAATTAAGACAAACCAGCATTATCAATTCTGTACACAAGCTTGTCTTCAAAGGCAACAAGTGTGGGTTTGTTTACTTCACAGCTGTAATTCACTCATTTCACGCCTTACTCTCAGTGTCTTACTTTAGGATCTATAACCACCCTGCAGAGTGTCAAATATTCTAGCCTGCACACCATTTACCAACAGGGTTCAATTAAAAACTTCAAAACTAAGGGCAAAAGGTATTTAGCTCAATACAGTCACTTTCTAATTGCACAGCAATCCTACGACACAGTTCATTTAGCTGGGTAGTGGCTGACTTCCCCAATTAGCCATTTTATATAGCGCCTCTCTGATGCCAACACATCTCAAAACCAGGTCATTCAGAGGCTCTGCAGAGGACACTGTAGTTAACAAAGCCTTCTTGTATTTATCCTCACAGAACCATTATGTTAAAATCAGGGGAGAAAAAATTGTGTACTCATTTCATTGCATGAAATATCATACTGTGATGGTGACAAGCAAAAACACTTCAACTCTCCTATTTGATTGATACAGCAGCTGGTATGAATACATGTTCCCTCCATATCATTGAAGTTTTTAGAATCGTTTACATTTGGTGCAAATGTCAAATGAAAGAGTAGGCCTACACAAAGCTTAAGAAAAGTAAGACTGCGGTTAAAATTGGTGTTTTAAAATGCCATTGATTTGGATCTTTGTGAATGTCAAGAACTGAATACCAATAGTCGAATACATTTGAGGTTTTTTTTTTTTTTTTTACTAAAAGGTCATCATTTCTTCACATGGCAGCGCATTCAAAACTAGTTTAGCCACAGCAAGAATGATATACACTTAAACTCTTAAAACACTTGAAGAACCAAATGATTCTTACCACAATAAAGGGGATTCAGTAATAACATTAAAGCTGATAAAATAATCATTTTATAACACTTCTTGTCCTTTTCTTATTATCAGAATTCTATTAAAAGACCACCTCAACTGCTTCCTATCATTTTATTAATTTTATTAATGCACCTGAAAATGCAAACTCCGGGGAACAGGTGGAAAGAAAATCAAACAAAACATGTACAAAACAATTAAATTGGGATTGTTTTCCATTTGTTCTCTGTATACGTCCCTTCCAGGTACTTTGTTCCAATCGTGAATTACTTAGAGTAAGTAGCTTCAAATACTGTTTTAATATAATTTTTTACTTTCCGTTAGTATTTTACGTTGTGCCCTTTTAATTGTGCCAGCTCTAGAGAGAGAGGCAGGCTAGCAGAGTTAAAAGGTCATATTGCGGTATCATCTGAGTGGAATGAGAAGGGCTGTTCACTTAGGGCACTCTCGAGAGTTCAAGCAGCCAGGTAAAGGCAGACTTCGAGAAAAATACCAACTCAGGGTTGGAGCAACCATTCAGAATGATTGCAAACACCATACAATAGTAAGGGAAGCGTAACAAATACATTAAAACACATTACAGAGCCACCATCTTTAACTGAAACAATTGTTAAACCTACCGGTACACAGCCTAGGTTTTAATTGATTAGTTATTTTCTGATAAAACCTACAGTAGAACGACTCCCATGGACAAGGTGTTGTGCATCCTGGTGTTTGACATGTGGTTCTAGTCCCAGTCACTCGCTGTCATGTTTTTGTTGGAACTCACCCATGTGGCAGCTAAAACACTGTCCCACAGGGTGGGTTAACCTGACCCAGCTTTTAGCTTTTTAACTAAAATAACAACCCTGTAAACTACAGGAATGAGATCAAATGGCCAACCCAGTTGAATAAACAAAGAAATAAACCATATCACTATAAAACACTGACCAAAACCAAACCGGCCTGTGTAGTAGATTGCCCAACAGTTTAAAAACAGGGATCTTTATTTTTAGGTAGTCAGTTTTACTTGTACTTCCAGTGATGCGCTTTGACCCCAACGAATGCTGTGGTGACATACAGTGAAACTACAGTACAACAGAAAGGAATGCAAACTGATAGCTTTATTTAGCTTAGTATGGTACCAGTTATTTTTAAAAAGAAATTCATTATTTCAAAATCACAACACCTGCTTCTTTGAAAACTGCACAAGGAATGGTTATATTATCAAAACAATCATAAAACAGCAGGTTAACTGAATTGGGATAGATTAGATGGGGGGGTAACTGTACAAATCTTTCAATTTAATTAGTCAGTTCTTTGTGGGGCAAAATGTATCAACAGATGACATTGGATTACAGGACGCTCAAATCTGTCCACCAGTTGTTAATCACAAGAACAAAGCCAGTTTATTTGTCTCTCCATCACTGCCCATCCCCCAAATCAAGACACTTGTTGATAAGGGCAGGTCAGCTTTATTGTAATGTACTGAGAAACAAGGCAGGCATGCTATATAGAACAGGATGGCACACTATGTCAATGATCACCCAAAAATCATTTATTTTAGTATAAAACTCATAATGGATGTGAGATACTGCAGCCTTGAAGCGTGGAACCAGCTCCAGCACATCTCGTCAGAGGAGGTCACAGAGCTGCACAGGGCTCCTGTCTGCCCTGTAGGGGCTCAAGCACAACACAGATCCTCACCAAGAAATAAATGCACCACATCGGACTTTTCATCTTTAACAGAGAGGGCTGTGTTAAAAAATATAGCACGTTACGTGCTGAATATGCTGGATGTAAAGAGGCAATTGCCTTGATTGTGGGATCACTACTGTCCTTCAGTTCTCCTGAGCTGTGGTGGGGGAATGAAGGAGAGTAAATGTACATTATAAATTGGGAAGAAAAAAATAGGTAAAAGTAATTTGGCACTAAATACAGGGATTTCCTTTGTCTGGAGAAAAAATGCCATGCAGTATTTTGTGGAAAATGTCAATATTTTGGCAACCCTGCACAACACTATTTACAGTGATTGAAATCTGAGATGCCAATTAAGTTGTCACTTCTTCTCTACTGTCCAACTCACACATCAGCTTTGGCTCTGTTCCCATCAAGACAGTTACGGCATCAACACGACTGTCGTATTCCAAGCTGTCTACAGCGAAACACAATCAACATTAGGCAAGCCAGCCCATACAACAGCCCTGGTACTCAACAGCTAGACAGCTGGTCAAATGTGTGGATGGCCATTTCTATTAGGTTCTGCAAGAAAATATATTAAATGTTAACTATTTGCTTCTTGGTACCTAATAACTTCCTGTGCTGAATTTACTACAATGGTTTACCACCAATAGACCATGTGACCTGGCTACAAAACAAGGAGTTAGCTACCAGCAGTTTACATTTTCATTCCACAGATATGCATTGGAAGGATATCCTGAGAAATGCAAGCATGTTTTGCACAGAAAGGGAGCCAGTAACATGTGTTTCATGGTAGTAAGAGGCGGCAATCCCTGCTGACACCATAAATGAATACATCCAGCCTGTGCCTTTTTTATAGAATTACTATGCGGCGGCCCACTAAACTAATCGTGTAACACAGGCAGAATGAACAGAATTGAGTAATGGGAGTAGGAGGAGGAAAAGGGGGTATCTGAACTAGACACAGTGATTTTGAACTACGCTTCAGTTTTATTACAACCATCAAAAGATGAAAAATGCCACATACCCCAAAGCAACTACAGTATCACCAGTTTCACACTGTCAGCAGTACTGTAACTGATTATGGCTTCTTGTCACTGTAGTCTAGATTAATTACACCTTCCAGGTCTTGTTGGTTTGAGGGCAAATATCCAGCTGGAAATCACAAGAGGAAAAAACAACACAAATCAATATTGCTTCTGTGCATCATTTTTACATTAAAGCCAAGGGGACACTCGTCTACATGTTGCCAGAAAACTGTAGAAAGGGAGATTTTTATTGGCAACAAGTTTCTGGCAACTTTGTTGTAAGCAACTTTATCAAAGGAGAGTTGATTTTGTTGAAGCAACATAAAGGCTGGGAAAAAATGGTGGTGAAGCCAGTGTCTTCAGGGAACGTCTCAAGGTGGGCATTGCATACATGTACTGATATAAAAAAGTTATAGTTAACAAGTATACACTTTGCTTGTCTCCATTAAATATAAATATATCTGGGTTTATTGTAGAATGAAGTAGAAAGGTGTTCCACAAAGGTTCAACATTGTGGAACCAACAGATTTCGTTCTACATTTTCTGGCAACATGAGTCGTGTCCCTTCGGCTTAAATCTGCAATTTGGAACTCTTGGACTTGCTTCTATAATTCTGAACCACTTGATTTACAATCTGCTTTAAATTGACCTTTTTTTGTAACAAACCTGGATAAGAGCGTGCATTTCAACATTTCCCTTACTAAGCCTTACAGAAAATACAAAATAATTCATAGCATTTGATCATGGTTTGGAAAACGATTTATTGTACTGACTCACTGAAATAATAAAACAGTTTGTTGCATCATCTCTTATTTCTTCACCTAACAGTGTTCAAGCCTAATAATACTCAGCTACCACATCCCCTGATGTAGTGAACTTAACCACTGTACATTATAAAGGTGAGCAGTACAGTGCACACTCAGCATGCAACCCAGGTGTGGCTAAAGGCATTTCATCGTCACGAATCCTCTGTATGACCTGGTGAAAGGAGTCAGATTGCTCTTGGTCTGTCAACTGGTAGACAACACTGTTCAACACCTTAGCAATAACATGCAATTAAAAGAACTGCCACATGATGTAAATGTGATCTCACACAAAGAAAACACATCTGCTTTTAAAAAACATCTATAATAAAGATTTCATTATAATGTATTAGTCACAAAAAAGTGGCATGACTTCTCAGCCAGTGTGACCTAACTATCCTTTCATGAGGTGCAGATACACACAACTTTCTTTAAATATACACTTAACATTTATTTTACTGCTGCTGTAAACAGTGTGTGTGTGTAGGAATGTAGGGTTGGCAGGGGTGGGGTTAAATCTGTCTCTGCCAGCAATCACAGGTGTGGCCATTCCCCAGTTAGGTAACTGGGGAGTGGTCACATGTATAAAAGCAAGGAGAAATGCTGTTTGAGAGTGGGGTTTGGAAGGAAAGCCAGTGAAGGCGTAGCGCAGCCTGGTTTTTGTAAGGTTTGTGTTTGACTTTATTTTGGCTCTTGTGCTGTTTATTTGTCTTCACACTTAAACTGCAGCTTTTTCTGGCTCGCATTCTTGAATCTATCCTGCTACAGTGCCTCTAGTTTTACTTATTTATTTCTTATCAAACCTTTCTGGGTATCTACAGTTAATTGCAGCATTAATATTTATTGTTTGAACTACACTACCTCAGTTACCAAGGCTAAAAGATTCTGATTAAAGTACATTGCTCTATATAGTTCTTTTACTGAACAATTTCTGCTTCCTGATTCACAAAGACTCAGTGTTCTTTGTGCATTTAAGCTGCCAATGACTGGCAAATACAGTCTCATCTCTCCTGGTTTGTCCTGAGCTTTTCTTATTTGGGTTGTTAAGTTCCTGTAATCAAAATCCTCACTGCTAATACAGTAAGGTAACCTAATCTGACCTGTGATGTGATGCAGCACGTCATGGTGTACTGAATGAATAATCAGGTGTTCAGAGTTACAAGTTGTCCCATCATGTACAATTTTATACATTACATTTTATTCCTGTGTTTCTGCAGTGTGAGGACTATTTTTTTTTAACCTGTTGGTGGTCCAGTTAGTTTACATTCCATAAAGCACTTCTAGCTGTCAAGCATTGCCACTGTCTCACTGAACTAAATAAGCAAGCTCCTGTTACTGAGTCATGAATGTCATTTACAAGTTCTGCTGTAACAAAAGGATGCACAACAGTAAACACAGACTAAAGAGCATCAAAACAATGTTTGTTTAATCCTGATGATATTTTACAGAAACATTATGTCGAGAACAAGAAAGTTTTCTTCCTAATAGCAGCTAGTTTCTGCAGACTCTGGTCCTTACTGTTGGAAGTCACCTGATCATCATAACTGGTTGTAAAAACCCCTCTTCGCCAGCATGTAGGAGTGAAGCCCAGTGTTTACTTTCTATTTAGGGGAGAGCGATAAAGGGTGTCAGGTGTAAGCGCAGTCGAATTCCTGAAGATAATCATAGCACTCACCAACCCTACCCCTGCCATAGGTTGCCAGCCACACATAGATTAGGAAGCATTAGATAAGTGTACAGTGATTGAAACTTTGTTTTTAAAGTAGGATTTATTTTAAGTGCTAACACCAAAAAGTCCATACGCTTTCCATACTTCTATTCCATACTACTCTCTTTCTCTCTCTCCCCTCTCCTCCTACCCCCACTGTCACCACTCGCTGTAACCTCTGCTCTCTCTCCCCCTCTGTCCTTACCTCCACTGCTCTCTCTCACCTCCCTCCTATCGACTCCTTCTCACAACTCTCCGTAGACTCTGCTACCTCCACCCTCTTCTCCTCACTCGACTCCCCTGTCCCCTCACCTCCCGACCTGCTCACCCCTCCCCTCCCCTGGCTCTCCTCTGCGCTCCACTCAGCAAGAATCACACTGCGATCTGCTGAAAAGAAATGGAAGAGAACCAAACTCCTTGCTGCCCTAGACCTTTACCGCACTCTCCTCTCCTCTGCTAAATATACTTATTTCCAATCTGTAATCCAAGCCTCCACTAACAACCCACGTAAACTATTCTCTACCTCTACCTCCTCCTCCTCCTCCTCCTCCTCCCTCCTCTCTCCCCTGATGACTTTGCCTCCTTCTTCTCTTCTAAAATCTCAGATATCCGCAAACTCTTTAACACCTCTCCCTCCCCCACACCCCCTCCTGCTCCAACCCCTACACCCACTGCATCCCCTACTAACTCACCCTCCTTCTCCACCTTCTCGCCCCTCTCAGACTCTGACCTCACCTCCCTGCTCCAGAGTCACAAACCCACCACGTGTGCCCTGGACCCCCTCCCCACTCACCTCTTTCAAGCTGCTGCTCCTGCTCTACTTCCCTTCATCTCCTCCCTTCTCAACACCTCTCTCCTTTCTGGTCTCTTTCCCTCTGCCTTCAAAAAAGCCTCTATCACTCCCCTCCTCAAAAAACCTACCCTCGACCCCACCTCCCTCCAGAGCTACCGTCCTCTCCAAAACCCTCCCTCCTACCCTTCCTCTCCAAAACCCTCGAGCGGACTGTACACCGCCCGCTCTCTGCTTTCCTGTCCAACCACTCTCTGCTCGACCCTCTCCAATCTGGCTTCCGCTCTGCTCACTCCACTGAAACCGCCCTCCTGTCTGTCACCAACTCACTAAAGTCTGCCTGAGCTGCCTCTCTCTCTCCTCTGTCCTAATTCTCCTCGACCTCTCTGCTGCCTTTGACACTGTTGATCACTCTATTCTACTATCCTCTTCCCCACCTGACTCCACCATCCCCTCCCGTATCTCTACCTGTCTGTCTGCTATTTCCTCCTGGATGCACTCGCATCACCTTAAACTCAACCTCTCTAAATCTGACCTCCTTTTCTTTCCCTCCTCCTCCTCTGATCTCTCTATCTCTGTTCCTCTGGAATCTACCACACTTTCTCCCTCTTCCTCCGCTAAGAACCTCGGAGTCACCCTGGACCCTCTTATTCCCAGCACATCTCCACTCTGGCACGCACTTGCCGATTTTTCCTGAGCAACATCCGAAGAATCCGACCCTTCCTCACCAACTATGCCACCCAGCTCCTGGTCCAGGCCTTGGTACTCTCCCGCCTAGACTACTGCAACTCCCTCCTGGCTGGCCTCCCTGCGTCCGCCACCCGTCCGCTCCAGCTCATCCAGAACTCCGCTGCCCGCCTGGGGTTCTCTCTGCCTTGCTTCTCCCACGCAACTCCACTACTCCGCTTACTCCTGGCTCCCGATCACCGCTCGCATCCAGTTCAAGACTCTTGTACTAGCCTACAGATGCCTTGACCAGACTGCACCCAGCTACCTCCAGACCCTCATCTCTCCCTACACCTGCACTCGACCTCTCCGCTCCGCCAGCACTAGAAGACTGGCTCTACCTCCTCTACACTCCCCTGCCTCCAGAGCCATCTCCTTCTCCACCCTCGCCCCGCAGTGGTGGAATGACCTTCCTACAGATGTCAGGATTGCCCAGTTACTGACCACATCCGGCGCCTCCTCAAGACTCACCTCTTCAAACAGCACCTGTAGAACTCCCGTTTTTCCGTGGGACACTTATCACCCTTCCTTAAATGCGCTTTACTTGCTCTTATCTGCCCCCTATTTTACTGAATTTAATCCTGTACTTCAGAGTACTGTAATCTGCCAAGTGTTTAATCTGTAGTATTTTGTATTTAATCATATCCTGATGTAACTATCACTGACACTTATCTGCTGTATTATTGAATCGTATTTTGTCACACTTGTACTTGCTTAAACCAAAGTCACTATTTATCTTGCTCTTCATTGTATTATTACTTGTACTTTGATACTTGAAATGTATTTGCTTACGATTGTAAGTCGCCCTGGATAAGGGCGTCTGCTAAGAAAATAATAATAATAATAATAATAATACTGTTTCTGTGCTCAGAATTTTTTCCTTCTTCACTTTTTTTTTTTTTTTTAGGGCATGCAGATACAATGTTATAAACTGCTGCATCCTGCTCCATTCACTGCAGGTCACATGGCGGTCAATGATCTAACAGCAGTAAATCTAAATACTGACATTCTTTCTCTCTAGATTCATGTTGCTGGTGTTTTCCTACATTCACAATTCATTGACGCATGTAACATTACTATATAGATTAACAAAATACAGTGAAATAAAGTGTATAAATTTTATAGCACCGGGATATTCTCTTGTCTAAGAAATGGAGGTGATGCTGTAAAATGAACACTTCTAATCGTGCAGGTGAATATCTTGTGTATTTCCTTATGAAATACGAAGGGTATGCAACCCCACTATTGCAATGATTTAAGTGGAGGCAGCAGATTGGAAACTGTTGAGATCATAAACCCTTTATCTAGTGGGGGAGCTGTTCATTCGGCCTGAAAAGCAGACTGCTGTTTAAATAAGTAACACCGAGACAACTGAATCATTGGTTAATTCTATCAGTCGCATACTGTAAGAAGAAATTGCATTGTCCTTTGATATCCACCCAAATACAAAACCAACAGTTTTACTGAATCAGCTGCTTCAGGTGGTCAAATGAAGATGCACAAACACATGCATGTATTGTTTTTCCTCTTTTTCAATCAGGTTAAAGACTACAGTGCCTTACTTGTTGCATGTCAATCTCTCTGGTTAACCTTCATTTAGAGTTCTTTGTTAAATGAGATTAAATCAGAGTAAGATGCTACATGGCCTGAGGTCTCAAGCTTACCCTCTTATAGCCAATGGCATGCAGTAGTCTGACTGGTGAGGCTCCAGCACAGTGTCATATTGCTAATTCAAAAGTGTGTTCCCTGGCCAACACAATGCACAGCACAAGAGAGATACACATCTACATTCAGCTAAAAATAGACACATGAAATGTTAAATGTGATGTGACCCAACAACGACAAAATAAACTTCTGCTAATAAAAAGGAATTCAATCAATCTCGACAACAATAGGCTCAGGAGGACAAAACTACATACATTATAAAAAAGAGAGGACAAAAACACACATTGATTGCATGATAGATAATACAGTAGCGATCTTTAATTATGCATGTTTTAATACATTTTAAAATGTATATATAAATCTGCAATGATTCAGGACAGGAACAAGTTGACCTAACAGTATTACTTGAATCGTGCCCCCTAATTCTTCAGAATGGAGGTAAATTAACGCTAGATCAAGTGACAGACAGTGACATTGCAAAGTATAGCCAGATAATCAGAGCCACATGTCCATAGGCAAGTCCTGCCGGATTACTTACACATCAAAACTCGTAAAACTGCAACATGGCCTATATCCTTTAGCTGATATAAAGTAGCTCCACAGTATTATGCAAACCATATTTTTACCAAAGTATACTACGACTAGTACACTCAAGTTAGCTACATTTGCAAAATGATGCAAAAAACAAAATAAAAAAGCATAAATGTAGCAACACCAGATTTGTAACAAACTTTAATAATAGAACTACCTTCAGCCTACATGTTAAAATAATACAAATAATACTATTCATATTTAAATTTAAAAAAGACGTGTAACGTCACCAGCAGCATCTCCTGTGCACTTTCTGGATACTTCAAAACCTACGGGGCACACATCTCAATAAAGAAACAATACATGTTTTAGTCAGAGTAAGTTATTATTATTTCTATTATATGTTTATACTACACCAAGAGGAATCCCTCGTTTTCAAAACTTGTGTTCTTGAATAAACCGTCTCCTTCACCTGTACCCAATATTTCCTTCACCACAAGGAACAGGTTGAATCACTGAATGAACTGGGAGGAGTGAAAAAAAAATAAAAAAAGCGAAGCTGAAGAATGCGATTGCAACACCGTCCCTCGGGAAATCATGCAAGTTAGAAAAAGTTATCTGGAATTTTAACAAATATAATTTAATAACAAGAGAGAGAACTCCAATAAAACCCATACAACCACATCGCCCAAGGCAGGCCTGCAGATACTAGCTTCATCCAAACTTCCAACAGAATCCAGTCCTTCTTTCCTTTCCTACCTCCCGCTCCGCTCCGCTGTGAAACCTGTTGACAAGACAGTGGTAAAAACAGCGTAAAACGTCACTTACTTGAGTACTCTCAGTCAATTTGCGATCCCTCGATCCTTAAGTTACTTAATATCGGAGTTTTACATCTTAAACCCTAAAGAAAGCCAGAAATACTATCTGTACTCGCACAAATTGTGTTCCGTAGCTCGCTCAACGATACAATAAGACAGCACGCACTGTGCGGAGCCTTCGCTTCACCCAGCAACTCCGCAGCGCCGGACTCCATGAAACGCCGCTCCTCATTGGCCAACTCTACAATTACGGGAATGATACAAAACAGCAGATTGGCAAATCACAGGCCACTTTACATAATTCGTTCGTTGAGATGGATTTATTCTCGGGACAAAGGTGAAGCAGGGAATGTTATTGTACTGGTCAGGCGGCAAATGAGACATTTATTTAGTTATATTTCATAAAAGTCACTAAACAACAGGTTTTGAAAACTATTCAGTGCTTTTAATGAACTGCCAAATAAGCACACGTATGTAGTGTATTTGCCTGAAACAATATATTCTCTTTGTATGCAGTATTTAAATACAGTATTCTCCCGAAAATCTGTCATTTGCATATTGGGACGTAAATGCTTTGGCTTTCGTTTGGACTTTGATTCAAAGCCTACAAATAGGTTGCCATTGAAAACATTTTCTTTCTGGGTGAATTCAACAATGTAATAAAATAAACATATAATGTATTTTATGTCGGTCAATAATATATTGCCTTCAGCAAACTAATAATAAACATCAACATCACAAAAAAATCACTTAGTTTCTACTTATACTGTACTGTTGTTTTTCATATGAGTTATTAGTTACTAAAGTAATTTAGGACAGTTGTATATTAAAAGGTTTAGTGCCATATAGCCTTTAAAATACTGTAGTTACATATCTAAAAGTAGAGTTTATATGGGCAGTCCATATTGTCTTCAACATAAAGGTCCTTCCTGCTTTTGATTCATCACGGATAGGCTGTTACCAGCCCCTGGAGTGACACAAGGCTTAACAGTTTTATAAGGGGGTTGGCGGTAGGGGAGTGGACTTCTGCCCCTAGCTATAACTACTTTAGAGAAAGTTGTTTTCTTGTACTATCTATCCCCTTACCTTTGTATGATGTTTGCAATACATGGTGCTGAGCTGCTCTTCAGTTCTACAGTGGTTGACACAAGTTAGATCAGCCAGTCTTTACAGTATGTTATTAGTAAGCACCAGCCTCATTCTTGTGCACAGCTGTTTATTAAAAGTGAAAGCTACTTACTGTACACAAGGGCGACCCTGCTCACCGCAGGCAAGCATCTCAACCACAATGCAAAAGAGCCCGGGGGAATGTAATGCTTCAAAACAGCGGAGGCATTGCTGTAGCTGCTAAGTGTAATTTGTGGGGCACTAGAAACAGGTAGAGTCAGGTTGCTTGGAAGTGTCTCTGTGACTCACATGGTGAGCTGGATTCGTGGGAGAGCCAAACGAAGAGTGTTCATCACAAGCAGGAACAGGTTTTCCTTCAATCTCCATCAAAATTGTTTTATTCTTAATTGCTAAAATTGCAAAATTGTATTCCTCTGCAAAATGACCTGCTAATATAGTATGCATCTTGCTGCAACCTCCCCACCTGAACCCTGCAGTGTACATGAGCACTCCTCCGGAGTACTGGCTGTACAGCGAGAGGGGGCAGGAGAGAAGTCTGTTTGCCTGTGAGGGGAGTTTATACGTACTTATCAATCTGCCAGCTTCGCCACTATTTCAAGTGCAACTGCTTGTATTGTAAACCATATGAGATTCTGCCTGCATATTTTCAGTGTTGTGGAAACTCCTCGGGGAAAAATCCAACATCGCCAATCACTTTGACCTGTGACCTAAGATGGCTGCCACATTGAGGTCACGTGACCTTTTGGTTTTAAGATGATAACGAACTAACACTTTTATATATTGGCTTCAAACCTGGTACATGACTGTATTCTATGATTCTCTTTGTAAAGTTTAATCGTGAGTATCGCTGTACAATGTTGCCAAGCTGGTGGAACTGTAGCACTTCCAGACAACCCAGCTCTGCCAAAATCTCATTCAAAGACCAGTTGAGGCACTGACTTAATATTTGCAGTAATACTGTATATGAATGCTAAAAGTTTTAGTGATTAGCGCTCATCTTTGTTAAGAGAAAAATGTGTTAAATGTGTTTTGCTTCCCTTCCATTGGAATTGTGTAAGTTCTCAATGTAAAGGCAAGCTTGTGGAGGTTACTGATCAGGACATTGCTACTTTGGGTATGCTATACGGAGGATGTCTCTTGCAGTGATATATCGTATTAGCAGGGTGCGTGTGTCAAATGCATGAATTGCTATTAGAAGGTCCAATGAGATACCACAGCTGTAATGGAGAAAAATGACAAGATTAATTGTATGTTTATTAGAAGGACCAAGACAGTACCAAGTTATACTGGAAAACAGTTACACAAGAAGGAATTGTTAAAGAATGATGTCACCACAGGTTGGGTTTGTAGTGTAGAGAGTTTATCTGTTGGACCAGAGGAATGAGGACTGCACACTCTTTGTCTCCGAACTTGGTAATTATGCATGAAGTGCCTTTTCCGTATTGCATGCTGATTTTGATGTTTCATAAAGTATTAGTGTTATACTGACTCATTGTTGTATTGAGAGAATCACTCTGAGTTAATTCACAAAATCACACCAGTGAACTAGAAAAGTATATCTTAACTGGACAACATCAGTCATGGAGCTCCATGAGAAAATCATCGCATACAGCTGTGTGCCAAAAACTGAATGACTCAAAAGTATATCTTAACTGGACAACATCAGTCATGGAGCTCCATGAGAAAATCATCGCATACAGCTGTGTGCCAAAAACTGAATGACTCAAAAGTATATCTTAACTGGACAACATCAGTCATGGAGCTCCATGAGAAAACCATCACATACAGCTGTGTGCCAAAAGCTGAACGACTCAAAAGGTTGGTTTCCACAGAGCCGTTGAGGTTTTGGCACATAGCTGTATTTTATGGGTTTCTCATGGAGTTCCATGACTGATGTTGTCCAGTATAAAACAATGTTTCACTGCCACATTGGTGTAATGATACAGACCACACACTTCGACATACTGGCCCCTATTAACATTAAGATATACTTTTTTAAGCACTGTTTCAGAAGAGTGTAAAACACGCTTTGAAAAATGAGATGAAACTCCATCAGTTGCCATTCCCTATACAGTAAGCTCCCAGGAATGCTTTATTTTTGTTCATAAGCCCCCCCCCCCCCCATATTTTACAGAGCGCATGTCAGGGAAGGTATTTGTATAACAAAGGAATTGTTTTAGTGATGGACAGCCCATTTATTAAGTGCACACTACACATAACAGATAGTCCTTTCCGAATACTCTTATATTGAAGCTGTAGACATTGAATGCCTGCCTTGTTCTGCTGGTCACTCTGAACCCAGGCAGACAGCCTGCCTGCACTCAACAGTACACTACCTGCCATCCACCTTCCAGGGCTTCCCTTGCCTGCAAACCAATCAGAGATCATTAAACAATTGATGAGAGCGTTTCAGACACTAAATGCATTACTCACAACTGACTGCAGCTCTCCTGGACTGATGCCTGCCTGTCTACTCTCCAGGCACTCACCCTGTCCCCTTTCCCTTCCAGAAACATATACTACAAAACTCTGCAATTCACACATATTCCCTTATAAAAGTGTACCATGGTAAATGTGCAGTTATATTCTGCATTTACTATGGTGTACAGTTTGCCATGTTTCGTAATATACTTTACCATACCTCTCTGGGCTTTACTGCGATTTCACTGTGCTTCGTTACACTTTGCTGTGCTTTTACTGTTGTAAACTTTTATAAAGCTTGTAATATTAGACTGCTCAAAACACAAACATGAAATTACATTTCATCACACTGATGAAAGCACTAGCCAAAATGTGCGTCTACTTGAATTGATTGATTTTTTCAACCTATACCTCAGCAGCTGGAGTTTTCTTTTAGAGTCTTTTACTGTACACCATTTGGGAATCACCCTGGATTGTTGATGCAATCCAGGGGGATGCCTCAGTGCTGTGAAATACACACAGGGCATAGGATGATCAAATCGACCCCTTGAAAACTTATAAAACTGTTAAGGACCTGAAGCCTCTCCAGCACACATCCTGTCCTGTATCATTCATGAAGCACGGTGAGTGTTCCTCAAAGCTGACAGACCTACCAAGCAGTGATGACGGGGAATATTTATGAACCCCTGTACTGGTGCTTTCACTAGGATGTGACTCCTGGAACCCTGAAGAGGAAGTTGCTGACACTGATGGGAGGTCTGGGGAGGGTGTTCTATTTGTGTGCTGAGAGGAGAGGGCGGGGGTTGTATTGTATCATGGGGCTCTGGCGTGGGAGTTAGATTAGTGAGGGTTTGGATAAGATACAGACCACCGTTCTGGAATGTTGGGCCCTGGTAAACAAAGCTAGCTCCATATGCATACACACCATATTTCTCATTACTTGATGATTAATGCATATCGTGGACTTTGCAGCATGTTTGCTTATTAAACTTGAAAGGTTATTGACCTTTTTAAATGTCTTAAAATAATGAAGGAATAGGTGGAATTCATGTACTATAGTTGGAATGAAGTGAGGAATATGCAGGCACTTCTAATATTTGTCAATTTTTTAATAATGCTGCTTCTGAACTGGTCTTACAGTGTATTTTTTTCATAAAATATGACTTGAATGGCTAAGAAGGAAATCCAAAGGAGGGGGGGGGGGGGGGGGGGTTGGAGAGGTTTGCCCACACTGATGTCATGGGGCACCCCCAAAAGGTTACAATGTGAACATTTCTTGACATTAGAGGAACCTGTAAGGTTACTAAGAGATTCTAAGTGGGTAAAAATATTTAACAAATACAGTACTACAGTAAGTACTCTTTACAGATGAAGACATACAGAGCTGAGAAGAGCACATTGGTGTTGCCCTGCAGTCTTCATTATTTCTCTTACTCAGGGATGGGAAGAAGACTCCCATAGCATAGTAGTTCTATCCATTCCTGGTTTTACTTAAGACAGTACTGAGTTAGTTACCTATACTACTCAAGCTTGTATTAAAACCTGGAATGAGTGAAACTGCTATGGAATAAGAGTCTTATTTTCATCTCTATTTCTGGTCCTCAAATCTGATTGAGGACTACTGATTTGAAATCCTGCTATTATACTGCTCTCCCTCTGTCTGCAGTAGCAGAACCATCCCTGAACAAGAACAAGGCGACAGAGAGAACTATCCTAAATGAAACAATGGTGAGGTTTGCATCAGTGCTTCCAGGTTACACGTGGACATTGTGTTTCAATTGAGTCGACGATGATGTGGTTGGATTTAACCACTTCAGGGTCTATACTGGGGAATTAAACTGCGTCACCTTGCAGAGTCAGCCTCACTCGTTTTGGAATCGTTTGGGTTCCAATTTTAAGCAGTCTCACAATGCATTTAAATGGAGCATTTCAAATCTACTCCTATTATTTTCAAATCACGTTTTGTTGGTGCGTTCACCTTGGCAACTGTGCATTTAGAGTTACCACCTATTGTTATAAGTACCTGGGTATTTATTAAGGGATAATGGCATAGCTGTGGTTACAAAGTAATAATGAAACTCTTGAGTTAATACATTATTTGAACGAGGGAATCCTATTCTTTCTGCGGAACATGCCACAGCAATGCCATTATTGCTACTGCTGCCAAGTAATATATTAATGATTTTCTTTGAGTAATGGAAATGTATCAAGTAATGATGCTGTTGAGAGGACTATAACTCACCCCTACACATTTCTGTGCTTGAATTTAACAAGGACAAAAGGATTACCAACCTGCAGTGTGTGTCTGACCCCTATACTGCACAGCAGGGTCTCCAAACAGCCCCTATAATCACATCGTGTATCAATCTTTCATCACAGCCACCCCGGCAGCGATGAAGCAGCCTGCATGATATCCATCACAGAGGCTTCATTGCTGATCAATGCATTTCCATTCTCTAATAACTGTACATTCTGAGACCCCTAGTATTGTATCAATGGAAAACAAGAACATACAACTGGATGACTATGATGTACCTGAGTTTCAGGCACTGTGAATGTATAGTGTAGCACGCCACAATACAATTTCTGCCGTTTGCCACTTATTTTTCAAATTAGATTGCTCAGGGATATTGTGTATACATACCTGAAATATTAATGACTGAATTTGAGAGCCTGTGCCAGGTCCGATCAAGGTTGTATTGAGCACAAACTGCAGCCCAATCTGATGTTGGGTACCTGTCCTAAGAAAAATCTACCAGGCAATACATTTAACCGTGGACTGTAAAGCCTGGCCTATCGGGTCTTGCAGCTCTATGCAGCTTTGCTTTAAGAAAAAAAGAACGGTTCCTACCACTGACTCTTATAGGGGGGTAACCCTATAAAATCAGTGGAAAACTGCAATATTGCTGGACAATATTAGCTTAAATAGGTCCTGTCTGCAATGGAACAACCCATTCCGGGCTGTTTGCAAATACAGTGGTTTACTTATTTGCTCTGCGATTATTTCATGTTAAATACTATTATCTAGCAAATACGTCATTTTTACTGTGTAGAAAACATCTAAAGAATATGCAGTTGTACTGTATGGCAGCGTTTTGACTGACATGTTGAAAAAGAGTAAATGAATGCAAGAAAAGCAGCCTTATGCATGCAATGAGAAAGTGCTGTAGCATTGCTTTCAATTCCGTTTTGGTTTCTATGGATTCTTTCTGGGCTTGCTGTTTGCAGATACATGAGGCAGCAATAAAGACCTTGCAGCAACCACACCCTGTTGTCTCCTGTGTCTGTGACTGAAGCAAGCATCTGAGAGAGTAAGCAAACAGAACCGAATGAGCACACCTTCGCACGAAGGCTCATCATCATCGTGAGCTTCAAGAACACACCCAGATCTTTCTCTTTATTATCCAAACACCACCATCTAGAAATGAAGGCTGACAACGGAAAGTTTTACATAATGATCAAGGATTTTTTTATTTGTAATTTTTTTTTGTTTCAATATCATAACAGAAAACGTTATAGTACAGAATTTGTTGAATCTCTCATTGCTTGTTAACATGGATGCTGGTTCACTATTCTCTGTACAAGATCACGCTTTATTTTATTATTTCTTTTTTTGTTATTTCTGTACATTGTATTTTTTTCTTTTTTTGTTTGTTTTTGATTAATTGGTTAAAAAGGCTGTCAGCACTTAAGGAAGCAAGTTGTTTCTTTATTCAAATAAAAGGATGTTCCAGTGTTGTCAGCCAATCAGGTCACTGCGCAGCGCGGAGCCAGGTGGCTGCTGGGATGCTTCCCAAACATGGCAGCTGGTTTGGTGCCACCAGGGTCGCACGCTGCAGCCTCTTGTCTTTTGGCACTGTGCACATGAACACAAGTTACAAGATAAAGAACAAGCAAAGCTCTTTGTGAAGCAATTATGAAGCATACTAATAAGGGAATTAGCCATGTCATCTAAGCTAGCATAAAGGAAGCAGACAGCCTAAGTATCTGCAGGTTTTTTTTTTTCTTTTTTCTTTTTTTAAAGATGAGAAAAAAAACACAAGTTCGCAGGCACCTACAGCTTCTATTAAAAGCTACCGCTATCAGACCTAGCATTGAACACACAAAGCAATTGCTATGAAAGAGAAAAAAGTTGCCTTAATATATTACAGAATAAATTTATTTTATTTTATAATGTATTTATTTTCTTAAAAGATTTTTCTTAAAAGTTATTATATATTTTTTTTAACTCTCTTTGAAATAGTCCCCCCCCCCCGTTGTTTATTTTATTTTTGTCTTCAAGATGTCGACTATACTGATCAACTTTATCCAAATCAATAAAAACTAGCTGTGCCGTTGCATATTACAGGATACAGTCAATGATATGTGGACATGCACCGTAGCCACTCCCCCTCCTGCCGGTGACATCATAGTCGGCCTATCACCATGACGTCCACCACCTCCCCCTTGTGAAGCTCCACATACTGCTCTGTCTTTGGAGGTAGCATCAGCAGTCCGTTCGCGCTGCGCATGCTCATCAGACGACTGCTCACCTGGTTCCCTGGAACAAAGGGACAGGTCTTTAGGTTTCAAAGCTGTCCTCACCCAGTGTCCCCATATTAAAGGCACTGCAAGGTGGAGAGCAACGTGATTCCAATCCTGGACGGGGTGAGTCGATGCCGTTGGCAGCAGCCCCCTAAAGTGCTGCACTGGCCTGTGCACTGCTGCAGGTAAGGGAGGGACTATCCGCTGGGGTTAGTTTGCCTGGCTGTGCCACAGTGACCCCTACTGGTCAGACTAGTCAGGCTTTACTCTTTGTTCCAGGGTAGCATTGCAACATCCACAAAACAGTTTACTTTAGCTGTGCCCCTTAGGTTAGTGGGGTGAAGAGATTTTGCTTCGGTTCTCCTGGGCTGGGATATGTGTGTTTGTAGTGGTGAGGCGTCATTGAGGGGTACACATTGATGGGGCTGTCTAAAGCATCACATTCCAGGATGTATGTATGTTAGCTAAATACAGGGCATCCCCTGCTGCTGCTGTAGACACAAAATCAGAGCTATCAGTGTCATGAAAAATTAAATCTACGTGAATTACATTCACAGTCTGTACATGTACAAAGGTAGGCTGCTTATTTTTTCCCCGGATTCTGACACTTTTTTTTGCCTCTGTTTTTTCTGCGTAATCTTATGTTGCCTCACCACTGCAACCCACTTACCAACCAGGAGGACCCAAGACAGATTCCTGCTCACCCTGTGCTCTCCTAATAACTTCCACTGAAGAATGTCCTCACCAAGTTTTATCCCAATTGGTGTGACACTGGGGATGCACCCCCTGCAGGGGATGATAAAGCTAATGTTTGTGTGTTTTTATGCCGCCCCTGTCTTTAAAAAAAAAACAAGACAGGTATATTTATCATGTAGGGTAAAATATAAATATATCTGAAAAAAACATCTGAAATTATTTCTACATTCCAAATATATTCCAGATAAGAATATAGATCTTATTAAATCGATACATGTTTTCCGATACATTAAAAACCATGTGACCTGCTCTGGTGTAGAACTACAATGTTGAGATGATCAGGTGCCCCAGAAATCTGCCCTGAGCTCTGGTTCAAGTAAACTGCTTCCCACACGATTGCTGGATCTCATTAAAGCCCTGCTGACTCAGACGAGACCTGTTCCTGGTGTGTTACTCCTGTAACAGCAGTGATAACATCCCCCGCCACGGCTGTAAATTAGCTATCCGTACCATGAAGATCACCATGACCTACACAATACCCACTGTGTGTACATGAAAAAAGAAATACACATGTATGTGTGACATACGGACAGTCAGACTCCCTTAGAGTCTAACACTCTCAACTGCTTGTGCTCATACATGTCCAGACTGAGATTCACTACAATAAGAGGTTCTCTGGATACATGACACATTGTACATACATTTAGCAGAAGCCTGGCACAGTTTGCTGACACAGCACTGATCACGTTAGTAACACATCTCAAAGGTAGTTGGGTGCAGGGCAAGTTTTCCCCCTGCTTAGGGCGATATACAGTATACGCGTCTCAGTGCCCACCTGTACTCTGTGCCCAAGGCAGTGGTTCTTGATGATGCCAGGTGAGTATGCAGCGGTGGTATTCAGGGCGAGGGTCTAGTTTGACGTCACATGATAACTGCAGGGGAAGAGGCAGCAACAAAAGGAGCAATCAGTTCTCAGCACTGCCCTGGTCATGTACAGGGACAGAGCAGACTGCGTTCACTGGCCTGCCTCACAAGGGAGGTGCATCACACACAAAGCCGACTTCTCTGCTAACCCCGTGTAATATAGCGATCATAGATTAAATATTTCAAACACATTATTGAGTACCTTTAATGAAAATGTATGGACATATTGTGCTGCCTTTAGTTTTCACACTTGGATTTTTTTAGCAGTCTAACTGATTACGGTTCAGTCCGTTTCAAACCATGAATGCTCCACACATCCGGTAACTCATTCCTTTAGAGTTTGTTTTAACTGAACCAAACTGAGACCTGCATACTGATTTTCACATGTTTTGCTCAGTGGAAATGATCAGATTTCCATCAGGGTGCCCCAGTCCCAATACTGGTTGGAGTGAAGTGCATACACCTACCCTGGCTTTGATAATAGTGGGCCGGGGGTCCAAGATCCCCTGCATCTTCCTCAACGCTGGGATGACAAAGAGATTACAGGTCACCACTGCAGACACCGGATTACCTGCAGGGACAGAGGGGAGGAGAGAGGAGAGGAGAGAGGAGATAGGAGACAGGAGAGAGGAGAGAAGAGAGGAGAGAAGAGAGAGGAGAGAGGAAAGGAGAGAGGAGAGAGGGGAGAGGGGAGAGAGAGGAGAGGTGAGAGGAGACAGGAGAGAGGAGAGAGGGGATAGGAGAGATGAGAGAGGGGAGAGGGGAGAGGAGACAGGAGAGAGGGGAGAAGGGAGAGGGGAGAGGGGAGAGGGGAGAGGAGAGGAGAGAGATTGTTACTGTAGAGAGGGCAGGTGTTGCTGTACATAGAGGCTGCCCTGAGGAGAACACAGAGGCTGCCTTGAGAACACAGAGGCTGCCCACGAGGAGAACACAGAGGCTGAATGACTCTCGGAGCTGTCAGCCCCAGTGGTCAAACTTGCACCATTGTTACTGTACACACATAACAGAACTTTCTCAGGCCTTATTTTCACTTTGGATCAGGGGATGCCCATGTATCCTGACCCCATCCTGATGGTCTTTCTTTAATGCATACCTGTGGCAAAGCGCCCCGCCCCTGTGTGCATTTGTGTTATGTGTTGTATGTTGCGTGTGTTAATGTTGGTGTATAGATTGGTACACGGGATATAAACGGGTCTGTGTTTCACGTGTATTTAAAAAGTGTATATTTGTATTTAGGCACGGGATTGCACATCACGCACGTGCATTTAAAATGTAATATGTGAGCACGGGGTTGCACAGAATTAATTCACGTGCTGGGATTCAAGTGAATAATTAATTAGTAATTGAATCCCAGCACAACAGTATATATAGAGACACGTAGCACTCAGTCAGGGTTGGGTGTTCGGAAGAGGAGAACGGGTGAGAGAGAAAGGAGTTAAAATAAGTGCTAAGAATAATTATAAGTGTTTTGTACTCACCGTGTTTGTTTGTCTCCGTGCACCGTTTGTTAAGTGTTTAGTCGTTTTGTCTGTCTGTTTATTTTGGCGTCAAGTGCCGTGTCCAGTGTTTTTGTGTTTCAAACCTTTTATTTTCTGTTTATTAAATGCTGAGCGCGATCACGCGCCCAGCTTATACCAAACCACATCTCTCTGTTTATTGTGTTCCTGTTTCTGGTCTGACGCCACCCACTCCGGCCGTCTTTGTGACACGTGGTGTCCTGCGTGGGATCGACAGCGCCTCCAGGACTCAGGCCAGAGCAGGAACCGCATTTTTTTGAAAAAAAAAAAAATGTTGGATTACAAAAAAAATATATATATAAATAAATAAAATGGGATGGAAGGAGGATAAAGAGGTGAAGGACAGGGAGGAGGAGTGCCGCCTAAGGGCCAGACATCCACGGCGATCTAACAAGCCAACGCCGGGGTGCCTCCTCTGCGACCAGGATCATCTGTTCGCCAAACTGTCCCTTCCGCAGTTATGAGGAGGAGCCTGAGCGTCCACAGCCCAAGTGGGAGGAGCCCTGAGCGTCCACAGCCCAAGTGGGAGGAGCCTGAGCGTCCACAGCCCAAGTGGGAGGAGCCTGAGCGTCCACAGCCCAAGTGGGAGGAGCCTGAGCGTCCACAGCCCAAGTGGGAGGAGCCTGAGCGTCCACAGCCCAAGTGGGAGGAGCCTGAGCATCCACAGGCCCAAGTGGGAGGAGCCTGAGCGTCCTACGCCCGAGTGGGAGGAGCCCGAGCGTCCTACGCCTGAGTGGGAGGAGCCCGAGCGTCCTACGCCTGAGTGGGAGGAGCCCGAACGTCCTACGCCTGAGTGGGAGGAGCCCGAACGTCCTACGCCTGAGTGGGAGGAGCCCGAACGTCCTACGACTGAGTGGGGGGAGCCCGAACGTCCACAGCCCAAGAGGGGGAGTCGGTGCGTCCACAGCCCAAAAGGGAGGAGTCGGTGCGTCCACAGCCCAAAAGGGAGGAGTCGGTGCGTCCACAGCCCAAAAGGGAGGAGTCGGTGCGTCCACAGCCCAAAGAGAGGAAAGTCGGGGCTTCCATAACCCTAGGAACCAAGCTGCCAGCAGAGGGAGAATGCCTGCTGGTCCCACCTCCACCAGCAGAGGAAGAATGCCTGCTGGTTTCCCCTTCCGAGGCAGAGCCGCACCAGTCCCCCCCTGCAAGAGAGGCAGAGCAGCACCAGTCCCCTGAAAAAGGGGGAGACGACATGCTGCTCCCACCTCCGTCGCCAGGAGACTACACGCTGCTCCCCACCTTCACCGGCAGGAGCAGAGCAGCCGGAGCTGTCTCTGCCTCCGCCACCTCCACCGGCAGGAGCAGAGCAGCAGGAGCTGCCTCTGCCTCCGCCACCTCCATCGGCAGGAGCAGAGCAGCAGGAGCTGCCGCTGCCTCCGCCATGTCCACCAGCAGAGGGTGAATGCCTGCTGGGTCCCTGTCGACCAGCAGAGGGTGAATGCCTGCTGGTATCACTTTCCCCCCACCAGCAGAGGATGAATGCCTGCTGGTATCACTTCCCCCCACCAGCAGAGGATGAATGCCTGCTGGTATCACTTTCCCCCACCATCACGAGGAGAGGAGCGGGAGCTGCCTCTGCCTCCATCACCATCAGGGGGAGAGAAGCAGGAGCTGCCTCTCCCTTCACCAGAAAGACCAGGGCGTGAAGCTGGCGGCCCTCCGCAGCCCTTGCATAGGCTGCTGAGGGAAGCATGGGTAAGAATCGCCTGGTCGCAGAGGCCGAGAAGAGGGCCAACACACCCGCATCCCGGCTGGTCCTGACTCCCCTGCCACGCTTCACCCTCGCCTGGGGCTGCCAGCCGTGCCGCATTGCTTGGGGCTGCTAGTTGCTCCGCATCGCAGCAGGAAGTACTGTGGCCGGAACCCCACCAAGGGGAGTTGTCGGCCACGAAGAAAGTGGGGGAGGTCAGGAGACCTGCTCCCACTGCAGCAGTTTCGCTGCCGGAGATCGTGGGGGAGGTCCGGAGACCTGCTCCCACTGCAGCAGTTTCGCTGCCGGAGATCGTGGGGGAGGTCCGGGAGACCTGCTCCCACTGCAGCAGTTTCGCTGCCGGAGATCGTGGGGGAGGTCCGGAGACCTGCTCCCACTGCAGCTTCTTCGCTGCCGGCAGTACTGTGGTCGGAGCCCCACCAAAGGGAGCTACCGGCTACAAAGAAGGGGGACGAGGTCTGGAGACCACTTTCCCCAGCAGCAGTTTCGCTGCAGGAGTTCTTGTGGCCGGAGCCCCACAGGAGGGAGCTGCCGGCTACGAAGAAGGGGGGAGGTCGGGGGACCACCTGCCCCCGCAGCTTTTTCGCTGCAGGACGGGACCAACAGGCTGTCAGCCGTGCCACTACCGGCAGGGGTGCTGACAGCATGGCCAGCCATGGGCCCACTGAAGCCTCCCTTCCCAGCCCGAGACTTTGTCCTGGATTGCTGGATTTTTAAGGGGGGAGGTGGCCATTGAGGCCATGTGTTGCTGCGCACAAGGGGGGGGGTATATGTGGCAAAGCGCCCCGCCCCCTGTGTGCATTTGTGTTATGTGTTGTATGTTGCGTGTGTTAATGTTGGTGTATAGATTGGTACACGGGATATAAACGGGTCTGTGTTTCACGTGTATTTAAAAAGTGTATATTTGTATTTAGGCACGGGATTGCACATCACGCACGTGCATTTAAAATGTAATATGTGAGCACGGGGTTGCACAGAATTAATTCACGTGCTGGGATTCAAGTGAATAATTAATTAGTAATTGAATCCCAGCACAACAGTATATATAGAGACACGTAGCACTCAGTCAGGGTTGGGTGTTCGGAAGAGGAGAACGGGTGAGAGAGAAAGGAGTTAAAATAAGTGCTAAGAATAATTATAAGTGTTTTGTACTCACCGTGTTTGTTTGTCTCCGTGCACCGTTTGTTAAGTGTTTAGTCGTTTTGTCTGTCTGTTTATTTTGGCGTCAAGTGCCGTGTCCAGTGTTTTTGTGTTTCAAACCTTTTATTTTCTGTTTATTAAATGCTGAGCGCGATCACGCGCCCAGCTTATACCAAACCACATCTCTCTGTTTATTGTGTTCCTGTTTCTGGTCTGACGCCACCCACTCCGGCCGTCTTTGTGACAATACCATATACCATCTACAGTTATCTTAAATTTCTCACCTGTTTAATATCCTGTTGAATGTGTTCTCTATGCCTCTCTTTACCATGCTTGCTAACTATTCCATTTGCTTCTGAAAAAGCTACATTTCTCAGGGGGTTTGAAAAAATGATCACTCAGTGAGTGCTGCTGTGATGTCTGTGAGATTTTCCATTTACTAACACAGCTGATACAGCTGCAGAGTGAGCAGAAAATACAGGTACGCTTATTTTTAAAAACAACTCACTTGTTAGTAAGCATGGAAAATAAGGATCTAGGCAGAAGCAGCAACAGAGAGACATAATATTGTGAAAATAAAGGCAGGAAGTATCCGTTTAAGGCAGGATCCTAACACCTGTTTAACAGGTAGGGAATGAATCTACAGTGTGGTGGTGACAGGAGGCAGGTAGTAAAAGGTCTTGAGAACTGGATGATGTTGGGGACTTTTAAACACGATTGTTGTGTGAAGTGAGAATGTAACGAAAGAACACAGGAGACCTTTCTTACGACACGGTGCACATTTTGCACTGCAGCAAGAAACCTCCCATCCTGATTAAATGAGGTTCATTCAACGGATAACATGCATTTCACACTGACCAATATTTTTCTGATTACCAAGCATATTACCGATAAGTTGAAATACTTGCATGTGACAACTTGCTTCACCTAAGTTCATTTTTTACGAAACCGTGTTTCCTACACAGCACCCCCCTCCCCCACTTGTTTATCTGAGATAGGTCTAGAGGGTTACAACTGCCGAAGAGAAAGACCTGCCAGGACACGTCTCAGCAACACGCCAGCGAGGTGAGCTGTGCTGGTATTCAAAAACAGTTGCATGTTAAAATTCTGCATTGTAATGCTCCCCTCCCTCAAAACAATGAACCCACAGACAGCAGAAAACAATACATTTAAACCCAAACCAAACAGCATTATCTGACACCTGGTAAGATTTCTTTCTTTTGCAATTGGATTGAAAACAAGATTGTCTTTCTTATCAAGACCATATATTTAAAGTGAAAGTACACCTGTCATTCTGACTATGTGAAATGTTTATTTGATCACATATTGGGATAGTCACCTGCTGAATCTTACATGTTGGATGCACAATTGGTGTGTTTACAACAACTTTTGCCACCAAGAATGGAACGTTCTTTTTCTAGAATTTTGATATCGTCAGCATAATATACTTTTCTAGATTTTGGAAATACGTTCTGCAAGCGTGGAACACCTGGAGGGTGGTAGGCCTGTACCAGCTGACAATGTTCCATGGGTCAAATTCAAGGGACAAAGTGAAGAATCATCATCTTACTGAAATGAGACAGAATTACACTTTCTTATCTCCTGTAATCCTAATGCAAGTCTTGTGTTAGTTAAGGCTTATTGCACAACTTCAGAACAAATAATGCAAAGCTATAAAAAACAAAAGCCAGACAGGGAAAGGACACAGAGCTACATCAGTGCTTCCCCAAGACTGTCAAAAGCCAGCCAGGGAAAGGACACAGAGCTACATCAGTGCTTCCCCAAGACTGTCAAAAGCCAGCCAGGGAAAGGACGCAGAGCTACATCAGTGCTTCCTCAAGACTGTCAAAAGCCAGCCAGGGAAAGGACGCAGAGCTACATCAGTGCTTCCCCAAGACTGTCAAAAGCCAGCCAGGGAAAGGACGCAGAGCTACATCAGTGCTTCCCCAAGACTGTCAAAAGCCAGCCAGGGAAAGGACACAGAGCTACATCAGTGCTTCCCCAAGACTGTCAAAAGCCAGCCAGGGAAAGGACGCAGAGCTACATCAGTGCTTCCTCAAGACTGTCAAAAGCCAGCCAGGGAAAGGACACAGAGCTACATCAGCGCTTCCCCAAGACTGTCAAAAGCCAGCCAGGGAAAAGACACAGAGCTACATCAGTGCTTCCCCAAGACTGTCAAAAGTACATTCTTTAGAATTTCACAAGAAACTTTGCTGTATAAAATCAAAACAGGTTCATCTATTTTTACTGTATATTCTTTATAGATATAAAATAGAAATACAGTATAGAGGTGAGATATACAACTTACTGTCAGCACAGAGCTCCCTGTGTAGCTTCGTTAAACTTTAGCTTACAGTGCTTAAGATCATACTGTTGGAAAGTATTTAAATACAAAGGTTGTTCTCTTACTAAAATTATAGTAGTTACAGCCTCTCTTTGAAAATGTAATTGATATGGAGTTAGTAATCGATATATTTGAACAAGCATATTTTGTTTGAACTTAAAGCTGTCAAAATATTACCACGGTTTTATTCACAGTACAGTGAAGCTATTGATATTGATGATCGCATTACTGACATTGGGACACCAAACGGAACACATTAACGTATATTGTTACAAATTAAACTTCAATGCAATTAGTAGTATCAACAAATGAATACAGCCATCCTCAGAGACCAGGGGAACCAGTTACACCTGCTGTAAACACAGATTAGGTAAATAAAACGAGCACTTTCTGTAATATCATTCTAACACCTAGCAAAGTTGTTGTAAACACCCTTTTTCATTGTAATGCATGTTTAATGTATATCATTGTCTTTTTATGATTGACACCTGAAATATTCCCCCTCCTTAATTACCATACAATGACACCCACTGGCATGGCACTCTGAAGTATGCTTTAAACCTATGTCATCATAAAAAAGGCCAGGGTCAAGTCGCTACAATCATAGTGTGCTCCCTCTATTTTGGTTATAAATGTAGCCAGTATTGATTTTGGTGATGATTATTACATTTCTTTAACCCTTCATGGGCTCTTGCATGCTTGCTCTCCTAACCTTATATTATGTCTGGTTATTCAAGCACACGAGAAAAAAAAATAAAATAATAATAATAATAATAATAATAATAATAACAATAACAAATAATAATAATAATAATAATAATAATAATAATAATAATAATAATAACAATAACAAATAATAATAATAATAATAATAATAATAATAATAATAATAATAATAATAACAATAAAAAACACAGGAAGAAATCAACATATTGTGAAACCGACATAAAAAAACAACTAAGAAATTATAAGACTGGAAAATAAGAATGTAAAACGTTTGCTGTGAGAATGTCAGGTTAGTGATGCAATGCCAGGTACTGTTGAACTGTGTAGATTCAGTCGTTTCAATCGTTTAGTCGGGATCTCGAATGAACAGTAAGCATCACAAACGTTTTCCTACTCTCTACTTTTAACTACAGAATACAACTGAAGCACAAGGCTTAAGCCTGTAGTGAAAAACAAACGGACTCACAACTGACTCATAATTTGTAATAATACGTGAGTGCCAGATTTCTCTAAATTAACCACCATCATATGCTGTACAGTACTGGGGCGTGGACAAAAAAACAATTACTATTCCTCCCACAGTGCCACTAATAGGACGTAGGTCCACCATGTGCACTCTGGCCAGGACTGATTCAGCGTGATTCACAGCCTGTGTTTAAATTGTTCTAGAGGGTTGCGGGACCATTCCTCAGTGACTGCCGTCTCCAATTCCTTCAGGGAAGGTGGAAGTGGAGATTTGCAGCACAGTCGCTTCTCCAGGACGGCTCACAAAGTCATAATTTTTGAGTCTTAGATACGGAAGTACCTGCGCTTTTCCACGAAAAAAAGTCAGTCCAAAATGCAACTTTTATATATCGCAGAATACATGTCGATGGCTTTCTTGATATTGGTCATTAAAATATTCAAATAGTTCTGTTCTGGTGTCCACAGGGGCTCATCCAGTAAATGCACTACCTAGGAGTCATGTGATCAGGTGTTCTCTGGTTTGAATCCTGGTTGTGCAGAGCTGCATATCTTGGCAGTGCTGTAATAGCCTTTGGCACTCTAGTGGGTTAGGAAGGAAAAGTCATCTGGGAGCAATTCACCTCATCTTGACTAGGAGAGACCCTACTGATCAGGCACCCCACCAGTCCAGGCAGAGATTTCCAAGACTGGGCTCTCACATCCAGGGTTCAGTAGCCTGCTAACTTCCTTTGCTAATGTTCGGCAGATGAAAAGAGGCAGCCCTTGAATCTTTTAATCTAAAATCTAAACTGTAACTGTTTCTTACTGTGCTGCATTGTGAATACCGGTAAGGCCTGAAGGTGGTTAGCCCAGTTTTTCCAATGATAAAGTTCTGATAATCAAGATCCACTGTATTTGATTAAATTCAATGATGACGTTTTTCAAAATCACATAACCAATCCCACTGACAGTGCTCTTCCAAAACACCCTCATATAGATACCAAAAATCAATTTTCCAAGGATGTGAAGCAGTCAATACCCCGGTCTCAAACCCAGAGAGATGATGGATTACCTGCTTCTGGTAGCCTGCCCGCTCTGACTGACATTACAGGAGAGAAGTTGAGGCAGCCTTGCTGACTGTGCACCTTCAATCAAACAGCCTACACACACAGTAATCAATACAGATTTAGAGAGAGCCCTGGAAGGAAATAGCAAACCCCTGCATGGCTGATTCCACTGATCACTGGGATGCAATAACAGTGTAGAACTGCTGGAACTTCAGTTTAACTTTTGAAGCAATAACATGATCCGAGGGAGCAGACTGGACTGAGAAGGTTACCCGAAAGACAAAAGGGGGCTCTTTAAAGTCATTGGAGCAAACAGAATGATTTCATTAATCTACCTCACCATGTCTCAAAAGTGCAGTTTTGAAAGAAACACATGTTACAGCAAACACATATTTTCATTTTAAAACATATCTGGTCGTCTGATTTGCCTTCCAGGAAGTCTGCTACTGCTGTACTTCCTGGGTCATTTCACCTCAGCAGTGTCTTCAGGGTCAAAGCATCTTACTGGCTGCAAAGCATGTCAGTCATTAGGACAAGCAGCTGATTGCTTAATGAAAAGAATCCAGTGAAGGGGTGGGGACAATTTCATTCTCCAGGTAGAATGACCCAGGAAGTGTGACACAGTCTAAAACAAACAGAGTGTTCTTTAACCTAGTGTAGTATCATATATGATAATTAAAATACATTTCTTTCAAAACTGCACATTTGAGACATATATAATGAATGGATGATCAAGAAAATGTATGTAACTATTTAGTTAGCTACAATTACTTTGAAAGAGTGGACTATGCTGGTTTCCACCTTCACACAAAGGAACCAGAGGCGATGATCATGGAGGACTGGTCACATATCTGAATAATTTAAACAATGGGAAAACACTGACAGGGATAATGCCTATTTCTTTCTCCCAGGGGAGTCTGCTAAAACAAAAACTCAAGAAGCTCACAAATTTAATTTAGCAAAAAAATATATATATAGACAGTAAACGACAAAAAAAGGACAGAAAAACCAAACAAACCACAACAGGTAATTTTTGCTTTAGGCAAGTGATATGCTGAAACAATCCCACCAACGAACACCAAAGAAATCAGTTTCACAAACACATTTCTCAGAAAACAGAACAGAAATCACATTCATGTGCCTCAATTTAAATTTTGTGTTGTGTTTTTTTTCTTTTCTTTTTTAAAATAAAAGATCAATTCTCTGGATAGAGATAGATTTTAAAGGCGTAGTGTCCCATTTGGTTAATAATGATTACCTTATTGTCTTAAGTTACCAATGTGTAGCTATTAATATTACTTCCTTTAAACCCTCATCGCTTTTTTTTTCCACTTTCCGTTTTCTGAGCTACAATGGAGCTTGTAGTTGACACTGATAAGCACCTACTTCCACGAGTAGCAGCAGGGGCTTGCTTGCTCGGCTCTGCATGCTGTGGTGGCACAGAGGTGTCAAGGAGGATGGAGCTTGTGTCTCTGAAGCTGAAACTACCTTTGGGGAATATAAACAAACTGGCCAGTCACCAAAGTCTGCTAGCTGATGAAGCAGGGTGCACAGAAGGAGGGTTGGGGGAGGGGTGTGGGTTGGTATGAAAGCATGTAGGAAGCTGTGATAACAATTTAGTATAACATTTTTACACAACAACACAGGCCCACGATTAAAAGGACTAGCTGTAATTCATTTAGTGCTGGTTAAGGTAACCTCAGTCAAAGATTAGTCCAGGATTAGTGTTAATCAGGGTTTGTGAAACCAGGCTTGTGTTGAATTCCAGCCACTTTATATAAAAGCTTGACAAGCAGCTCAAGGTTCTTTAGATGTGCTTGTCTCTGGATATGACTAGGTGGTGACAGGAATCACAGTAAGACTCACACTTGCATGGCAGTTTGAGCCATTCCAGGTTTTATTATGAGTTTAAAGCAGTGCTAAGCAAGGTTTTAAAATACCTTTTTCTAAGAACTAGCGGTAGCAAAATCTCTGGTTTAGTTTTTGTTTTGGAACATACTGTTATTTCAGAGACAACACTACAGAAGTAAAACTTGCTGCTGCTTCCTGGTACCAATCGCATCCTGCGCTGTAGCTCAGTTTCACTCAGGTCATGTCACCTACTACACAGGAAGTGATTCGATACCAGGAAGAAACAGTCCCCCTACATTAACATTATCTACAGCATTATGTCTGCACAATGTATATATCTACAGCATTGTACCTGCACAATCTATTATATGCAGCATTATACCTGCACAATCTATTATATACAGCATTATACCTGCACAATCTATTATCTACAGCATTATACCTGCACAATCTATTATCTACAGCATTATACCTGCACAATCTATTATCTACAGCATTATACCTGCACAATCTATTATCTACAGCATTGTACCTGCACAATCTATTATATACAGCATTATACCTGCACAATCTATTATCTACAGCATTATACCTGCACAATCTATTATCTACAGCATTGTACCTGCACAATCTATTATATACAGCATTATACCTGCACAATCTATTATATACAGCATTATACCTGCACAATCTATTATATACAGCATTGGGCCTGCACAATCTATTATATACAGCATTGTACCTGCACAATCTATTATATACAGCATTGTGCCTGCACAATCTATTATCTACAGCATTATACCTGCACAATCTATTATATACAGCATTATACCTGCACAATCTATTATCTACAGCATTGTACCTGCACAATCTATTATATACAGCATTATACCTGCACAATCTATTATCTACAGCATTATACCTGCACAATCTATTATATACAGCATTATACCTGCACAATCTATTATCTACAGCATTATACCTGCACAATCTATTATATACAGCATTATACCTGCACAATCTATTATATACAGCATTATACCTGCACAATCTATTATCTACAGCATTGTGCCTGCACAATCTATTATCTACAGCATTATACCTGCACAATCTATTATCTACAGCATTATACCTGCACAATCTATTATCTACAGCATTATACCTGCACAATCTATTATATACAGCATTATACCTGCACAATCTATTATCTACAGCATTGTACCTGCACAATCTATTATATACAGCATTATACCTGCACAATCTATTATCTACAGCATTATACCTGCACAATCTATTATCTACAGCATTGTACCTGCACAATCTATTATATACAGCATTATACCTGCACAATCTATTATATACAGCATTATACCTGCACAATCTATTATATACAGCATTATACCTGCACAATCTATTATATACAGCATTAAACCTGCACAATCTATTATCTACAGCATTGTACCTGCACAATGTATATATCTACAGCATTGTACCTGCACAATGTATATATCTACAGCATTGTACCTGCACAATCTATTATATACAGCATTGTGTCTGCACCATCTGAATAGCCAGAGTTAAAGTATAAAACAGCTGCTTTTAAAAGCTTGGTTAGAGCTCCTTTAAAGGTTAGCAAGAAATAATCATTAGCATAGCATTCTCACAAGTCCATAATATTTTTGAGTTTTACAAACTTTATTTTACTCAGGTTTGAATGAAATGTATCCAGTATAGGCCTGTTTTCAATAACTTTCCACAGCTTTCTACTGCTGTACCAATCAAAACAACTGTGTCAGGAATATCCACACCCCCATTACAGCTATGAATTCAAATGTGGAGCCCTCAGGCAGCATCATGACAAAGCAGATCAACATGACCTACAACTGTGTCAGGAATATCCACACCCCCATTACAGCTATGAATTCAAATGTGGAGCCCTCAGGCAGCATCATGACAAAGCAGATCAACATGACCTACACCCACAGGACTGTACAGGATCTGCATGTAACATACAAGGTAAAGATTATAGAAAGTAAAGGAGACGAATGTTTCAGCTCGTGCCTTCATCAGTGTACTGAATGTACAAATGGATGGATGCCATATATATTCTCAGATTGCAATACTGTCAATGTTCCAGTATATGTAAAAGTGGAAGTGTAATGTATGTTTGTTATATGGACAGACAAACTATTGCCTTCTTTTCTTTATAGATTCAGATACTCTCAATGTATCGTCTCAAGGAAAACACGTGACACATGTGCAGCAGTAATGATCTGTGTTGAATGTGTTACAGAATGGGCTCTATTCAGCTATTCAAACAGCAGCACCATCGATCACAACATTATAATAGGGCCCTCTACCGGAATTTTACAAACCATTAAATGCAAAAGCATGTTTGAAAAAAAAAAACAAAAAAACAAAAAAAAAAAACACATATAGATACATCTTTATTTATATATAGATTACATATATATATACTGTATATATATACTTGAAATGTAATGGAATTTATTTTAAAGTATAGTTAGAATGCATTTCCTGGCCCTACTATAAACTAATTATATTAGATATATTCTGGGATACACTGTTTACATAGAATGCTATAATTGGATTGTCATTAATTATCATTCTTATTAACATACTAATTAGGCACTTACACGCCTGACAATGACTTTAATTGGTGTGTCCTTCCGCTGTTTTATAAAAGAATGTTCAGGAGAGCATCTGCATGTCTGTGTGCGTGTGTGTGTGGGCGTGCGTGCATGCGTGCGTGTGTGTGCGTACGTGCGTGCGTGTGTGTGCGTGCGTGTATACTGTATTTATTATTTTACAAATAGTAATAATAACTATTGATCCCATGTGTGCCGTTTTACTGGAGAATACTGGTTTGATTACTGAGACCAGTTGATAACAATGCGATTGCTGTAATGTTACTGAGACAGGACGGTGCAGATGTTCATGTAGAGAGGAGTTAGCCTCTACTTTTTTTGCTCTGGGTCATTTCCAGAGTGGATGACTTGCATGGACTGTCCGTTTCCTTCAATTTCCACATCTCCTTTTTTTTTTGTTTACCTGTTAGTGGATTTATATTTCATTATTAATATTTTATGATGAGGCTCCAGCCATGGTGTGACTGACCAATCAAAGAGCAATATCACTGCCTGCCATTTTATAAACACATTTCTGACATATTTAGACCATGTTTAAGAGTATACTACAAACCCTCAGTACTTTCAGCAAATTTTGCTATATTTAATTTCCTACCTTTAATATCTCAATGTGTGTGTTCTATGCCATTCTTCTTGTTTTTGCACAGATCATTTGCCTTGCTTACTAACTAATGCTTAAGATGGGTAAGAATATTAGCGCTTCCACAAAATCAGCCTTCAGGAATCAGCCTTGAGGAAGTACTATTTGCTGGACTAGTTAGTAAGCATGGCGGGTAATGATCCAACCAGAAACAACACCAGAGAAGCTCTACAATAGTGTTTAGTTGACGGCATTTAATTTAGATTTTCTACTAAAACATATAAAGAGGTAGAGTGTTTGAAACAAGCCAGGGTCCTGGCTCTGATTGTGTGTGGTTCATAGAAGGTCCTGTCTCATGATGAGCAGCGGTGGTACACTATACAGATCTGCTGCTCTGAACTACCTTTCTTAAGACAACCTTTCATGATTAGATGGTTCTTTCAAGACTACAAATGACAACATTTGGAAATTACCTGGTAGGGCAAAGATTAGTTTCCTAGCACCGTCGATGTCCACAGTGGCAAAAGTTGTTGGGAGACTGCAACAGAAAAAAAGAAATGAACCATTGTCACATGAATAGGATATTGCAGATTCAATTAGACATGACTGTTTGGCAAAACCTTTGAAGAATGGATTGCTAATCTATATGAATGCCAATAAAATGGCATTAGAGTAACTGGAGTAAATAGCTTCGATTTGAATTGCTTTTTTTACAGTGCATTTCTTTGTATGGCGTTTGCAATCATTCTCAGTGGTTCTGGGTTCCCATATTATTTCCGTTTTTCTCTAAATCTGCCTTTACCTGCCTTTGAACTGGTCTGAACTGTCAGGACTGAACAGCCTTCCTCATTGCAATACAATCATGTGACAATGTAACCTTTCAACTCTGTGAGCCCCAGCTACTCTATTTCTAGGGAGAGAGAGAGAGGTGGGCCTAACAGAGTTGAATGGTCACATGATTTGAGTAGAATAAGGAAGTCACTTTACAATTGTAAATCACTGTGTGTAAGCACTGCTCTTGTGAGACACCTTGCTCATAAACACTCACACATCCAGAAGTGGACAGAATCACCTATTCAGGGATGTTATTTGGTGAGCAAGGGGTCTGAGTGGTGTTTAAACAGGCAGTAAATGTCAGAGCCGTGCGGATACTTGCTGGAGGATACTGTAGATCGGTTCCTAGTGCAACTCCTCCTTTGAGGACTTTGCAGCCCTGCTCCACTCTGCTCTGCTGCCTCTGATCTTCAAGCCTCTAACTTCAGTTTCCTGCTTTAGCTGCCATCCTCACCAGCCTGGCTTCAACGAGCCCTGGGATTTTACCCCTCGTTAATTAAGCAGCACGGCCTGACACAGATTGATTTGCTGTAAGATTTTAATTAAGGGGAAACGTGTTCCTCTTAAATTTTGATAGTGTCTGTTCGTAGTAACATAGCCCTGTACAAGCCCCACTAGTCTCTACAGCATGGAATAGCTCAGACCGCTCTGCAATAGCGCGTTCGTGTAGAGCCACAGAGTTTAAAAAGAGGTGACATTTAAGAGGGTTGGAGTCTAACAAACAAATGTGGCAAAGTATTAGCTCTATAGGAATTTCATGATAAGACTTGCCACTATAATGAAAATACAAGGCTCCATTTTTAAATATCTGTTGTGTTTCCTGACCTATAATGGAGCTTGAAGAGGTCACTTGTAACTCTCTGTTGCTGCAAGAAGTAGCAGGTGCACGACTATGAGGCAAACAGGACATACAGCTACAGTTTTGCATCACCCTATAGAATTAACACTTTTTGCTTCATAGAGTCGAATAAAACCTGCTAAATAATGTTACGTTAACATACTGAAATGCATACCGCTTTGTAGTTTTCCATATACTTAATGAAAAACTGATAAAAAATTGAAAAATTTCTAATATCTAACATGAAAGGGCAGCAGTGTGGAGTAGTGGTTAGGGCTCTGGACTCTTGACCGGAGGGTTGTAGGTTCAATCCCAGGTGGGGGACACTGCTGCTGTACCCTCGAGCAAGGTACTTTACCTAGATTGCTCCAGTAAAAACCCAACTATATAAATGGGTAATTATATGTAAAAATAATTTGTAAAAAATAATGTAACTGTATGTAAAAATAATGTGATATCTTGTAACAATTGTAAGTCGCCCTGGATAAGGGCGTCTGCTAAGAAATAAATAATAATAATAATGAAATACTGTACTAGTATTATGGCTTCTGGGAGACTTTTGCGATACCATTTTGTAGTTTCTTTGAGTACATGATTTTAAATAAAAGATCTAAATTATGTTAATGTCGGTTTTGTTTTTAAATTAGGTCTCAATCCTAAAATTTTACTAATTTCTATACTTTTGGCCATAGCTGTAGGTTGATAAGGGGTATTGCGTCCCTACTGCTAGAGTACACAAAGTGAAATGGAGATTAGGAAAAGAAAACTTGTTTCTGGTCTTACCCAGGTTTCATAAACACTCGTCCGAAGTGAATCTGAGCGTGAAGATCGATATCCAGCACCTGCTTCAGGTAGTCCTGGAGGGTAACAGCATCATTTTACACAGAGAAAACATCAGCCATACTGCAAACTAAACACGTGTCTTTGAAATGCCATGGCTCATTCTTAAAGGGAAGCCTTTTGAAATGTGTGCTCATGCCTGTTTGGTTTGCTGGTGATATTTTTTCATTGTGAATCCCTCTTATGCTGTCACAGGTAATAGGGCCCCATTTTCTTCTGTGTAACCCTCAGAAACATTTACCACAGTCATTTTAAAAGCTAATTTTACTTTTAACATGTGCTTTACAATGCTTCCCTATGCTTTACCATACCTCTCTGTTCTTTACAATGCTTGCCTATGCTTTATCAAACCTTTCTGTGCTTTACACTGCTTCCCTATGCTTTACCATACCACTCTGTGCTTTACAATGTTTCCCTATGCTTTACCATACCTCTCTGTGCTTTACCATACCTCTCTGTGCTTTACAATGCTTCCCTATGCTGGAATGGAGTTGGGTGGAGGTTGCTTTGATAAAAGTGAACAGTGATGCTGGAATGGAGTTGGGTGAAGGTTGTTTTGATAATGGGTGTTTTTTTTGTTTTTTTACAGCTTTAAGGAACAAGGGTCCTCCCAGGACTTCAAGAACAACAACACAGATTTAATTGACATTTATAGAGTCCTAAAATGTTCTGATAAACCAAATGACCATTTCAAACTCGGCACAGCATAGGAATGCAGGGCCAACTGGAAGTTCTTCTAGGTGTCTTCGTTTATTTTACTAACTAATCACAAGATAAAACAGTTAACGAATCCCCCTTAAGAGAGTAGAGAACAAAAAAAAAACAGTGAACCTTCTTTAACAAGGATTACTTTATTAACTAATGAGTTAAAGCTTTGTGAATAGACCCCAGCATAAACTGATTTAGAAAGTGATGACAATTACAAAAGCTAAAAAATTAGAACACTAACAAGAACTGAGGATTGATTTTTTAAAACCATCTTCCCCCACAATCCCAGATAAACTAGAAATTAATGGAGTTCCCTAGACAAACAAACTGCAGCAATTGAAAAATGGGATGAAGTAATTTCCAAGATGGTTCTGTTTAAGTTTTAATCCAGTAGGTGGCACTGTTGTACAAGCAACACAAGAAGAAACATTTTAGTTGTTGTACAGTAGGTTTTATAGTACTATTCACTCCCCTTAATTTGTGTAAGTCAGGCATCATAGGCATAGTTGTTACTATTGACTGCCTCTCTTGTATATCAAGTGTGAAATGTCTTTAAGAGGAATGAATTCCGATCTTTTTGATGTGTCGTGCAGATATGTGTGTCCTCACTATGTAACAGGGAACTTCCTATTAGGCATAAGCTGTGATATTGCGAGCGATTCCTAACTTCTGGGACACCGTGTCATACAGTAACTCAACCATAAGACCTTGATCAAACTGAAAAGAAGTGGAGTATAAGCTGCCTACTGCTTTAGCTATAAAACTCAAGTTTGGTATAGAAAACCAGCTGGTGTGTGAATGGAGTCAGATTGGTCAAGGACTGGGAGGAAATAAAAAATGGGTGTCGTTAGCAATTACTTAGCATAGTAATAAACTGGGATTTAATTCAGGCTAATGTGGGAGTAGTTGATTAAGATATAGAGTGGATTTAAGAAATAAATAGGTTGTCTACATGAAATAGGTCAAAGATACAGGCACCCGCCTACTGATTTTGTGACTATTATTAATATTATTATTATATTACGTATTTTCTTTCTTTCTAAGAATAAAAAAAAATCAATAAAGCAGTTTTATATATAGTATAATTTGTACATTTCGTTTTATCAGCGTATCAGCTACATGTAGAAAGATTATTGGAATATCCCTGCTCAAGCAGTGAGTGTTATTATGGGGAATGGCAGGAAATCATGTTATAATTGCAGAGTTAGTACTTTATATTTTTATATTCCCTCAGACTCTGTCATGTCTGCAGAGTTGTGCTGATAAAGTATTCTGCATCTCTCTGACTGGTGCTGAGAAAGTATTCTGCATCTCTCTGACTGGTGCTGAGAAAGTATTCTGCATCTCTCTGACTGGTGCTGAGAAAGTATTCTGCATCTCTCTGACTGGTGCTGAGAAAGTATTCTGCATCTCTCTGACTGGTGCTGAGAAAGTATTCTGCATCTCTCTGACTGTCACAATGTATATTGGAAATGTCTTGTGCTTGCTGAACAACACCACCGACTAATAAAGGGGGACTTTTAGTTTATTTCCAAGAGTCTTGTGGACTTATTCTACATGTATGTAGTGAAGATTACAACGACAGTTCTTATTCTAATTCAATATATTCTTCTAGTTTGATTAAAAACAGGCAGGTTACTACCCTGTAATGTTGTATTGCTGATCTGGTTTGTTAAAATGTCTACTATAAAATGTTCATTTTTTACTTTTATAACAGTTTCTTCATTTTAAAAACCCAATAAAAATATTTTTTATAAACTATAATGTCCATTTTCTCATTTGCAGCGTCGGACAGGAAACTAAGCATCCAATTTATCTCCAATTAAAACCCACTCTTATTAAATTTGCAAGGTTGCGGCTGTGCTTAATTTGAGATGCTCAGTGAACTGTGGCCCTAGCTTTTAACCATCCCTGCACTCCCATCATGAGCTGTGGCTCCTGACTGCACAGAGGCGCTGTAGTGAACCCCCAGCCTGGCCTACCTTCTCCCCCATAGACACGCCCCCTGAGGTGATGATGACGTCAGCGCGGCTGATTCCCTCGTTCAGAGCGTTGAGAAGGTCGTCAGGACTGCGGGGGGACAAGACAAAGCGAAAGACTTATTAGACTCTAGAAACAACGTTTCATCAATACTATTACTAGTATTTAGAAATACTGAGAAACTTCATAAATTCAGTGACAAACTGAATCTAGGACAGACTGCTCATTACAGTCTTTTGTATATTTTTTAAAGGGGAGATGATTATCTATTCAGGGATACCAAGATATTTAGCAAGCCAGCAGTCTGAATGAGCTTATCTGGCAACAAACTCCTCATGCCCAGTTTTACTGCTTTCCTAGAAAAAGGAGAACATTTTGGGGTACCATTGTACTAGTGAGATGAATTGCTATTTAAAATCTTCAGTCAGTTTTAATTGAAACAAACAGGGATACCACAATTTCCTCATAAGAATTTTTAACATAAATGTTTTGTTTTTTTTCTATACACTTTATAACACAAATTCCCTTAGCTCTTCCTTTTGGATGCAATTCTATTTGGAGCCACAACAGGTAAGAATCAATAACAATTAATTTGGAGGCAGTAGTGTGGTTTCCAGCTGCAATGCAATAAGGGTGTTTTGGGAGATAGATGGTAATCCGTTTTATCAGGATTGCTGATCTTAGGGTTCATCTCACTTCAACACACACCTCTGTTAAGCTAAAAAACACACAAGGACCAATGGGAGTGTGCAGCGGAATCTGTGTTTTTGTATAGAGATTTTCCACTTACCAACACAAAGTTGGGGGAAGAAGTGAGAGTTTCCAACAACTAGAGGTCATGTCTAAAACGACCACCGGAAAAGAAGCTTTGAATAATGATCCGAGCAACAGCAATAGAGAATGACAAAAATATTAAACAGGGAGCAGCTGTAATATTAAGGCTGTCCGCTGGTCAGATTATTAAAACAGTACCTGTGGTATTTGCGTAGATCACCCCACATTTATGAGAGTTCTGTTCACTTTCTTAACACTGCAGCTGCCATCAATAGATCAATACTTAGCTACCAATTTCACACTTCATGACCGACTTCAATTAACAGAGAAATAGATTTATGCTAGATCTCCCCATTGGTTCTATTTTATTGTAGTCATTTTCAACTAATTAGTTATTACTCAAGCGCCTCACTTATCTGTTGGACCTTTTTACAAGTACAAATACTCAGCTCTCTCTTCACATCCATCTCCTTTAACCTTTTAACTGTTCCGCGCCGGTGCGTTCCGCAGGGTAATACACAGAGCGCATTGCAAAAGTTCTGATAGGAAGTGCGTTTGAAGTAATTACACTACAGTGAAAGTGCCAGATTCATTTGTTTGGTGGGAACTTGAAGTACACTGAAAGTAAGCAGGTTCAAATTTCTGTTATTTTTTTTATTGACGACCTCCTTATCTTTTCATGATGTTTGTAATCATTCAGAGTGCTTCTTTTCACGATCAAACCAGTTGCATTTTCTCATTTACAAGTGTTTTACGGAGCAAAGACACATGGGCAGCTCTAGCCTAGGTTGCACATTTTTATGTCTGGCTACTTGAACTGAAGAGCAGCTCCTGAACTGATAGTCAAAGCTCCTTAAAACACTACAAATGAGAACATGCAACTGGAAGCCTCCTGCTCTATGAGCCACCATGGGCTTTGATTACTGTGCGAGTGATAAACCCAGAGCAGCAATGCAGCATACTGTAGGACGGAGGCCTTTCTTTGCCCACGGCTGGGCTTGAAAAATCAAAGTGTTTAGGGAAATGTTTCTGTCAGTTAATAGCTGACAATCATTTAATGCTTGTCTACAGTTGTTTTTTGGTAATGTGGTACATGAATCTTGGCTGGGCAAACTGGCTTTAAAATTGTTTTTGCAGGGAAAGACAGACACATCTCTGAGCTGAGATTGGAAGACGTCCTCCTTGGAACAACATACAAAAACATTCCTATTAGAAGGGGATCTGTGGTATGAATAAACTAATCTAGTTACAAAATAAAAGTTGAACAAGACACGACTACACCTGCCCATCCATGGATCCATGGTGCTTTACTGTCTCTTACAGGGAGTATCACCTGCTCATTACAGTCAGTCTGCTTGACACCTATTATTTCAAACTTTCATTAGCTGTCAAATTACACTTGAAAACAGGCAGGCAGGCCGCCCCAGTTTGATACTTGAACGAGAGGAGGCGCAGTGTGTGAGGAGCGAGTGACGTACTTGTCTCCGACGATGCCCAGGTTGATGGTTGGGTAGCCGTGCTCCTGGATGGTGGCGAGGAGGGTGGACCGGTTACTGTCCCGGATCTTGCCTGGGTGGAGGTCATCCTCTGGATTCAGCAGCTGCAGCACAAGCACAAGCAACCTGGTTACCAGCACACACTGAGCTACAGCAAATACTGTGGAGCCAAACCCCTACCCTGTGGTTTCAGACAATCAATAAAACATGCAGTCGTCTGGAATGTACTAGATAAGTACATACTTCTGTAACTTGACAATACAACAGACAATGAACAGTAATATGTTTAACAAGAATCATGTACAGTGCCCCTTCCATATTTCAAAGTTTGCATATCCCAATGTGTGGAAATATACAAACGCTGGGGATTTAAACTGTTGACTTTGTGCTTAAGCATTTGTTTATTTCTTTCTAAATAGAACCTGATTTCTATCCGAATATTTATTCTTTCTTGATTACATATAAAAAATACATCTGATTTCACCCGATTTTATCATTAAATAATTCTACCTGATTTTTAAAAAAGCATTCACCCGAATTTGGAAACAAATTTCACCCAAAAAAGACTCCCTAATAACAGGTAATGCATTTATCTCATTTCTACAAGTATTTCCACAAAGTGTCTTTATCCATCTTGTAAGAATGCTTTATCAGTGGCTTTGTTTGTGATTGTGTTCACAGTCGTAGTCGATGCACTGTTGCTGTCGTCTTCGTCAGCACTTTTAACCTTCTTAAAGAAGTAGTTTGTAATAGAAGTTTGACTGCAGCACTGGCAGGCATTACCTTGCACAGACAACAGCATGCACTACTGCCCTTTAACAGCTTGCCTTGGACACAATCCGGAGCCAAGTTCATACTTAACTGTGTGTTTGTACAGAATGAGGTCTTGATCACCGAATAGACGCCCTCATTATAATGCGGGCGTGCTCACTTGCTGCAATACATGCTAATGTGCCCCAGCCTGGTATTTCACTGTGCTTATCTCGTCAGAAAGAATAATATATGCACACATTGATTAAAGGCCAAACAGCCAAAATAAATCTTTTTTTTTTTTTTTTTTTTTTTTTTAAATTAACCTTTTTTTTTCCTTGACCGCTACCGGTCTGACTCTGTCATTTACCTCGTTCCCTGTTGACATGACCGCCACCACTGGGAATTTCTGAACCTCCACTTCTGTGACCCCCACCGTTGCTAGGAGACCAATCTCTGAGGGGCCCATGTGGGTTCCTTTCGCCAGCACGCACTCCCCTCTCTTAATGTCATGGCCTATGGGTCTGGAAAAGACAACATAATTAAAAGATGAACATGCAGGATGATTTATGGCAACCCAGAGCTTGCTCCTGGGCTTGTGTTGTAAGCTTTAACAGAGAGGGTTAAGGGGAAGCAGCGCTGTGCTGCACGGATAATTGATATTATTGATCTGGGTCGCTAAAGCAAGATATTACTCCTGTCCTAATAAATATTCTTAAGGTGGTAAGCATGCGTAAAATAGACATTCTAACTTCTAATTTAACAGAAGCCTAGCATTTGGACCCCAATGTAAAATAGAGAAAGTAAAAATACAAGGAGATAAATACAGCCCAACACTTGTAAGATCTCATATGCAGCTGGCCGTAGTAGCAACGGCTTTAGAAATGTACATTTTAACTGGCTTTTGCTAATATGATTCCTTCATTTTAGACTATGAAAGTGAATGCACCATATTGGTCCGACTCTATTACAGCCCCTCCATGTTTTCTTCTGTTTAGTGCCTTTGGTATCCGGTTCAGTCTGGTGCATCTATAACTTAGAAACTCGATCCCAAAATCTGAAGAAGCTTCTTTTGGTTCAAGTGTCACTGTACTCAGATTTCTATGGCATTGTGAACGGGAGAGAATGAATCTGCGCTGCAAATCTGCCTCCCGACCTGGGAGGGCGCTAAGTAAGGTTGGGGTTAAGCCTTCACAAGGATGGGCTGACTTGATGGTAGGACAGAACCGGAAGTCGGCCATCTTGGTGAAAGGGTGTTGCTGTAAGGCTGCTAAACAACTCTATTGTGATCAGCTGTGGTGCGTGCGGTGATTGGATAAAGTGTGACGCCATGCTGATCACAGGGAGGAGTTTGACAGTACAAAGGGGATGTAGCTACGTGAGCGCGGCCCCTTGCGCTGAAATATTAAACAAGCTGGAGCGCTACTGTTGGGTTTTGTATTGTAGCGGGAGACTGATCGGGAGCTGATGCTAACAAGCCAGCACAACCACGCAGGATTTCAACACTGCCACACCACCACACCTGCACTGGCACTGGTAGCACCTGCCTTTCCATGAGCACTGTGTGACGTAAATAAACTGTATTGTAAATAGACCCTCTGTTTGGACATCAATTCATTCCTGCACCACTCCCATGCTGACAGGCATTCCCACAGAACAGAAGGTCCAGACACTAACCTGATGTCTTGTCCTGGACGAGCTTGAACCAGAATCCGGACCTCCAGCTCCTCTGTACCCTGCAAAACAAATATTCCTGTTGCACAGGCGCGACGTTCAACTGCACAATATCTCCACTGCTCCATCCAAAACAACGCCCAAGTCTTAGCTGTCAGAAAGGCTCACAATGTTTAATAAAAACAGAATTGTTCTTTGTTTAGGGGAAAAGAAATACACCTTATTCAGGTATATAGTCATTTTGAACTCATTTTATACACAACTTTTATCAGCAATTCAAATTACTGTGCATCTATTTAGCAAAGTTAAATTGAGTTTTCTAGATGCAATTTTCTCTCCCTCCCCTGAAGGCCTGGTATTATCTGCTGCGTTTCTTTTGTGAAGTCAATCCATGCTGTAGGGCAGAGAAACAACAGACAGGCTCCTTTTGTTTCAAGTTCCATAAAAGCAGATAGACTGAGAAATTATTAGCTGTAGGAAGTCTTCAGTTTGACAGGACAAGGCCGATTTGATGCAGCAGAGAATGAGTCACCTGCACTATCATCAAGATTACTCAGGATTTCTTTTATTCATCACAACCCACTTTTATTTTCTTATAAAAATAAAGGATTTTAACTATTTAATGGATGCTAGTTAAAAAGTAAAAAACAAATTACCTAATTACTTCCTGAGTGCAGTTATGAATGAGTGAATCTGACCTACAGCATAGGAAGCAATTGGATAACAGGAAGTGACATCATTGTGTATTTAAAATATAAAATAGGATAAAACAAAAGATTCTTAAAACAAGAAAAGGGAGGGAAATGTGGCTCGTGCTATAATGAAAATCTATTTAAACGTTTTGGCTATTGCTCCTTTTAAGAGAGTCTACATTCATGTCAAATTTTGATTATATTCCTGCACATCTTATCCTGTGTAGGGATGTCACCCTGTGCATAAAACACTGCAGCAGTTTGAGAAAGCAACTCTTTTAATATTAAATAGCCATGAGATCAAATCACAGAGTTTCAGCAGAGCTGAACTGCCATACACAAGGCAACTTCTATTCGATTCCTCATAAATGAACTGCATTAAAAGGAAAGTTCTAGGACTCACGTCATCTGATTCTCGTAGGAGCTCTGTGTCTTCTACCTGCACCACTGCGTCAGCGCCACAGGGGATGGGGGCGCCAGTCGTGACGCGCATCACCTGACCTGGCATCACTGTGTGAGTGGGCTTTAGAACAGAACACAACACATCCAGTTATAATCCAAAGAACACAAAGAATTCTGAGCAAGAGGAAGCAGTCTGGCCCATCAGTGCTCGTCCGGTTCCTAGTAGCTGGTTGATCTCAAAACTTTGTCAGGTCGGGTGTTAAAGGATCCCAGTAGCATCAACAACATGGCTAGGCAACTGTGACAAGCTGGCTCGTGTGTGACGTCAGACCAGGAAGAGAATGGACACAGAATGTGTAGTGAATGCGCTGCTGCGCCGGTTTATTATAAATGAACAAATAAAAAGGTTGAACAAAACAGAAACACCGAACAAACAAATCGTCACGGTGACCAAACCAGACATACAAAACAAACAGACACGGAACAAACAAGTATCGTGCTGGTGTCAAGCCAGCACAAGTAGCAATTGTTATGATTTATTTTTATTTCTCTGTAACTCATGTCTCGTTCCGCCTCTGAACACACTAACCCCTTTCTCACCCTATTTATATACCTGTGGCTGGAGCCTTAATTAATCATTTATTGAATTCATGGCTCCAGCCACGTTCCCACATGTTTTTACAGGGAGGATTTTAACTGCCTCCCTGTCACCACTACTCCACACACACACACAAACCCACATCCCCGTGCTCACACACCAGCATACATTAAATCCCCTCGTGATACATAACCCAGGCGATACAAAATAAACCAGAAATACACTCAGGGGCGGGGGAACCTCGTCACAGTAACCCACTCCATACCCTCATCAGTGTTTTCATACATCAGTGTCAAAAGTGGAGGAAAAAAAAAAAAAACAGGAATGGTCTGTTCAATTGATTAGATCTAAAGTGAACAGATTCAGCACTGTTTAAATATTAAAAGACGGGGACGTTGAGGAAGCTTTGAGTGTGTGTGTGCAAGTCTCTTAACTGTTAGTGTAAAATAACAATATAGATATCAGAGGAATAGCACTTTAAACCTGATGTTACTACAGCAACCTGAACGTAGAACTCATCTCACCTGCTCACCAGCCTGAGATTCCCCGATGATAAAACGATCCCCCGGCCCATCAGCAGCTGGAAAAAGTTATAACGCGTAAACCTTTTCTTCTTCAGAGCTTTTGTTTGATTTATTTTGTATGTTTTTTTACATTTCTCTTACTTTGGCATGGTGTTTGCAATCATTCTGCGTGGCTCTGGGCTCTGTTGCTCCCATACTGTTGTTCTTTGGGAGCTGTGAGCTTGCCTGGAGATCCTAATTGCCAGCACTGAACAGATGTCATTCAAATGTGACATTGTGACCTCTGTTGACCCCACCCTTTCTCTTGCTCAGTATATATGTAGAGCAGGTGGGGCTAACTGAGGTGAAAGGTGACGCTGGACCCAGAACCATGCAGCATGAGTGTAAACACCATAAACAAGTCAAAAGTCATCTGAAACAACATCTTAAAGCTATGGACTCAAACTGCTCTCAAATGTTGTTTACAGTGCAGCATTACCAGTAATGGCTACACAGTAGATCTCGTGTGGCACTGATATGACACTAAGGAAAAAAACACTAAAGAGAGAGAATAGGAAGCAGCAGCAAACATGAACAGGAATTACAGAGTACTAAACAAGTCAAAATCTGTATTTGTAATGGTTTCTCAGTTATATCTTAAAATTGGGGCTGGGGTAATTAAATGCGTACTAGATTACTTTGCAATACGTTATAGCAAACAGCATTACTACTAGCGACAGTGGCTTGGTCAAATTCTTCAATTCCAAAGCAAAAGTTTGCTGTCTGATTGACATTGATGTTGTTTTAAAACAGAAAGCTGTAGCGCCGCTGTCAGACTGATCTGAGTTAATAAAAACCCTGTCCTGAAATAAAAAAGCAGAGTGAGAACTAGCCTTGGGCGGTCCCTCAGGCCTGGAGGCACAGCAGCTTCTGTGCAACACAGCGTAAGGTCAGAATGATTCATGGTCTACTAGGAACACGGTGTATAAATAATGAACAGCTACATTCACTTGGCATACCGGTACTAATTGCAGCACAGCTCAGATACTGGCCTGCCAGTTAGTCCGGGGCCGCTCTCAAGCAGAGACTGCACATTGTGCTGAAATTTAAAAACTGACTATAGGTGAGAAGAATGGGAGGCTAGTGAATTAGTCTTATGCTCCATTTAGCTTCCACTGAATCTCTTTGCGAGGAGTAAAACAGCAAGATGTTGTTTAAAATGTCTTTTAGTCGTTTAAATAAAATAATTCTCACTGGCTACACTTACAGAGATGTTCAGGAAGTTGCACAAGGGCAGCTACAATGGCCATATTCTGTCATGACAATGATATTGCAGTACCACATCACAATGCCTGTGGTGCCAGGCAGTGTGCTAGCCTATCAGGACCACTGTGCAATGTTTGTCAACTCAAATCTATTGTGATGCGATTGCTGGTAATGCGGTGGTGGGTCTGTGGTTGACGTTTCCTCATGGTGACACACTGGGATTTTTTACCAATGCATAGAAAACTAGCAAACTACAAATCAGCCCCTAATCCTTGAGAACCTGACTGAGATCAGCAGGAGCTGGATGTATTCCCTCCACACACTGCGGAGGAATACGAAATCTAAAATGCATCAAAAATGAACAAACATCCAGTATCTTCACTGACGTTATGTGTCAGGTATGAATGACTACTTGTACTAGCACTGTATAATCACGCACATAGACGCATGAGCTTATACTTGGGTGCATGCTGTTTTGTTTGAAAATGCAGCTCCTGCTTTGGTTTCACATATAAGTCTGTGTGACTGTGTCCGAGGAGAAACGCCCCCATTGCTGAGGAGAAGTGTAAACACAAAACGTGGGGCTGAGATGTTTATAATGCTGAACAGACAGCTTAAGAATGCATATCATGGGATAACAAACAGATCCTAAATGAAACAGAATGCAATTTCACCGGGTATAACATGTTAATTTACATTTCCACCTATCTGCAGTCACACGGTATTCCCCTGCTGTTTCTTACACTTTCCTGTGTGAAAGTCTCACCTCGTACAGCATAGCCATCCTTGACGGACGCTGGGAAGGGGGGCAGGTTGTCCTTCGCATACACATCCTGCGCCAGGACTCGGCCCATTCCATCTGTCGGGGGGAGAGAAGGGGAGATGTATCAGAGATGCACTGCAGCAGCTCAGTCTGACGTTGTTAAATGACAGCTCTGTTCTCCGTGAATGCAGTTCATGTGTATGTGACACATCCTATCAGCAGGTATGACAGAGCCGTGATATCTGTCTGAAAAGAGAGGATGTTGGAAAGAGTAGGTTTGCTTTCTATGGACCATGCTGTTATGCATTAAAGTGACCAAGCACCACAAGATGTAGGATTCCTACTGACCCCGATTCCACATGTTTACTGCCTCTTTACTGTATAAAGTAAAAATTCAAGAACATTTAATGTTTCTATTTTAGAATACAGGTGCGAGTTATTTGGAATAAGCCTATCATCAATGCTAAAACTAGGAAGTCTAGAATTGGCCAAGCCTTCAGTTAATAACCAGGTCTATTTGTGTTTACAATGCTTAGACAATCAATTTAATGATTTGAGGATCGATGGATTTAATCTCAACCGTTCCCTGTAAAACGAACTTCACATAACAGCAGTTTCCAATCTCACGTGAAGAAGAGACCTTTGAGGTCACAAAAGCTAGTGTAGCTAAGGATCAACAAAAAGACTTGCCTTTAGACCAGCATGGCTTATTCTACTTTACTGCCTAGTACGAATCCTCAGGACTTTTATCCACCAATAAGGAGGCCACTTAGGATGGCGCAACCTCTCACCAGACATGCAGGAAGATCATCACAACAGTGAAAAAGTATACAAAACCGGTCCTTTAAAGGGGAGTCTGGTTGGGGATTTTTTTAATAATGACAGGTTTGGTTGCAATTGGAAATCTAATACTTTGAATGTGTACTTCCCATTACTTGCTAAAAGCTGTCCACATATTGTGCCTGCTGGGCTGCAGGCACCTGACATGTTGTGCCACTGATCTCTCAAAGCACCATGGGAAATACGGAGGAAGGATGTTTCTTTGGTTCCTAAACTCCGGAGGACACCTGAAGAGTGAGCAAGCACCTAGTTTACTTCCTCTCTCATGAATTCAGTAGAAGACCAGAATTTCACTTTGTGGCAATCAGGGCGGATAACTTGTATTTTCAGAGTAATTACCTTTAAGAAATTCGAAGTTGCTAGGTATGAATTAATTTTCAATGTCAGTTTATGGCCTCGTACAAATGTCAGCGTCCTGAATGAGAGGAAAATTCGCTTTGAATAAGCTTTTAAAACACTCAATGCGGAAGTTAATTGTCATTGATTGGTACTCAATTGCAAAGATGTTTTGAAACCAATACAGTAAAGGTGTGTTCTGATTTATTTAATGAGTGCCGACTAATACTTCTTACAGGGAATTACTCAGGAGAGACGAGTGTGTCTCACCCCTAATGGAGAGCCACGGCTTTCAATGGCTCATTATATCAGCCCTTATTCATGGCAGTGAACCACGACTCACTAAGGGCTGTACATACAGTATGCTTATTGAAACTGATAACCAAGAAAACATGCATAGTCAACCCGGGGAGAAGAATTCATGCAAAAGAATCTTCCCTTTAAAAGTTTATAACAATAATACTATTGTGCATGTTTACAATCTTTAAAAAGCCTTTCAGTCTTAAACTTAAAAAAACAGGGCTTTCAAAGCTAACGAGACTTTTGCAGTTTGTAGAGGCAGTCTATTAAAAAAACTGAACCACAAACTCAATAAAAAATACAAAAAACTTCACTGTGTTTTGGAAGTCTTATTGATGTTTTGTCTTCAGATTCCTTTTCTGGTTTGAGTTGTGACCTTTTACTTTAACTCTATGCTGAATGTAATTACAAGAAGTTGAGATCCCTGTTTTATGCTGTTAAAAGCCAGGCACGACCAAACAAGATTAGGCCTGTCTCCTGGAATTAGATACAGTCGAGAGATGTTTCCATTTTTAATATTCCATGGCAGGGTCCCCTCAGATATGAAAGAAGCAATTTAGCTTTGCGAAATCATCTTGTGCAGTTAACGCAAGATGAGTCCACCTGAGCCGCATATGATCAGACAGCAGATGGCAGTCTTGAGGGAGTTCCTGCCTTCTACAGGAATGAGCTAAATGACCAAGCTCTCCCTTAGCATTACAATTGAGCAGGGACTTTATATCAAAGTCCCTATTTATACTGCTAAAGAAAAACAGAAAAACGCGAGGGTCTCCGTATTAGTTTTTGAAGCACAGAATCATGTTATACCTTCATACCATGGAGCAGGTTATAATGCGGCCTGGTTGTGGCTCCCATTTGCCCCATAATGACATTCCATTAGCTCTTTCCCTCTTGCTGTAAGGCAGAAAATAAATAGCATGGGCTTGCAACCAGCGCTCCAAATAAGGCTTTGTGTCTGGGAGTAACTTACCCTCTAATTTTAACACTGAGAGACTAAAATGTATTTTCAGGGGGTAAAATAGAACATTACCTTGAAGTCATGAGTAATCTCGATAAATACTGTACAGTCTTTAATGGTAATGTGGTAGGCATTAAAAAAGAGCCTTCCATTTGAACTGCAATGTTACTTTGAACTGCTGTACAACCCCACGTGTGTTCTACAAGGTTCTTTATCGGCTCAGCGCATTTTTTCCCGAGGTATCACACTGACTCCTGCAAATTAATTGCCGTATTCCCTTGAATTTAAGATGCAGCCCAAATTTCCCACCCCCAATTTGAGGAAAAAATAAAACATCAAATAAACATGCATTTACAGAGATACAACCTCAATTACACATATGGAGGCAGTTTGCGGCCGTCTGCTGTCACACAGAGCATTACAGTTACAGACGTGCTCAAATTTGTTGGTACCCCTCCACAAAAAACGAAGAATGCACAATTTTCTCTGAAATAACTTGAAACTGACAAAAGTAATTGGCATCCACCATTGTTTATTCCATATTTAATAGAAATCAGACTTTGCTTTTGATTTTTTATTCAACATAATATTGTAAATAATAAAACAAATGAAAATGGCATGGACAAAAATGATGGGACCGCTAGCCTAATATTTTGTTGCACAACCTTTAGAGGCAATCACTGCAATCAAACATTTCTGTAGCTCTCAATGAGACTTCTGCACTTGTTAACAGGTAGTTTGGCCCACTCTTCCTGAGCAAACTGCTCCAGCTGTCTCAGGTTTGATGGGTGCCTTCTCCAGACTGCAAGTTTCAGCTCTTTCCATAGATGTTCGATAGGATTCAGATCAGGACTCATAGAAGGCCACTTCAGAATAGTCCAATGTTTTGTTCTTATCCATTCTTGGGTGCTTTTAGCTGTGTGTTTTGGGTCATTATCCTGTTGGAGGACCCATGACCTGCGACTGAGACAGAGCTTTCTGACACTGGGCAGTACGTTTCGCTCCAGAATGCCTTGATAGTCTTGAGATTTCATTGTGCCCTGCACAGATTCAAGGCACCCTGTGCCATGCGCAGCAAAGCAGCCCCAAAACATAACCGAGCCTCCTCCATGTTTCACTGTAGGTATGGTGTTCTTTTCTTTGGAAGCTTCATTTTTTCGTCTGTGGACATAGAGCTGATGTGACTTGCCAAAAAGCTCCAGTTTTGACTCATCTTTCCAAAGGACATTCTCCCAGAAGGATTGTGGCTTGTCAATATGCATTTTAGCAAATTCCAGTCTGGCTTTTTTATGTTTTTCTGTCAAAAGTGGAGTCCTCCTGGGTCTTCTTCCATGGAGCCCACTTTCGCTCAAAAAGCGACGGATGGTGCGATCAGAAACTGACGTACCTTCACCTTGGAGTTCAGCTTGTATCTCTTTGGCAGTTATCCTTGGTTCTTTTTCTACCATTCGCACTATCCTTCTGTTCAATCTGGGGTCGATTTTCCTCTTGCGGTCGTGCCCAGGGAGGTTGGCTACAGTTCCATGGACCTTAAACTTCTTAATAATATTTGCAACTGTTGTCACAGGAACATCAAGCTGCTTGGAGATGGTCTTGTAGCCTTTACCTTTACCATGCTTGTCTATTATTTTCTTTCTGATCTCCCCAGACAACTCTCTCCTTTGCTTTCTCTGGTCCATGTTCAGTGTGGTGCACACAATGATACCAAACAGCACAGTGACTACTTTTCTCCATTTAAATAGGCTGAATGACTGATTACAAGATTGGAGACATGTGTGATACTAATTAAAGAAACTAATATTAGTTTGAAATATCACTATAATCCAATTATTTATTATCTTTTCTAAGGGGTACCAACAAATGTGTCCAGGCCATTTTAGAATATCTTTGTAGAATAAGCAATAATTCATCTATTTTCACAGCTTCCTTGCTTTATTCTATGTCATACCAAAGGCATGCAAGTATACATGATAAAATAGCTTTTAATTTCATCACTTTTCCGGAGGAATGAAGCATTATTTCAATGAGCTGTAAGGGTACCAACAAATTTGAGCACGTCTGTATGTGATGCTTCTCATTTCCAGGCGTGATTACTCACATCTGTTTTTCTCCCAGTTTGTGAACTGTGGTATTGCTTGGCATGTTGATAAATATGGGGGTCTGATTAGCATTTCTGATCTGTCCAAGCTGGTACTGTTTTTAGAAACGCTGAAATTGAATTCCTCAGGAAGCTAATAATGCATCTTTGAAAATGGCTGCCTGCATGTCATGGATGATTCGAGATCGGGTAGGGACATCTTTGGTTTGTCTTCTCTTGGCAGTCAGTCACGTAGCTGCTTGTGTACTCGGGTAGTCACGACTTTTGTTGGTGATTTTAATACACGCATCACTATACTGAACTCAAATTTAAGACACAGGCTATTTTTGAGATTTAAATTCGAAGGAATACGGTACGTTACTTTTAACATTAAATTCTTAAACTCAGTGGACATGTTAAAACTTCAATATAAAGTCATGCAGATAAATAAAATAAGGAAATGAATTAATACGTCAAAAAACAGTTAGTTTAATATTATAGGCCCTTTTCTTAGCGGTTGCCCCTGACGATGGTTCCAGTGGGATTTGTTCAACCTGTGTAGCTTCGAATTTCTTATTCTTACTGTGATTGGCTGCAAAGACAGCAGGGCTAGCCAGAGATTGGATAACGTTTGTTGGGTTGGTTTTTCTTGTGTACAGTTTATTCTGGTAGATGTCGTTGTCAGTGGAAGTTTTAGAGGAGGCGTATTTCTGATTTTTTTGAATGTGTAAAAATGGCAGGTATACAGCTTATCTGGACTGCTCCTTGCAACCATGACTATGACATTATAAAGAGTAGCACTGTTTTTTTTGTCTTGTCTGTGTTGTGAGAAACGCAATAAAAGAAGAAGCGAAAGAGAAGTTGCAGGCTTCTTGCTTTCAAGTCCAGATAAGTGTAATTTATTGAAGATAAAAGTTCTGAGTTGCAAAGTTACAACCAGACATCTTAAAGGTTACATGGTGAATAACAGTTTGCAGGTATCCTCTCTCCAAGCACGGATCAGAGTAATACAAAGAACATTGAACATTTTCCAGTTTAAATGTGGTTTCTTGTGACATCATGTTTTTCCTTAAAACCAATCACAAGAGAACACATTTCCAAGTTTTTACAATCCTTACATCAAAAGATTCACATCCTACATGGTCTGTGCATCTAAATCCAAATGTTATCTTGTCCTTTTTCCTAAATTGAACGCTTTGATGGGAGGAAAGAGAGAGATAGTTTCCAGGAGTTCTTTGAAGTTTCCAACACGAGAGACACCTATTGTGTCAGAGGTGTCACCTCTCTGTTACACCTCTTACAGGAGACAATAGTCATAAAACTGGTTGAGCTCTCATGGAAGTAGCTTTCACAGATCTCCATTTGTCTGTCTTTCCCACAATTAACAAGAAACATTACTTCATTCTATACTAAATCTAACATCTTTCTAAAGTCTAATCAATTTACTTATTTCTAAATAAATTTATTCCTACATTCTGTTATTAACAAATTCATGGATCACCACAAATAACATTTTCTCACAAGTCCTGTTGTGCCATTCAAACCTTCTACTGAGTAAACATCAGCACGACGAGGAAAGGCACGATTTGCCTAAAGAAGCAGGTTTTGTTCTGAAAGTCACAAGTGACAGGTAATATAGTGCTGTGATATGTGTGACTGGCACACTGTACTGTTGACTCAGCTTGTTAAAATTAGAGTTCTGAACCGCTAATGGACCCAGCTTATAAACTACTTAATAAAAAACAACTGCTGAGAACCTGCTGTAAGTGGACACAGTTTAAGATCTCACAGGCTTCAATTCTAAACCTCTATGAGTCAGCTTGTAAACAGCAGTCGGGGTTATGTAAATATTAACAAATGTAAGCCATCATTTAGAGGGGTCCAGGTTGGTTGTAGAAGTATATCTGGCTGGAGGTTCGACTGACAGAATAATAGTCTGTGGGTCTGCTGAACTGCAGGTTTGTCTCACCTGGCAGTCTGTGTATTTTCTAGCTTTTTGTCTTCAGCAATAGTAGAAGTACTAGGGCTGTGCACATACTCTACAGACTTTGAGTAATTCACTTTAACACGTTTTTTGTCGGCAGGTGTTGAATAAAACCTCAACAAGCCTATTCAAATAAGGCCTTTCCCTTATTTGCCTTCATCTATACAACAATGAACTTCCGCATTGTGGAATTACTGAGTATCTGAGCACCTCCTGAAAGGTACCCTCCAGGTGAGTGTCTGTAGTTCCAAAACTAATGTGGTAATAAGGGAGTCAAGTCAAAGAAGACATCAGGTTACAATGCTTCATTAAATATAAAGACTATAGGGGCTCCCGAGTGGTGCATCCAGTAAATGCACTTGCCTAGAGTGCAGGATGCATCCTATAGTCTGGACGTCGCAAGTTCGAGTCCAGGCTATTCCTTTGCCGACCGAGGACGGGAGCTCCCAGGGGGTGGCGCTCAATTGGCCGAGCGTCGCCCAGGGGGAGGGAGGGTTAGGTCGGCCAGGGTGTTCTCAGCTCACCGCGCACCAGCGACCCCTGTAGTCTGGCCGGGCGCCAGCGGGCTTGTCTGTAAGCTGCCCGAGAGCTGCGTTGTCCTCCGACGCTGTAGCTCTTGGGTGGCTGCATAGTGAGTCCGCAGTGTGAAAATAAGCGGTCGGCTGATGGCACACGCTTCGGAGGACAGCGTGTGTTCGTCTTTGCCCTCCCGAGTCAGCGCAGGGGAGCTGAGCTTAATAAAATAATTGGCCATTCCAAATTGGGAGAAAATAATGAAAAATAATTGGCAACGACTAAATTTATAAAAAAAAATAAAATAAAAAAATAAATAAATTAGAGACTATGATATGTTCTGATTGATTGACAGTGATACGAAGGCTACAGCAGAAAGCTCTATGACCTCAGATATCTGGTCGTGTCGTTGCCCATACAAGGAGCAGCATTTAGATAACCCATCAGTCCTTACTGTGTCTGATGGACTGGTTGAAATTGTTCTATTGCTATATTGCATGCCATATTGCTACCTTATCGTCCGAGTTGAAATCACATTCACAAACCTTTTCTGTTGTAAGTAGATTTCTTGTGTAGTAATTCAGTGTCCACTTCCATCTGTTTCAACAATGCATGCCCCCCCCCCCCCCCCATAAAAATGCCCCTCTATTTGTTCTGCACAGTGAGGTTAAAATTAGTGGCTATCGGGAGAGGGATAACATTGTTATTCTCGAGGAACAGAAGACAGCAGGCTTCCACTGGAAGGCAATTGTTCTGTTTAATTTTGTTAAGAAACAGCGCTAATTATTACAACTTTCCTGTATCTTCATCAGTCTTTTAAAAGTGAATCCTTTAGGGACGAAATGCACAACGGTTCCTGGCAAACAGCCCATCGCAGAGCTCAAACAATGCGAGAGGGAGAGTGCAGAAAGACAGCTATCACCAAACATAAAAGGCAAGAACAAAGCTGTACTGCTGGCACTGGACTGACTAGAGAGACAAAATCAAACCGTTTTATACTTAGAGAGGATACTAAATTTAGTTTGTTTCCACAGTACATTATTTAACATGAGCTGAAATATTCACATTTAAAAGCACAAAGGAACACAATTACATTATATTACATATCCCACATCAAAAATGACTTAATATGTTTCTGGGTTTCCTTTTTTTATCAGGTTGAATTTTGAATCCAATGCTCCCTCTTTGGCCCTACTGCGGACTGGTTATAATGCAGTACGGTCATGGCTCCTGTGTGCCCCATAGTGATATCACACCTATGGTTCCCGGCTTCAGCACTGCGTCAGGTCTATTCAACTGATCTACTCTGTGGTGGATCTAAATACCGCTGCTGTTAAGAACTCTAACATGGACTGCTCAGAACTACATTTCCCATCATCCTCCTGCTCACATATGTAACTGAGACGGATTTACCAGTGAGCAGGAGGATGATGGGAAATGTAGTTCTGAGAGGTCCATGCAGGTACATGGGAAGCCATCGTGAGGCAGGGAATGCAATGCTTGATTTGGGTGAAATCAGTTCAACCCGGTTTCACGACCTGGGTATGTGGTTTCATACTACACGGGATTGTGACCTGGGTAGCCAGAACCCGGGTATGAGCACCAGTGTTCAAGGGGCTTAATTCACGCTTTTCAATATTTCAACTATTTATGATATTTAAAGTAATTGTAGCTAACAAAACAGTTCCATAAAATGTCTCCGCCATGCCCATCTATTCATTGCATTGGTCTAACCCTAACCCTAAAAAAATGATATCCTGTGCTACACTAGGCTAAAGAAAACATGAAAACCATGCCTTTTAACTGTCTTGTACTTTCTGGGTCATTTCACCTGGACAGTAAAATTGTCCCAACTCCTTCACTGGCTTCTTTCCTGTTAATAACCAATCAGCTGCTTCCCCTGCTGACTGACATGCTTTCAGCCAGTAACATACTTTAACCCAGAAGACACTGCTGAGGTGAAATGACCCAGTCAGTGCTCACAGATAACCTAAGAATAAGGCATGGAAACTGAAAGCTTCCTTTAACCTAAAGTTGTATCAATTATTATGTTTTAAAATGTAAACCCATGTGTGCTATAGTATATGTTTATTTTAAAACTGCACATCTGAGCTGCACCTGTATATAAAATGGGTAAGATTCACAGACTTGCAGTCTCAAATTACACTATCAATATCCATATAATATCACTCAAACAAAACGAAAAAGTAAGGCTAGGGACGATGACTAAGGTTAGGTTACTAAGGTTATCACTGTCCACAGCAGTTTAGTAACAAGAGTGTTGTCCATGGCTTATATTTGAATTGTGCTCAGGAACATGATAATGTCCACATTTTGTTTTAATTTAAGCAATGTCTGGCACTTGCTTACAATCTGCCCAGCATTACTAGGGGTTGACGTGGCTGGAAGGCTTAATGCTTCTGACCAAAGATACAACTTTTGGAACGATCTGGGTTGTTTTTTGTCATTTTTGCTCGGGGGTAGTTCAGATGAATAAACGCAGATTTTTTGTAAGGTGCCTTCTCCATAGGTCGCGTTTACACAGAATTCTGCGTTATATATGCAGGACATTTTAATAAAACGCAAAAAAATAACTGCAGTGCGTTTCTAAAGTGCAAATATAAAAGATCATATGTCCCCTTTTTATCCCTATCCAATAATTTCGTTTATATTACGAAGTAGTTTTATGTAACGCAACATGTAAAAATGGTTCCACTGCTACTCTTTAAAAAAAAAAAAAAAAAAGCTGCGGGGGTCTCAGTAGCCCATATAGGTGAGCTCAATCGCATGCAGATTCAGAGAGTCAGACCTGAGGGGAGCAGAGAAGCTCTGCGCTTAATGCAAAAAATAATTGAAGATTCCAAATTTAATAAAAAATAAAAGCTTTCGTTTGCTTAAACCCTTTACACAAAAACAATGGACAGGCTTGACTATCTGTAGTTGTCAAACGATACAATGCATCGATAAATTGATGCATCGCCTCAACCTTAATAAAAAGCAACACACTGTAATAATACAATGTGTGAATAATAAATGGCTTTTATGTTTCTAACTGTCAGACCCTCCCGCCTTACCAGTTGTCAATAATAGCACAGAAGCAATTCATTTTCATGCACAGCGAGAGAACGATTTTAACTAAGGAGCACACAAATTTCAGAAAGGATCAGCGCTTCTTGCTCCATAGCCAAATATAATGCACCCCAGCAGGAAGCAAATTACAAGAGTTCAGTCAATTGATCTTCCTGCAGTGCTGAATGCAACCCACCCTCCCCAAGTCTCCTTTCATATGCCTCTTAGCAAAGTAAACAGAAAAAAAGACTCAAATTCATCTGCAGGTAGAGGCTTTGCACATCATTTAGCTGCAATTACTGCAAAGGGAAATTCCGCAATTATTTCATTTTGAGGTGCGTTTAAAAGAAGCGTGTTAACAGCTACCTGATTTAGACAGCGCTCTGTCTGAAAACTGGTCATTCTAACCTAAACATGACAGCAAATCAAGCATCTACATGAACCTCTATTCAGGACAAATGTGTTGTCATGCTTGAACTTGTACGCAACGTCATACTCTCAGAACTATAAGTAACATTATAAGCATTTCTGCTACAATACAGCACCCCTCAGAGCCATACATTTATATCAAACCGCCAACATATACTGTATATTGCACCCCCTGATTTAAACATGACCACCGAGTTTTGAGGCAGATAAACGAATGGGATCAACCAAACAAGCTCTCTTCAGTTTACCCAAGACTAGCACGACATTCAGCTGGTTCAGAGGAAGCTCTGCATCTGCTTGGCAATGATGAATGGAAGACAGATTACAAAATAAGATCCAGCGAAAAAACAAGATATTTAGTAAGCAATTGGATGGGATAAAACGGGCAAGTTATCAGTTGTTCTGTGTCTACCGGTATACAACTGTCCCAATACTTGTTGGAATGTATATACTGTAGCCCCGAGCCACTGCACAAATAGATATGCGTGTCAGTCTGGTTATGCTATGTGCGCAGTGGCACCAAAAGCTTATTCAGTCAGTTCAGACCTAAGTTTTAATATTCATAGTTTTAAATGATATTTCATTATCCATAAGGGATACTTAACATTTCTGCTATTTCATTTCTTACCTGTTAAATATTCTATTATGTGCATTCTGTATCAATCTCTATTGTTATCTCAGCTTACATTGCTATTTGCTTTGCTTTCTGCTTGTTTCTGAATCCCACAGGTGAAGCGCCGGTCAATGAGACCTGCGCTATCCACAACTCATTTCAGAAAACCAGCCTTGAGGAGTCTTTACAGAAGCCGTTGTTACTGGAATAGTTAGTAAGCATGACGGAATCAACAACAGAGAATGATACAGAACTCACATGACACGATGGACAGGTGAGAAACTAACTACTAGGAAAATGTACTTCAGAGCTGATTTCGAGCCTCAGTGCCATTTTTAGAGCATTTTACAGCACTTGGAGAATCACCCTTGACTACATCAAGCATGGTTATCTCGGGATTACTGTTAAAATAAGTGCTTGATGCAATCCAGATGGATTCCCCGGTGCTATAAAACACTCTGAATAAGACTAACTATGGCAAACCCCGGTCAGGTATAGGTCGATCAAATCAGCTGTACTGAAAACTTTGTTGCTTGATATTTTTTACACACATTAACTGCAACGTATAGAACTTTGGATATTGAAATCTACTGTTACTGCCTGAATAGTTTTTGGTGACAATATAGCGTGGCTCTGGGGAGTGACAGAACATACATTCTGACGTGCACAGTGCGTTCCTGCAAGGCTCTCTTCCTGGATTGTTGTACTGACCTGTATGATGCAAGAGTAAAACTGCGGCATTATCACCCATTCTCTTCTCTGTCTTTGTACCTAAAGCAGTAAAGACAGTTTCCACAGCTCTTTACTATCCACACGTGACTAAGCTCAAGATGACTGCTTCTGTGTTCGCACTCTCAATGTTTCATGTTGGATGCGCTCATAGAGATGAAACAATTATTTTAAAAAGCAGTGCAAACTTTAAAGATGTAGTGTCCCACAGTCACATTCACAAACACATTTAACAAAAGGTTATGTTAATTATCTTCTTTCATAACGATAGATTAGTCTTCAGGGCTTCACACCTAGTTTACAGCCCAATTGGTTTACATTCCCCACGAGTGCTGTAGCTCCCTGCCCAGATTTTACTTCACTCTGTGAGCCAAATAAGCACGCTTCTGCTACTACTTTCAGCAGTAGGATGTTATAAAACACCACATTCAAGACCAAAGAAAATAAATTAAAAAACAAATGTTCTACTGATAATATTTTTACAAGGAATTACAATAGCTGAGATTGTAAAACACTTTCTTAAACAAGTAAACAAAATATTTGTTACATTTGGGACATTCCACCTTTAAAACAAGCACACTTTGTTTAAAATGCAATTTGCGAACTGATCATTTCTATACTTTAAAAATGCATGCAGTAGCTTTATACACAGTAGGAATGCTGCAAGCAAGCTTTTATTTGTAAAAACAGATGCCGTGTGAAAATGGCAAAAAAAGGATAAAGAAGCTTGGCGTGTCAATGGTTTTTAAAGCATTCCACCAGCACACTGGAGGTTACAGCTGGCAACCTGAAACTTTCCTCATGCAGGTGCCTTGTTCACATTACAGGTCTCCTAACTATGACAATCACTGATTGGTTCTTAACACTAAACAGGGCTTTTTATTGGCTTTGTGTTTACCAGTATCCCAGTGTCTAGGCTCCACTCCTTTTAGGTTATTCATTGGTTCTCACTACACACTACAGAGCTTTCTAATTGGTTCAGTCAATCAGATAGCAAATGCCTTGGTTCCTCCCACCGTGTGTCTATGTAACTTAAACACAGCAAGATAAAATGACAAACAAACATTTTACTCTGTGATCATGGTACCACTGTCTGCATAAGAAATCAAGGGTCGATGCATGGTTCTCTCATACCAACCCACCAGCTGAGCCACACACTTTGCCAAGATACTGCTACTGACTCTTGGAGGGGATGTCTGACACACTGTGAGGTAAACCAAACCCATGCCTAGGATTCTGCTTAGGTAGATTCTTTTCACAACCACATAAAAGCGAAAGGCCGCTAAACTATTGCAACAGCAGCCAAGGATTCATCTCTAGCAGTGAAGAATTACTAACTGCCAATGTGAGAGCTATGCTTATTTCCTTATTTTTATTTAAGCAAAGCAACGTCCTTTTAACAGGGGCAAAACTTCTGGTACTAAAGTTAGTTGAAATATAAGCAAAACACTTGTAATTCAAAATACTACACATTGCACTTGAAATTTGTTTTCTGTGTATAAAGATGAACTGTACTACATAGTGAATGTCAATGTGTGAGTCATTGAATATGTTCTTGTTGACTGCAGCTTGAAGGAGGAGTCTAATACTCTTGTGTCCCTGTGGTTTAAGCCACTTGACATTACCCTCTTGACCCCTTGTGAAAGTATGCAGTTAGCCTGAGCTCGGGCATGTCCATTGCAAAGCAGTCAGAGGGGTGAACTTCATTTAAACTGAGTTTTTTTTACATGAAATAGTAATACTGCCGCCAGTCGAACCCCTCCTGTGTTGGTATGGACAGGGCCGAAGTTCTGTACAGCACGAGCAAGACTGTCCCAGCTTGAGATGACAAACTCATTTGTTAAAGTATCCTTTTCAACATAGTTAATATCTACTGTAACATAAACCCTGAAAGCCTAATATCACAAATGCCTGGATTAAACCAACGAAGACATTATAAATGTTGATAACTTTGTCTGCTTACTTTGTCTTATGCTGTTTTCAAGCTAGGCTTTAATGCAAGCTAGACTATGGTTTGCTTTCACCAAATGATAAAATGGGAGCAAATTGCCCTAATTCCTGAATGAGGCAGTTCTGATAATGAATGGGTTAATAGTTTAAAAACCCTAGTCTTCAAGCAGTGAGTGTGCGATGGCAGGGCACACCCCCCACCCCCACCCCCACCCCCACCCCGTGCGTCCTATTCTTGTGTTAACATGCGTTCCAAGCTACTTGGAGATGCTTTTCCACTGCGTACTGAACCATGGCTGAACATAGTGACAACACTGCATATCCATTAAGAGAAGAAGTGTCTGAATGTATTGGTGAAGAATGCCAAATAAAGATGAAACCATTCAAACTAGCAGAGAAGTGAATTTCGAATGACAACTTGGGGAGTGAATGAGATCAGTGTGAGAAAACTGCATAAGAATGATTATTACTCGGTGAACAAATCTGTTACATATCACTTATTTTGATTATTTGAAGTAAAAGGTTACAGAATTATATTTTGTAGCGTCGTAATGTGTAATCAGGCTGCCCCACCCTCACTTGCTGAGAGGATATTTTACGCAACATCTTAAATTGGGGGCAAACACTAAGAACACACTGATGTACAGCCTGGCAGCCCTCTGTATCACACATCAGCCAGCTCAAGCTCCCGTACTTAACCTCCACTTCCCGACATTTGGTTGACCAGACTTGACCTTCCTGTCAATTCTTTTGTTCTCCCTCTCACTTCCTTTTATACAGATTCTTTTTTTTTTATTAAAGAAGCTTATAAAAGACTTGAGGAAATCGTTTCCAAAGATTCCATTTAAATGCGTAAGTGATATGTGAAAACAAATCTGCTCTTGCTGTGATTTGCCACGTTAGGGGATATAGTTTGAGATTGCTGTAGGTTGTGTTGAAGTTGCAGAAATGAATCAAGGGCTTTATAAGAAGGAGAAGCACTATGTTGAATGGATGCGGCGCTCACCTCGGTAGTTGATGATTTCAGTGCCAAGCAGGGGCGTCATCTCCAGCACGGTGATGAAGGCCTTGTCCATGGAGGTGAGCGGGAACGGCGACATGCGGTGTCTCCGGGCCACCTTGGTGATATCGACTGCGCTGTGACCTGGGCACATGAGAAACACTCATCACAGCAGACTTTAATAACTGCAGCACCAACGCCAAACACTAGAGGCGCTATTTTCAAAAGCTTGGTGACCTGCGTTGAGTACAGCTATGGCCAACAGTTTTGCATCACCAAGAATTTTAGGATTGAGACAAAAAATATATATATATGATTTAGATATTTTATTTAATATCATGTAATCAAATAAACTACAAAATTATATTGCAAAAGTTTACCAGAAGCCAAAATAGCAGTACAGTATTTCCATGTCAATATGTTAACGTAACATTATTCAGCAGGTTTCATTCGACTTTATGAAGCAAATTCATTCTATAGGGTGATGCATAACCTTTGGCTACAGCTGAATATTTATTTTTTTATTTTTTATTTCTTAGCAGAATATCTCTGCTGATAGAAGCTCTAGAACTAAAAAAGCAAATCACATTTTGGGCGGAATTATTTAAAAAACATCTGAGCAAAACAGAATTTAAATTTAAGTTGAAGAACAAAAATAAATGTAAATGCACCTGTTTCTGTCATGTACTCCTCTTCAGCAATTTAAAACAGCTTTTGCAGATGAATAACATCACACCAAATAGCTGACTGACAACGGTGGACCTGCTGTACTGTGCACCCTCCTGCCAGCAAATACTGGTGTAACAGATCTCAGAACCACTCACAATTACAGTGCAATAGTGGCTGTGGAAGCTTCAAGCTCTTTACAGCGTATTGCTGCAAACGACAAGGGTGTCTGTAAAATGGAAATGCTGCCTACTTGTGAGGGCCAAAAATGAAAGATATTACACCTAGAATGAAGCCACCAAAGAGTATTTTTACAGACATTCTAGTTTTATTTTCATGTGTACTGAATCCAATGTAGGCCACCTTGAGCAATTTTCATGAAGCCACCAAAGAGTATTTTTACAGACATTCTAGTTTTATTTTCATGTGTACTGAATCCAATGTAGGCCACCTTGAGCAATTTTCATTTGTCCTGCTTTGCATCCCCTGTTTAATGTGAGCGTGGTCCTCCAATCTCACGGCCGTCAATCACCTCTTTACACCCAGGAGCAGGACAGCGGATGTGGGCCATGTAGGTGTAAGCATGAGCTCACCGGGAGCTTGGCCAGTAGGGGCCGCTGTAGAGCAGTGAGGTGAGTCCCTGACAGTTATGTCCCCACATGAGTGCCATGCATTAGAGTGCAAACCCGCTCACCCGACTGTGTGACTGGCCTTGCACACCACACAGCCGCGCCTTTACCGGTGAGCTACTCAGGGACCAAAGTAGTTCATTTTTAAAGTTGTCTTAAAATATATTTAACTGTATGAGATCAATAAGCAGGGATTTACTCATTGTACCATCACTGGGTATCTTCATGTTCTCTGTCCTACTTTATTGGGCATTTGAAAGATAACGTGCTTGGATTTCAGCTACCCACTCACTGTGATAAGCAGAAAGTTTCCTCCTTCTTATGCATTTGTAATATCTGCTTCATTGCAGTGCTCTGGGGTAAAACAACAGCATCAGAAGCAAAGTCAAGCAAGCACGCTTTTCAGATGGTGCCTTGATCAGTGTTTTAAGGAGGTGTTTATTATACATTATACAACAGTGGATTTAACTGCCCCACTTACTTCTATAGAGATTTCAAGTGGGTATAGCATGGTTAATTGCTATAACTTTAGCACTGGTTGTGTGTAATGTCTCCCTCGCTAGTATAAACAGCCTGAAGTAATCACTGTAGTACATTGAAAAAGTTAATGATTTGAGAGCAGGGCTCGAGCGCTCATGGCAACAGGTGTCATTCATCAATTTGTTTAATCCCAGCCGTGCTTTATTTGACATTCCGTTATTGAGTAATAACAGAACGACTGACCTCCATAGAAAGCTATGCAAAGAGCATCAATGCAAATCTTTGTGGTTTGATCGTCACCATTGCAAAATCTCAAGAACAAATGTCCCAACAGTTTTGCAGTGGTAGTAAATGAAGTGGTTGTGCATCTATTCATCTGTGCCGAATACATGAAGGCTGCAGAATATTCATTTCTTCATAATATTGTATATGTAGACCATCTAAAGACCAAAATCCTTTCAACACATTAAAAACACCAGATCTCAACCGAGAATCGCACAACATGGCTCTTCCTATGTTTGCATTCTGTTTGAGTGGTTCTGGTTTCTGTTGCTCCAGTATGGAGTTTTATCCCATTCACTCTCTCAAGAGCAGAGTGCCAATTGCATTACACTGGGCTAAATGATGTTTATTTTTTGATGTGGCTTTACACATACATCTACTGGGGGCTAGGTTGAAACCACCAAACTGAGATGGATGTGAACCCAGGCACGTGAGGCTAGTGTATTAGCCTTGGCTAAATCATTAAATATCCTTTGAAGAATTGGATCTACACCGTATATCACAGTACTGCAGTATATAACTGGTGTGCACAGCTAACCAAGGCTTTCATAAGGAATAGGACCGAAAGAAAAGGGTTTACAATCTGGTATACCTACGTGCACCCTGAATTGTATTAACCACCTATCCATGGTTATCTAAAAATAAGTAGTTGATGCAATCTAGAAGGATTCACCAGGGCTGTGCAGTCCTCTAATAAGATCCAGCACAGCAGGGAATAGGCTGATCAAGTCGACCCCTAGAACTGTTTAATCGATACCAAACTTTATAGAATGTATGCAGTCAATGCAAACAGGGCCATATAGGCAGTACTTACTGGCTCTCAGGATATTCTCCTTACTGCTGCACCTGGACTGCACCTGCAGAGAACAAGAGGGACCCCATCAGGAAACCGTGCACACAACAGCATGCACACAGCTGAGCCAGTTCGCAGGCTTCCCACATTACAGACCACACCAAGATCCTATTAATCCAGGACAGTCAACTACAGCAGCGGCTCCCACACATAACACTGAGGATCCTGAATGAATCCATACAATCACCCACCCGTATGTTTTATAAAGGTACATACTTATTGCGTGGGCATTGGAAGTGAAGAAGTGACACCAAAGCAGTACGCTCAACAGCAGCGCTCTAGTAAATGAACTGATCCCCCATTGCTTTATCAGGTGACAGGGACCAGTATGTGTGGGAACCGCTGAAGGCTGGTCATCTCTAACTACTTCCTTCGCGTGATCTACTCAAATTCTGAGGCAAGACTATGAGAAAAAACTACAAGTCAAGCACGCAGATGTTCTGGCCCGTACCTTCACCGGTGAGCCGAAACGCTTGTCTGCTTGACTTAGTTTCCTATGGTTGTACTTTTTGATAATTTAAATTGGTAGTTAAATGTTAGTAAATTATTATCAACAAATGAATGAAGTAGATGCTGTTCATTTTCTGATACTTAACTATTAAAAACCTGAGCAACTCTAATATGGAAAGCCTGCTGAATTGGTAACAGTAGAAGAAACAGGATCTAGTCAGCTAATGAAACTACTGATGGGAAGGATGCGGCAACTGAGGAGTGGTAAATGACCGTCCTTGCCTAGGAGAAAATGTGTTCTTTAAATAAAAACAATGACAAACAGAGTTACACTTCCAGAAGATGAACGACTCCCCCTTTAGGCCCAGGACCATGGCGGTAATGAAACACCCTTCCTGGAACCAGGACCTCGCTCCGCAGCACGTGGGGAGTTCTGAGTGGGTTAGTCAGCCTTATAAAAGGTCAAACTCTCATTTCAAAAGAACCACCTCAATGTCTTTATACATCTTCATACATACTGTACAGAAACACTTATGAGTTTAGTGCTCAAGCACCTTAGACGGTTCTTCTTTTAATAATAAATAATAAAATATTCAAGAATAAACCTTCTCAAAGAGCGTTGAAACATTTACCATGTTTATGTTTTAATCTGCTTCTCTGTTTTATAAGAAGTGAGGACGTTTTTTGGAATGTCAAATATTTTTCAAATGTCAAATACCTATGCTTTAAAACAGGTACTTTCTGAGATTATTATTCTTGAACAAATTACAGGAATAGCAATGTAGAAATGCTATTATTAAGTAGGAAAACTATTTTTTGTCAGAGCAAAGGTTGTAAAAATATGACATAAACAAACCTTGGAAGATGAACAAATTCATTGGACCATCTAAATTTAAAGTGTACTGAACTACTTTTTTTTGTAAATTTCAACAGTTCTATGAAATCAAAAGCGTGTAATCTAATACTACTGTAGTTTTTGTCCTTGGCCCAGAGGGAGAATGAATATGAGAACTACTGTAGAATTCTAAAAGCCCTTTAGTGAAGTTTGAAAGAAATACATGAAACTACAAAACACACAGTATGACACAATCCTACTTCAAAACACAGCTAAGAAAAAACAAAGCACCGCATCTAGTGAAAAAAAACAAAAACTAGTAGCATAAAAACAGTGATCCAACGAACACACGAAACAGCTAATAAAGATAAAGTATATTAGTGAAGAGACAGCGCTACAGAGGAAGAAAAAAATGGAAAAGTCAAGAATCTACAAAAGAAGGAGAGAGAGAACAAGGAGCTGAAACTCCTGACGCAAAGCGAGGTTTGCGAATGGGAGCAGCCCGTTGATCTGTTATAGTTACTCGCGAGTCGTAGCTCCTGTGGGTCCCCAGTTCATCTTTTAGACCTTCCAACCTATAATGAAGCTATTGCATGGGACACAAACACAAGAATGAGAAGGAACACAGACGCTCAGAGATCGAAATGGAAATAAAAATGAAAGAAAGGATACAAGTTGGCAAGAAAGTTACACGTCCACAAAATCAAAACTGAAAACAGATAGCAAGTAAAATTCTAGACTAGAGCTGTTTGAGAGTACGGCTGTTTGAGAAACAGATTATTGACTGCATGGAGAATAAAACGTTCATTAACACAACTGCTTTGTGCTACTGTGTCTCAAAACTGTGAGTTACATGATGAGTATTTCACATTATCTGGGGAATTACTGATAAAACTATGATATACAGTATGTTAGGCTAAAAGTGTTCCCACACAAATATATTTTCAAGAATATTTTCAAATAAATAATTTAAGAAAATGGAGGACAGTGGTTGCCACTTTGGTAAAATCAAATTAAAATACAGTATACGGTGTGTGTGTGTGTGTGTGTATATATACACACATACATACATACATACACACACAGGGTGATACCACATCAATGATATGGTGCGTTGATGTGGTAAACCTACTTTCTAATCACCCGGTAGGGCGTTGTTGTGCATCTGACAATACAAGTGCAGTTACTACATTAACTAGTGTACTTAATATGGACAGCACGTGTGTTTTCACAGGGACACACAACATCTCTGCATAGGCAGCATCCTTGAATTGGGTTAGAAATGTTTTTTTTTTGTTTTGTTTTGTTTGCAGTGGTGCAAAGTGACCAGCTAACTTTAGAACCCTCTATATGAAAAAATCAGAACACCTCTATTATTTAACCGACACATTCTTACTTAGACTTGCAAGTTACACAGAAGAACGACTTACCTTGTGTTATTTAACCCTCCTCTGGTACCAGGGTCTTATCTGTTGGGCTCAACTTGCCTGTATTTTTGAAATTGTATACCCAGATGTTATAACTGTTCCTGATTTTCTTCTGAACAATGCCTGTAAAGGGCAGTTCATGTAATTGACCAGTTCACTGATATGCCAGGTTTAAGCTCAGCAGCATACCATCCTGTTTCTGTTGCTACCTGCCCTGTTGAATTGCTTCCGAGTATACAAGGAATACTTCTTTGTATTTTTGCAGCTTCCTCCAAAGGGGGGTGGGGGGGCTTTCATAGTGTTGCACGTCTATATGTATGTGAGCAAAGTGACCTCTACAGTGGCCCCTATGACACGATTTGGTCATTCCACCCTACTCTGTTGCTACCTGTTTCAATGCTCTACGAAGAATATTTCTTCCCTATACATGAACTGGTCAAGTCATTTAAAATTGAACACATACAGCTGACTAAGGTAATAACTGAAAAATACAGGATATGCTGCCAACCACAGGAAGGTTAAATGACATTACCTCATATACAACTTAATCAGCAACAACACAATTAACAACAACAACAACAACAACACAAATAATAACAAGAAAACCACATCTTGACTGGAGAAATACCAGAGCACATTAACATGTACACAGGTAACACCTACAGAGTCTGACATTCAGTGTGCTGGTTGATGAGGATATTACAGTACTCTGAAGTGACAGTATATGGAACACAAGGCTGAAGTCTGCACAGTATTTCACATTTAGAGACACACACTTGGGCTTGAACACAGACATGCATGCTACACCTGGAACTGCCAGCAAAACCCCACACAAGGGACTGGGGGACGGGGGACGGGGAGGGCAACCTGTGACAGGAAGAGGGGGACTATGTAAAGCACAACAGCAAGTACGAATGGGACAGTAAGCAAGCCCCAAACCCACGCCCGGCTTGGACACTACTCCTGTTTAATAAGAACAGGCAGACTGGTAATTTAAAAGACCTGCGCACTGCTGGTATATAATAATAAAGGGTACGTTTTGTATTTGGCGGTGCTATGCAGTGTAAGTTCTTACATTGCAGTTAACATGGACTGATATTAACTGCAATGTAAGTATCCGGTAGCAAACTGTCTCTCTAGCGTTACTAGCTATGTGCCCCTCGAAACCATATCTGGGAGCACAGGCTGGGCTGCATTATTACAGTATCTACCATACGACTGCAATTTAATAGCGGCGCTACTATCTATATAGTGGCTTTTAACAAAGCACCGAATCAGGAAACAACCAACACCTGTTATGCAGATAAGTTTTTTGGTAGTGTGTTAGCATTAAATAATAGCACACAATTACCATAGCTTATGTTACAGTACTTTTTAAAAGCTGCATTAAGGATAGCAGCGCCATCCAAGGGCAAGAGACTATAAAATAAAATCATTTAAATACCCTTGCAATATATGATGCTATCTACTCGCCCCCAACTGCACAAGCAAACAAGTGAAAGAGCGAATCCGTAATTACTATTGAGTTATTTGTATGATACCTCCTCAAAACAAAGCAATTAGCAATACACATGCATGTTCCTTAGAGGCCCTCATTTCAAAATGTCGTGTAGCAACTCAGATGTGAGTGGCCCTTTTACCAGCCCGGTTGTTGTGTTTGGCAGTTTCAGCCCTAATGAGACACAATTGTGCCCTCAATGGTTAATCTGAAAAGGCTCAGGCGTGACCAAGGACATCTCTTATTAAAACCTGGACTGTCTCAATCTCTTGATTTGCTGGGTTGTTTAAAAAGGCTGCGACACTCTCGGGGTCGTGTAAAAGGCTAGCACAGGAATATTGCATCGCATTAATGTATTCACATGGCAGTCATAACCTTAGCTACTACTGCACAACAAAAAGACCAATGAGAAATGAAGAATAAAGACGTGCTTGAGGATAAAGCCATTGATTCTGTTTGCCTGTTGAAATAGGTGAACATCTTGGCTGGTTAGTGTTTGTTTTTCTTGCTATTGTATTATTTTGCAGGCGCTCAATTTAAAAGGCGAGTATATTTCATATTCAAGATGGTGACAATAGACTAATACATCTGAACATTTTTTTGCATATTATTAAAGCATCTATAGGAATACAAGCAGTGTGATCTGTGATCTGTGAATGCAGGAACCTATTTCTGTGTATCTTTCTGCAATGAAGCCCCAGAAGTGCAGATATTATCTTTTACCTTGCTGGAATTACCCGTGGCAGATAATAGTGTGGGTGGTGAGAGATTTAAAGTCGATCACTTAATACAAGATACCATCCAAGGAGGTTAAATGGATTCATTAATTCTTGGGTTTACTCAAAAGACCAGATATTAAATAATGCACAGTATTAAACTAAAATGTCCCACGACACACAATATAGGGCCCTGGCAATTAATTTGGTCGCCCCACACCCCAGATTTGCTGGTGCAGTCAAATTTGCATTAATGGGAGCAGCTTCATCATGAGTCATGTGGTCGAAGTATACAGGACCCTGTGCTGTAGCCCAGCAGGTCGTTTTTATTTGGTTTCTCTAATGCCAAGTCTGGGGCAGCATTCAATGCGATACAAGTCTTGGCAGTCACCTTTGCACATTTCTTGATATAAAGAAGAACAAATATCCTACCTAGTCATTCTGCCATGGTACATGGGGGGATCTTATTTGCCTATTTTTGATAATATGTGTTTTTTTAAAACCTGCATTTGTGATTTTTGTAATTATTTTGTAGCTAGCATTCTTTAAACATAGTTTTACAGTCTTAAATTGTAAGTGAGAGTTGAACAGACATATCTCCCAGTTGAAAAGTCAGTTTTTTTTTACCCTGCATGGAGGTCTGTGTGTTTGCAGGCCTGCATTAGGGGACCTCTAAAGTGCTGGAACACAGCAGACATATTTTTGGCAGGGTGACTACATCATTTTCCATTTTTCAAGGAATTGCTTCCTTCAGGGGGAAGTTTAAGTGCAGGGCTGCCAGCTGCCAGCGTTCTCTCCTTGTACAGCACAGGGACCCTGGGAGTTTTTAAAAGGGTACTGTGGCAGTGTGACCCGTCTTGTGTGTATTGTTTGTTTATATGTTGCATGTAGTGTGTTAAATGTTGGTGTATAGTCATTGGTACACGGGATATAAATGGGTCTGTGTAGCACGAGTGATAAAATGTGTATTTGTATTTAGCCAAGAGGGTTGCACATCACTTCACGTGCTGATTAAAATGTAATACTATGTGAGCACGGGGATGGACACGTAATTAATCCATGTGCAGTTGTACCGAGATTCTAATTGAATGATTGATTAGCAATCGAGTCTCGGTACAACTGCATAAAAGACGCACATTGTCACTCAGTCGGGGTTGGGTGTACAGAGAGGAGGTACGGGGAGATAGAGAGGAGACAGAAGCGAAAAATAACAATTGCTATTCGTTCAGCACGGTACTTGTTTGTCCGTTTCGTCCCTTTTGTGTTTGTTTACTGTTTTGTTTGGCCCTTGTGCCCGTTTGTTTTGTGTGTTTTGTTCAACTCTTTTATTTTGAATTATTATTTAATAAAGAAACCGAGCACCTTCAGGTCTCGGTTTTAACCCGCAGCTGCTGTGTGTTTGCGTCTTCTTCCGGGTGTGACATCACCACTGCAGCCATCCTGCCACAGTTGGACAATACGCACAAGGCGGGGTCACACTGCCACAGGTGCAACTACACAAACTGTACATTTGCACAGTAGGCTACCCTCGGTGGTAACAGAGGTAAAATCGTCTTGTCTGTGCAAATGCAACAGACGGAGCGTGAGCTTCCGAGAGTCTCTGCCGGGAACCAGTGAGAGCTGAGAACCCTTTACAGACTGTTACACTTCCTGTGAAAGGCTAGCCGAAGCACAGCCAGGACAAAAATGTTTCATTCAAAAGTGGCTATTGCTTAAAAGTTTAAGTTTTCCTTACTGAGTTTTCCATACTGTAGTGGCTCTAGGTATTTTTTTTAACAATCTTAATGAGAAACTTATAGACCTGATCAGCCTCTGACAGACTGCTGTGGGAAGTTCCACCACTCTTCTGGGCAACTGCAGCCAGCCGGTGAAGGTTGGTTGGTTGCGGTTGTCTCCTGTGGAATGCAGTGACAATTTGGTCCCAGAGATGTTCTATTGGACTCAGGTCAGGAGAAAAAGCTGGCCACGGCATGACCTCGACAATGTTCTCTTGAAGTCATGCAATTGTAATCCTAGCACTCAGTGGTCTTGCATTGTCCTGCTGGAAAATCGACACTTCCGGATTGGCTTGCAGGAACGGAAAAATTGTTGCCTCAAGGACTTCATCAATGTATCACTGAGCAGTAAGGTTGCCCTCAATCTGCACCAAAGGCATTCTTGTGTTAAAGGTGATTCCTCCCCACATCACACTTCCACCGTCCCACCGGTTAGCTTGAACAACGCAACAGTCAGCATAAAGCTCACCACGACATCTCCACACACAGTCTTCCATCTGTTAAGGGCAAAACGCCATTCATCTGTGAATAAAACACTCCACCATTCTCTCTGCCGCCATCTCAGATGTTCTCTGGCCCACAGAAGACAGCAATTTCGTCTCTCAGCTGTCAACATGTTACCCCTGAACGGCCTCCGAACATGCAAATCATTTTCATGCAGACGGCGAGCTACAGTCATTTTGCTGATGCGCGGGTTATTTCTTCCTGGAATTTCTCATGCTGTAGCCACTGCAGTCTGAACACGATTACGCAGATCGGGTGCGACGGTCCTGGGCCGTCCTCTGCCTTCCAGGACGTGGTCTGTCCCTCACAGAGCTGGTTTCCTGGTTTCTCTGGACTAGTCTGTTGAAGCAGAACATCTCATTCTCCGGGCAACTTCTCTCACAGACAGACCGCCTTCAATTATGCCGATAGCAACCAGACGAGCTTCATTACTCAAACGGAGCATGGTTGTATCTTTCGCTGTTCTTGCGTTAATTAAAATCATGTCTTTTCGAATGGCTATTTATACAAATTCTTAAACAACTAATTTTGGCAATTTTAATTCAACTCAAATACCAAACACTGAGCACCTGGCGTTTTTGTGAAATCACATGACTTGAGCTCAGTATTTTGTTCTCCCAAGGAACAATACTACTCAAACAATCATCAAACTTATCTACTCAGTGTTTAAAATGTAAATAACATTATGTATGTGCTGAATGAGCTACTGATGTAAAACTTAGATTGTTGCGTTTCCATTGTGCATCAGTATATATTTTGGAAATATGAATTGGGAATGACTGTTTTTCAGGAGACTGCTTGAAATTACTTAATTGAACAAGTTTAACTAAACAATAGAACCCAGACTGAAACAAGGCTCAGCACAACTCAATTCAATAACGAAGGACATGGTTGAAACAAGGTCCTGGACTGGAATGGACTGGACTGGACTGTCACTGATTTGAACACTGCATCTCTTTGTCTCTGTATTAACCCTGCTGGTGTTTTCCCCGAGGGGTGACGTTATGAAATCCAATACACAAATATTATCTTCATGAATTCACAAATACACCAAAAAGCATGTTGGTAACATCCAAGTACGTTTTAGCTTATTGAACCAGATTCCAATGATTTTCCTACTATTTGTTGCTTTGTTCAATATCGATATTGTCCAATATAGATTCTGAGGACAGCTCGGCTGACAGGACCCATAACAAAGGCTTTTAAATGAATCTTCTAATATCTTATTAGTATTAGCAACATTTGTTGGCAAGTTTTTTCTTTGTATTTATGAAATTCAAACTGCTGCTTCCTGGTTGCTGTTACTTCCTGTGCTGTAGGTCACAATGTCCGATTGCGTTAAGATCACAGGAATCTGAACTAAAGAACAGGTAGTGATTAGATACCAGAACTCAACAGCATGTTGCTTTGAAAAACTAAAATCAAAGAAATAATAGATTCTTTTTTTTTTTATATAAATTTAGTTGTTGCCAATTATTTTTATTATTTTCTCCCAATTTAGAATGGCCAATTATTTTTTTTTAAGCTCAGCTTATCGGGAGTGCGAAGACGAGCACACACTGTCCTCCGAAGCGTGTGCCGTCAGCCGACCGCTTTTTTCCACTCTGCAGGCCCGCCATGCAGACAGCCCAGAGCTACAGCGTCGGAAAACAGTGCAGCTCTGGGTGGCTTACAGGCAATCCCGCAGGCGCCCGGCCAGACTACAGGGGTGCGCGGTGAGCCGAGGACACCCTGGCCGACCTAACCCTCCCTCCCCCCGGGCGACGCTCGGCCAATTGTGCGCTGCCCCCTGGGAGCTCCTGTCCACGGTCGGCTGTGGAATAGCCTGGACTCGAACCGGCGACGTCCAGGCTATAGAGCGCATCCTGCACTCCACGCGGAGCGCCTTTACCGGATGCGCCACTCGGTAGCCCCCTAGAAATAATAGATCTTGAGGTTAACAGTTAGGGTTGTAATGTTGTCAAATACTAAAGAACAGGGTTTTAAAACCTTGGTTAGCATTCCTTTTAAACAGGGCCAAGTTGTCCCTTCTAGTCCATGTCTTTGTTCTAACCCTTTTCAATGTAACTTCTATCCAAGCCCTGAAGTGTTGACCTATTTTAACTATAGGTACCCCTGGCCCCCTTGTTTAATTTGGGGTGGTTTACGTTCAAGACAGCCAGAAGAATCCCAGGGGTGTGGCTATGAAGTGGTATCAGTTAAAAATACAATGAATGCATTATTTGGACAGCAGCAATAAGACAAATGTCTTTTCCCCCCTACAAGAATAAAATAAAACACAGCTGCCTAAAAAGGTCATTTATCTCTGTATGATGGATAATCAATAATTTAGAAACGTATAAACCGCGTACTACGACCACGGACCGTGGTTTTATTCCAGCTGTCTGTGTGTGGTGACATTAATGATTTTCAAAGAGCTGATTATAGTGCGGCCCTGATATCCACAAGTCTTTATGTCTGAGAGTTTCACAACTGCTCTTGAGTTGCAGGGGCCAAGGACCTTGTAGCCAGGCGAGGACTTTGAATAAGCGGGGCTGCCAGTGTAATTAAACTGGAAAATGGCTTTGAACCTGGCTTGACGGAAATTACACTTTCAATGCAATCTGGAATTAAGACATCTAACAGAAATGGCTGACAACAGCTTTGTAAAGATTAATGCTTTAATATATAACTGATACAGCAGGCCACTTTACAAAGCCTGGCTAGTGAAATGACAAACACGGATAGAAGAGTTTTTTTCTGAGGTAGTCTGAGAATAGATTCTGTATTATTATTAGCACAGCATGTTCTATTTTTACAGGAAGGTGCTCTTAGAAGGTTGCACATAACCTCATTTATGAACATGCAGCATATTGTATACTTGACATGAGTGTAAGTGGGCTGGTTACATAATGCTTTTAAAGATAAATGGCTTTATCGTTCGTGACGAAGTTACTAGTCATTGGAAAATCAGTGTAAAGATAGCATGAGGTTAAACGTTTGTCTACTTGCTTTCTCTGTTTTTATCTCAAAATGAGCAAAAAGCAATTAAGGAGAGCTGAATGATGCAATATTGTGCTTTAGTTGTTCATTACTAATTTTGTAAAATTAATTTTCTTTCTTATGAAATAGTGTAAACTCCACTTTGGCTTAGCGACCTTGTTAAATTTCTATTTTCAACAGCATGACTTTCAAAATGCCGCTAGGAGCTAGAGGGTAGCTGGTAGATCAAAAACACTTCATCAGCCAATCAGAAAACAGAATCCTGTACCACTTCTCCTCCCAAAACCCCTGTGTGATGCCAAAAAGGAATGAACCTGACAGACAAAAATAAATGCAATAAATACAATACAAATCAAATAATGAAAGCCGTTTGTTTTCAGGTTGTTTTTACAGCATGCATAGCGGCCAACAGTACTCTCACGAGTGCACAGTGCAAGGCAGACAGGGTGAGAGAATGAGTGAGACAGTGTGTGGGTGTTGGACAATGCAATAAAACACGTGCAAGTATACCTCAGAAACACTATAGGTGGAGGAGCAGGAAGGGAGCCGAGCCTGGAAGCGCAGTGGGGGGGAAAAGAGAACACTGTTACAAAAAAAAACTAAACCAAAAAGAAAGATGGCGCCTACAGCAGGGTCTCAGAAAGGGTTTCTGCAGGGATATCTCCAGCACAGAGACATTAAGTAGCAGGGGGTTTATTTAGCGGGTTTGTTCAAAAAGGTTCAAGACTGAGTTAAAGGATATGGTTCTTGAAGAGTCCTCAGATTTAAGACCACGCCAATGTAAGGTGGAAGCCTTTGATGATATTTAATGGGAATTTCCTGGTTGGTGACTGAGATTTTTTTCTTAAACATTGAGACCAGGCCCAGTCATCATTTGAATGGAACGTGCCAGTCAGTGCATCTTCACACTATAGTCTTTAGAGCGAAGAAAATGAGAGCAAGGCTTTACAATCCGTTCGGTTACCTCTTATTAGCACTGGCAACATTTTTCTACTTTTTACCATTGTGTTGAAGCCATGTTGGCACAGAATATGCAAACAATGCCATAGACTGAAAATTTCAAATGTAGTATCCTGACCATTTCCTGTTCTGTAGGTAACTAGGTCTGATTGGAGCTAGACTGCCGGAGTGAGATTGACCTACAGCACAGGAAGCAGCTGGGTATCAGTGCAATAATAATCTGCTTTATTATTATTATTTTTTTTTTAATGCAGATTTGAACCAAAAAAAGATCAACACAATAAGATGCGGAGGGGGGCAATGATAATGTTGCTTGTACTAATAAGAGACTGGATTTTAAAGCATTGGTTAAGACCGCTTAAATGAATGGCTGTTGTCATGCTCTAGAAATACAATCTCAGAAGTCGAAAAAGAAAAGGCATTCTGCAAATATTCCAACCATATGAAAAGAAAAGAAAAACATATATATTGTGATTAAAATGGTGAATTTCTTTCTTAGCCAAGCCTGTTAGTTAGGAGATACTGGAGTCCATTCAATTGATCGGCGGCAGACCTAAATAGTGTTTAAATAACTAGCAGTTAACCAACAGCTGCTTTAGTTTATTTCTGCCTGTAAAACTCTGAAAACATTCAGTAAAGTTCATATTTCAATTATTTAAATGATGTTGGTATTTAGATTAGCCACTGTTTATATCAATTGAATAGACTGTATTGCTATTTATAGAACTTGTGGGGTTAATGTACCTGATAAAACATGCTACTTTCAAACCTAGCATACCAACTGTAGGTACAAATGAATTGCATTCATACTCTGGGGGCTAGGGTGTGTCACAATGATGTCATCATCATCTGTTTCAATTTCAATGTATGTATTTATAGAGTGCCTTTCATACCACAGTATCTCAAAGCACTTTACATGTATGTTAAAACAGAAATGTCACAAAGGTACTTCATGAAAGGGGCTATAGTACCTCCTATTATTATTATTATTATTTATTTCTTAGCAGACGCCCTTATCCAGGGCGACTTACAATTGTTACAAGATATCACATTATTTTTACATACAATTACCTATTTATACAGTTGGGTTTTTACTGGAGCAATTTAGGTAAAGTACCTTGCTCAAGGGTACAGCAGCAGTGTCCCCTACCAGGGATTGAACCCACAACCCTCTGGTCAAGAGTCCAGAGCCCTAACCACTACGCCACACTCCTATCCCAATCAGAAAGGGCATGCTGTATAAAGAAGTTGTGACATGGTTATCGGATAATGCAATGAATCCATCTTGTGAGTTCTCATGAATACATTGTATTATTGTATATTTATATCTGCATGCCTTTTTCAAAACGTATGTATTAGTTGACAGATCTGCAAACAAAATAGAAACATCAGATATAAAGAGTGGCGGTCGCTGGCAACGAGAACAGAAAAGAAACATACTGACATTTTCAAAAGTTTTTTGTTTTGTTTTTTAAATTGGGCAAGAACAATTTCGGAAATGAAAATTAATTAAAAATACCTCCCAATTTTCAAAAAATGAGAGTTTATTTAAAGTTTCCACCGTACAATAAGCAGTGTATTGAAAAACCAGTTACACAGAGGACCCGGTCAGTTCAGCCATTCCTTATTCCTTCTGATAAAGATAAACTATCACACTGATTCATAAAAAAAAAAGAATAACTGACTTCTGACCATAGCTCGGCTACAAGTCTTGGGTAGCATTGAGCAGAATTTAGATTTTTTTAAAGAAACTTTCAGATCATACATTTTTGGTGGGGTTTTTGTTTTTTAGTTTTTTGTTGTGGTAGATTACTAACGTCTTCTGCCACATTTAAATGAAACCCCTGCTGGATCCAAAAAAAAAGGAAAATATGTGGATGGAAGGACAAACCAGTCAAGATTTGGTATAACCAGCTAGCGAACAAAACAAAAAACGAAGAAAAACAAAATGAAGTTCATCGAGAAAAATCGTACATTTACTCTGAGCGAGCAGCCCCCCTTCACATTGCCTTCTAGGTGATCCCTGAGCTCCTCCAGCTTGCGGTGGAGCTACATGTAGACATCAGAAAACGAATTGAGAAAGCAAGCTGGTCGCATCCTGGTCTTTCAAGTACACAGACAAACATTTCTCACTGCCTTTGACAAACAGATTGATTTAGTAAGACATTAAAAAAAAAAAAAGCTACTTCTTTGAGGCGTAATGAACATTCATGCGGCTAAAAAAGAGCTACAAGGACATGAAGACTATGGAATGAAGTTTAGGGCACTTTGTTTTTAGAGGGGGGTCTGTTTCAGATTTTATTTTATTTTTCAAAAAGCTGTTAACCTGAATCTGTTTCAGTCTTCATATCAAGGTGGCCTAAATAGAGCCCCGGCCCCTACTGGATATAAGATTGTTTTATATTTCTAGGGGCAGTGTTGCTGTGATATATTCAAAAACAAATATTAAAATAACAGTTGAAGCTAATTAAAGCCCTTTTTTATTCCAATGCAGTTACATTGTGTGAACTGAGGCTCTAAACATTACAGAAATAATGTGAAATAAAAAAAAATACAACTAAAAAGTCAAAAGAAACCATAGCGGCTGCTGGAATGCTAGCGGGTGAGAAGATGTTTAGAACACAGAAGAACAGCCAGGGTAGATGATGAATGCAACACAGACAAAACAAAGAAATATTAGTGTCACCTTCACGAAACGTCAAAAACAGGAAAAAATGGGGATGATTGCAGCTGGGCTATAATGATACAGGCTTTGTGCCTACAATTTCACAAATAATAGGAATAATTTTCTTATTTACTACTGAAGCTAGTACAGCTTTCTACAGCAACATTGCTATATTACTCTCCTCCCAAACTGGATGTGGAAATGTGGAAATGTGGAAAAAACAGAAATTGACCTGTTTGCATGAAGTCTGTGGACAACGCAATGGGCCACGATAAAGCAAAGGCATGATTTTATTGAAATCTAAATGCACAACCAACATGAAGTACATGAATATACTGTGGGTATCGAGGTAAAGATAACATCCAAAATACAGGTGGGCTGTGCCTCTAAACACAGCACTTGACATGTGACCATTCTCTCCTGATCCAGTCACAGTGCAATGATATCTCCAAATATACGGGACATAACGGAATGCTGGGTAAAATGGGGCAGCATTGCAATGTACAATCAGCCACACATCACTGCTGGCTACAACTTGTTCCAGTCAAGCCTAAAGGGCTATGCACACCGAACGCGAATGAAGTGAGCAAGTGAATAAAAAATAATTAAACCTATTGATTTAAATGGAGCAATGCACACCGCAGCGTAGAGAGTGGCGAGAACGAAGTGAGTGAATTTAGAAATACATTTGGACTAATCAGAAATGAAGTCAAAGGTAGTGGCTGTCAGACTGTCACTGTCTCGCTCACGCAGATATTATCACAGAAATACAAAAAATGGATGTAATTAAGTATGTAATTATTAAAGTCGAAAAATATAATGTTCTTTATGATGCCAGTGTCAGTGGTTATAAAGACAATAAAAATTAGGACGCCACATGGCAAGAAATAGCAGATCATTTGAAAATTGATGGTATGTTTATCTCTCTTTATTTCACCTTAATTTTAGTCAAAGTGATGGGGAGCACCACACACTGGTTTCGTATTTCTGTAAAATTATGCTTCTTTGTTTTAATAATATTGACCAATAATAATAATCACATTCACACAATAACTGAAAACATTTTATAAATTGAAAATCAATAAAAGTATATTATATTAAACTAATTTCTTCAGTATTTCCAAATAAATATGTGTAGATGTATTCTTTTTGAATAATTTATATGTTAAACCAGATGACATATAAACAGTCTGTTACATTTACTTTTTTTAGTGTGTTGTGTACACATACTCTATTTCTTTGTTTTATTTCGTCTCCACGAAAGAAGCAAAAGGAGACAGTATTTACTTTTCATGACTAGCTACAGTTGTCGTCTTTTTTTATGTACTTGTGCTGTATTCGTGTCGTTCGCTTCGCTCCCGGTGTGCATACTTTATTCGCCTCGAATTCACTCGCTCACGTCCGGTGTGCATAGCCCTTAAGTCCCCGTCCACACTGCACAACCGATCTCAAAAACGTTTTAATTAATCCAGCTCACAGCGTCCACACTAAAGTACTTTTTCATGTTTAGTGAAACGCTTAATGCGTACAAACACTATTCAAATAGTCCGGTTACAGTTCCCAGCAGTGCAATGGACTGTGGGACTTAATACGATAGTATCCCACAATGCACTGTCTGGTTACAACCTTGCAAACATGGAGCCCGTGCCCACGGCAGACACAGCGCTTCTTAACATAAACGTTATGGTTTTCTTTCTTAAACACAGGGTACATTTTATTATAAGGTGTGAGTTTCATTTTGAACTGTGAACTGTGAACTGTGAACTTCTTGACCGATTTCACTGCTTCAGATATCAATGTGCCTTGATTTCGACATCTGATCACATCATTCCATGATCCACCATTTTATAACAAGTCTCAGAAATTGTATACGGTACAGCAGTATTGATAGTCATTCTCAACTCCTTCAGGCGCCTGTTCTGAGTACTGTGTTTGTAACGTCCATGCGTCAAAACATATCAGAAAGCATTTTGAGATATTGGAGGATACACAAAAAATGTAGTTCGGTATTACAGCGTCCACACTTCTGACAAACCGCCTACCTGATGCGATCTAATTTAGAACCCTGAGGTGGTCTCCAGTCCATTTCTCGAGTACGGTATTAAACCATGCGTAATGTGGACGCTAACTGTATTTAGCACTTTTAAACCGGTTTAAAGGCAACTAATACAGTTTAAAGGCATAGTGTGGACAGGACCTAAGAAAAAGCACTTGTTGGTTTCATTGCGTTTGTTTGGATTTTTCTAGCCGTTTGATAAATGTAAATGACAAAATCATGGCGTGTGACACAATGCAATGCTGTCTGCAGTGACGGGTTGGTTTCATTTGTAGAAAATGAAGATTCAGCTGTATGTAGCGGGGAGCAGGCTATAGGACTTATTTAGAGGGTAGCTCTGCACAGAGTGTCTCCATGTCTCTCTTTGTTTCTTACTGAACAGAGTTACCAATCAAACTATTTTAATTTCTATAGCATTGCAGGATGCTTATATACAAAAATATAACAAACTAAAAAAAAGAAAAAAAAAAGAATACAGCTCTAAACTGCTCATTAGTAAAAAGCCAAATAAAAAGAAAAACGGTTTCAAATAGATTTATAAATATGAATCAACTCAACATTCGGAATAACTTCAAATAGACCAAAACACGAATTGCCTTGAAAGGGAGGAGCTTTAAAAGCAACACGATGCTGCAGCCAATGCAGCAACCTCAAAACTGGGGCAATGTGACGGGGAGACTTGGTGTGAGTGAGTAATATCAGAGTACAATATGTAAACTGATAAAGAATGCTGGGTGTTTGAAATGCAGCTGGGATATAAATATTTCCACATAGGATGTATGAGGCTCCACTTGGTTCACTGACTCTATTAGCACATTATTATTAATTCAAGAACTATATGCTCATTGCTAATCATACTGTTTTTTTTTCACAATTTCACCAAATTGGCAGTTTTTTTAAATTGTGTTGAACAGTTAAAAACCATAAATATAGGACTATCAGGGTTTGTTTCCAGAGAGCTGCCATCACATTGCTTCCCTCCCTATCAGGGTTTGTTTCCCGAGAGCTGCTCTCCCATTGCTTCCCTCCCTATCAGGGTTTGTTTCCAGAGAGCAGCTCTCCCATTGCTTCCCTCCCTATCAGGGTTTGTTTCCAGAGAGCTGCTCTCACATTGCTTCCCTCCCTATCAGGGTTTCTTTCCAGAGAGCTGCTCTCTCATTGCCTCCCTCCCTATCAGGGTTTGTTTCGAGAGAGCTGCTCTCTCATTGCTTCCCTCCCTATCAGGGTTTGTTTCCAGAGAGCTGCCATCACATTGCTTCCCTCCCTATCAGGGTTTGTTTCCAGAGAGCTGCCATCACATTGCTTCCCTCCCTATCAGGGTTTGTTTCCAGAGAGCTGCTCTCCCATTGCTTCCCTCCCTATCAGGGTTTGTTTCCAGAGAGCTGCTCTCACATTGCTTCCCTCCCTATCAGGGTTTGTTTCCAGAGAGCTGCTCTCACATTGCTTCCCTCCCTATCAGGGTTTCTTTCCAGAGAGCTGCTCTCTCATTGCCTCCCTCCCTATCAGGGTTTGTTTCGAGAGAGCTGCTCTCTCATTGCTTCCCTCCCTATCAGGGTTTGTTTCCAGAGAGCTGCCATCACATTGCTTCCCTCCCTATCAGGGTTTGTTTCTAGAGAGCTGCTATCACATTGCTTCCCTCCCTATCAGGGTTTGTTTCCAGAGAGCTGCTCTCCCATTGCTTCCCTCCCTATCAGGGTTTGTTTCCAGAGAGCTGCTCTCCCATTGCTTCCCTCCCTATCAGGGTTTGTTTCCAGAGAGCTGCTCTCACATTGCTTCCCTCCCTATCAGGGTTTGTTTCCAGAGAGCTGCTCTCACATTGCTTCCCTCCCTATCAGGGTTTCTTTCCAGAGAGCTGCTCTCTCATTGATTCCCTCCCTATCAGGGTTTGTTTCTAGAGAGCTGCTATCACATTGCTTCCCTCCCTATCAGGGTTTGTTTCCAGAGAGCTGCTCTCCCATTGCTTCCCTCCCTATCAGGGTTTGTTTCCAGAGAGCTGCTCTCCCATTGCTTCCCTCCCTATCAGGGTTTGTTTCCAGAGAGCTGCTCTCACATTGCTTCCCTCCCTATCAGGGTTTGTTTCCAGAGAGCTGCTCTCACATTGCTTCCCTCCCTATCAGGGTTTCTTTCCAGAGAGCTGCTCTCTCATTGCCTCCCTCCCTATCAGGGTTTGTTTCGAGAGAGCTGCTCTCTCATTGCTTCCCTCCCTATCAGGGTTTGTTTCCAGAGAGCTGCCATCACATTGCTTCCCTCCCTATCAGGGTTTGTTTCTAGAGAGCTGCTATCACATTGCTTCCCTCCCTATCAGGGTTTGTTTCCAGAGAGCTGCCATCACATTGCTTCCCTCCCTATCAGGGTTTGTTTCCAGAGAGCTGCTCTCCCATTGCTTCCCTCCCTATCAGGGTTTGTTTCCAGAGAGCTGCTCTCACATTGCTTCCCTCCCTATCAGGGTTTCTTTCCAGAGAGCTGCTCTCTCATTGCCTCCCTCCCTATCAGGGTTTGTTTCGAGAGAGCTGCTCTCTCATTGCTTCCCTCCCTATCAGGGTTTGTTTCCAGAGAGCTGCCATCACATTGCTTCCCTCCCCATCAGGGTTTGTTTCTAGAGAGCTGCTATCACATTGCTTCCCTCCCTATCAGGGTTTGTTTCCAGAGAGCTGCCATCACATTGCTTCCCTCCCTATCAGGGTTTGTTTCTAGAGAGCTGCCATCACATTGCTTCCCTCCCTATCAGGGTTTCTTTCCAGAGAGCTGCTCTGACATGGCTTCCCTCCCTATCCCTTGTATATTAAGGGTTTGTTTCATGTTGGTTGTGCATTTAAAAGACCATGCCGGGGTTTGGCATGAACACAGTGCTTTAACATGGCTGTTTCCGTTGGGTGAAACACCTTTATTTGGTTTGGCACCACTTTTGTCCTAGTTGGGGAGGACTAAATATGGCGCATATGACAAAGGTCCTTTGTCAGGGGGTTATACTGTGCATTGTCAGGCTAACACGAGTGTTTGGCATTTCTGCTCTAGCAGCTATGGCTTTTAGGGTGTTCCCCTATTCTGGAAAGTTCATTAACTAGCGTTATTCAGAGTGGAAAAATGCTGGTCGTAAAGCGCTGCTGAATTAGACTTAATACACCCCCTAGGTGCAGTAACAGATCTATATTTTATTTGATGAAATACTAAATGTGTTTTTAATCATGTAAAAAAGGCATACATTTGTTATAACTATCCTGAGAGCATATTACATATACATACATATATATATACACACACACACACACGGCCTCCAAATAACATATTGTTGAGCAATTGCAACATCATACGTAAAAATGGGATGGCAGTGCTTTAAGCATTCTATCTGTAGCAAAGAAACAAATGCATGTGCATTAGCAGTGCATCATACAGTAGCTAAAGACTGCATTGTCTTACAACTACTCCATCTGTCAGTGGAAGTGCTCTGAATTAGTGAACGCTCCGCCTCGTGATCTGCTCTAGCCCAACGAACCAATGTGGTGATGAAACGCAAGCTCACTGATGGGATACTCATGAGTGTGCAGAATGGGGCGGAGATGGGGAACACAGAAGAAGCTGAGCTGGAAGTTTTGGCAAAGAATTTAAAGAATTTTGGAAACATATTTACTTTGAGGGATCCGACTCTATTAGCAACTCCTTTGATTTCGTCCGGCAGTCTAATTTGCTACAATTGTGGGAGGAGAGGAGGGAGGGAGGGGGAGGAGACGAGGGAGGGGGGAGGAGACGAGGGAGGGGAGAGGAGGGGGGGGGGGGGGGGGGGCGGCAGAAGACAGAAAAATAAAAGAAAAAGTGAACTTAAAAAAGAGAGATCCAACATTAAGTCACCAAGGCATGCATTAGACAAGAGCAGTCCTTGCGAGAGCTACAGCAGAGTGGCACAGTACACCTCTAGCGGCTAGCGATGGGCGACTCCCCAGTTTTATTACATGCACATACTGTATACTCCGGCAAGGACTCGGGTTGAAATAGAGCTGTTGGGCTCCTTTTAATTTCCAAAATGTTTAAACTAACACATTTGGAATGTGAGTAACCACTCATCCCATATTAGCAGCAGTGTGGAGTAGTGGTTAGGGCTCTAGACTCTTGACCGGAGGGTTGTGGGTTCAATCCCCAGTGGGGGACACTGCTGTTGTACCCTTGAGCAAGGTACATTACCTAGATTGCTCCAGTAAAAACCCAACTGTATAAATGGGTAAATGTATATAAAAAATAATGTAATTGTATGTAAAAATAATGTGATATCTTGTAACAATTGTAAGTCGCCCTGGATAAGGGCGTCTGCTAAGAAATAAATAATAATAATAATAATTATGAAGCACTCCAATAGATTTTAAAATAAATTACTAGAATATTAATGAGTATAAGAAGATATCTATACTGATATATTTTATAAACTATAAATAAATACTGAATATTAAGTGAATAACTTTACACAGTATAGTTACTACTGCATAAACACTAAAGCAAAATCTAAATTTCACATGCATACTTCTGATAAAGATTAGACAAAATTGTGATTGTTTAGCATTTGCATAACATTTAAACTCTTAACACCCCTCGTTTGAAAGAGTGTGGGGTGTTCCTATTCTAATCCTGCCTTCCCTTTAAGCAAAATAATGCAATTCCCATAAAAATGCAAGGAAGTACAACATGTCTGTCAATGCAGAGCATTATGTAAAAACTCACTGGCTATTGCAGCTGCAGTGTCTCCTGTTCAACTAGACACTAACATATTATAGCTAAGGATGTATTTTTGTTTTCACGATTATCACATATTTTATGATTTCTGTGAAATGTACCCATTGCTGTGTAATATGTAGTTCCCCATGAAAATTCCCATTTCATAGTGTAAATATAAATATATTTTTATTAGTTACAAATAAATACAGCAAGCGTTTGCCTTATTGACTGACGCACTACCTGTTACACTGCATTTCAGAACCTGGCAGCCAGTCTGTTTTGCTTCTGGTAAGGTGATTGAACACACTGCATAGAGCTGCACGACTTCTTTAAAATGAAATAGACAGCAGCTGCATCAACGATCAGAAATATTTCTGTTAAAGATTGCTCTGTCCAGTACAAGAAGGGGACATTTCATGTGCCTGTTGTTATTTATTTATGTTTTTATTTTGTTTGATAATACACTGACAGTGAAAATAGAATGTCTTTAAAAGGTGGACATACAAAACGAAATATTCTACAATTTAGCATTTACTGCTTTGCAGGTAAGCATTTAAATATTTAAGAATATTTATTGCATAATAACTCTAGAGAAAATGATCAGTTTTGAATGTGACAATGCTATTTTTTCTGCTTTGATAAATATTATGTTTAATCGTTAAATATCTTGAAATACCTATTTCTGAAATAATAATTTTTTCTTTTTACAAATAGCATTTTAAAAGGAAAAAACTTCAGGCACAGATATTTGTAATTGATTTGTAATGGGTTTACAAGAGACAAATGTTTTAAATATGGTAAGTGTGTGTGTTATTGAATGAATTACTGTATAAAGTGTTTTTTTGGAAACGTCAGGGAAAAAAACTAGAACGATAGGCGATCCAAAGAAAAATGTAAAAAGTCCCCTTTTCTTTTTTTCTTTTTATAAAAAAAAATAGTAACCCGCGATTGATTGATTTTACCCCGTTTTTTTTTCTCCAAATTTGAAATGTCCAATTGTATTTTTAAGCTCAGCTCACCGCTACCACCCCTGCACTGACTCGGAAGCGGCAAAAACACACAAACGCTGTCCTCTGAAATGTGGGTTGTCAGCCGACCGCTTCTTTTCACTCTGCAGGCCCGCCATGCAACCAACCCAGAGCTACAGCATCGGAGGACAACGCAGCTCTGGGCAGCTTACAGGCAAGCCTGCAGGCGCCCGGCCAGTCTGCAGGGGTCACTGGTGCATGGTGAGCTGAGCCCTGGCCGACCTAAGCCCTCCCTTTGCGTTAATTTTACTATGGGAAATATCTATAAGGGCTTGGCCAGCACTCCCAGGCCCCATCCCATAATTCCTTCTCTGGAGGGAGAGGAACAGGGAGGATTATGTAATTGTTTGGGTACAGGGTACAGTTTGATTGAAACAGTCTGTTCACTTAACATAAAGTCAGGCTATCATTAGAAAATGTTTTACCTCTGTGCCACATTTAGTCTTGAAAGCAGCATCGCCCGTAGCTAACTAGTGTTCTTTTTACAATAAACTGCATTGTATTTGATTTTTTTTTTCAGGATAGTAACCTCATAGTTAACGTTTTCAGTGATGCGTGTGTGAGTTTCCTAAGCCTTACCAGGATATCACGACAGAGCAGCAGCTTAGTCACAGTGTGTATTTAAAACCCATTTGCTGTTTGCGCCACAGATCAGTCTCTGCTCTGGCCCTGATGATCAGATCAAATTGACAAGCTGTCTGTCTCTGTGTCTGTCTGAATCGAATCAATAGTTTATAGATTAATCTGTAGGATTGATCTTCTTTTTTCATGCAGCCGTAGTGGGGGTGCAACACTTAAGTCGGAAGTAAAAGGGTAACTTAAGTGCAAAAAGTTTGAAATCCGCGGTGCTGAGATAACTGTTACAGGTATACAGGCTGCGATTTGATGGGGGGGATGGGAGGGATTTCCCTGGCTCTGCTTTTTTTATCCCTGGCTCTGCACTTTCATCTGCTGATCACTAACTTATACAAAGGTAAGAATGCTTCATTATGTCTATTTTTACTGTCGCGATGGTCGTGTGGTGTTGAGCTGGGGTACACACGTATTATATGATAATATATATGATCAGCGTCCCGCTGAACAGTTTCCAAATGTTGACAAGTATGACCGTATCCATAAAAAATAACTGCGTTTACCCTGAATGATGGCAGATTAGCAAATGTGTGATTCCTAAAGATTTTTTAGCAGTTGATTCAGTATAATAAATAAGTAACTTAGTGATTCTCTTAACTGTTTAAATTGTGTACTGCAGATGTATCAAGGCTTGCCATGATGTTTTGTTGTTTGTCTATTTTATCCCCCCCACTGGAAATTTGTCAAATCGCACCCTGCAGGTATATATTAGCACAGATTTCATCAGTATATATTTGAGCATTGTGGTACCTAAGACATTACATTGGTATTTTCAGATAAACTTTACTGGTAGCAGTCCATCAGCAATCATTGTGCATGGTCACTGGCCTCTAACACCATTTCAAATGTATTGTAAATAAGTTTAAACAAGTAATGATACATGACAAATACCTATAATTACAACCAGACCTTAAACATCATCATTCACTGCTCATAAATCAGATTTCTCATTACAGTGAACTATGACTGCAGATATCAGGAGAGGACTGTTTGCTAGTGCTTTAAATCATATCTTTAGGGTAAGAACCCCCACAGAAATGCATTTGAAACAGACTATAGGTCTAAAGTGTTACTATACACTGTAGTTTGTGAGGTATAGAATTCCACTTCCTGCATGAAAAAGTAGAACATAAAAACACACTATAAAATACAAAATACACTGTTCTCTAGCTAACATAGTGAATTATTATTGCTTGCACATTTCAAGGTACACATATAGTGATGCAAAGACACACTACACTATATAAGCTTAGCATCGTTTTCTGTGAATTGGTCCAGGTGGATTTTATCCCAGCAAACCATACTCTGTAAAGGTTACTGCCATATTGATGGCCTGGCAGGGCTAGTTTATTAACAGAGTATAATCCAAGGTTTTCAAATTCATTTCCAGCCATTATTCAGCTTCAGGGTCCTTCTCCCTGTCCCCTAACTGAATTACCAGTGCGGTACACATAGTATAAATCACTTAGCAAGAAAAACCTGATAAGGAGAAAGGCAACCACAAGTTCCTACCCAATGTTTCCTTTAAATACATAGAAAATAGAAACTGTTACCCCAAAACAATAAGGTTCTCTAACACACAAGAGTATCTAAATAATTACAAATTACAAGAGAATTACGAATTTTTGGTCACATCAAGGTACTTTTGGATGATATTACTGATAAGATTTATTTTCAACAGGCAAACCATACCTTATAATGTACTACGTGTCCTGTAACTAAAAGCTAACCCCCACTACCCCTTGCTGACATGGTAACACCACTTACTAAGCTGTTGCCAAGTCATGCTAAAATAACAAACAGCTGCATTCATTTGTAGGGCTTGCACTGTGACCAATCTTTCTAAATGTGTTCACTAACTCCAGTAAACTAACTGGAAGACACAGACTGACTGTTCCACATTCAGAAAGCAGCACAATCTATGGGCAAGTTTACCAGTGAAATTGTGTCATTCAACTCTAACCGTTGCTATAAGCGCCTTATTATAAATCAATAATAATCAAACAGAAACAAAGCCAGGATTATTTGACATGCGTCAGGACTGTATATAACACTTCAGATTCGATTCTAATTTGCTATCAGAGACACAACAGAACAGAAACACTGGATGCTGTAGCCAAACTGGGAGCATTTTAATGAAGCCACCATGATATCTAAGAAAAGAAAAACATTTCCAAACCAAGACCAATGACATCACGAAATCAAGGACGATGAACTACTGTATGACAGTTCTTGGAATGTTTTATTATAATTTAGAGCCTAATACACATTTCCAGGATTGTCTGGGCAGAAAAAATACTGTTCTTGTGAAAATCTAGAGTTTGTGTGAGCTACGCACTGTGGGAGATTTTGGTGATGAATTCAGGTTGACTATTAGAGGTGGAGGAAAAGGCAATTAACGCCTCTGGACTGTAGTATCCTGGAGAGAGTGCACCTCTATCCTGCCCTGAACAACCCCACAGGACAGACAACTGAATTAGCCCACTTGATTTTTCAAAGACTAGCAAAACCTTGCACATCACCAACCTGTGCTAATTAAAGCACCCGGGAAACCTCAACTTTCTACTAACAATTTAGTAATAACAAAAAATGTCTTTCGCACCATTGCGGTTTAAAATCCAAATCAGCATTCCCATTGCAAGTGACTTGCTCTGCTGAGCTACATGTCCTTTCACAAAGCTGCTTCCCCACCACAGCAAATCCCATTGGCAGAGAGATCTCAGAACGGCAAGCAGACATTTACTTACTGAAACCTTGCTCAGCACGGACGATGGCCGTAAATCCTGGACTATTCCACTCAGATCTCTTTAGGACTAGTGAATGTCACATTGTGAAGGACAGCCTGTGGCTGGCACTTGTCGAGGCTAAACAGTGCTCACGTTGGTGACATCCTGTAAATCTTTCAAGCACACGGCCTCAACGAATCCAGCAGCATTGTAGCGGCTGTGCTGCGTTCCGTAACGAACTTGGAAATGGTTTGAGACACAAACAGTCATGGATACATTCCTTCAGGAGGAACAGAAACATAATCTGTCACGTTGTAAGTGAACCTGCCTAGAGTGCCAACAAACAACAACCTCGCCACCTTTTAGCTGTGAAATGTATGAAAAATGTAAAAGGGAAGAATAACTTACCATGGTTTCCTTGATTCTGAAATGCATGTACAGTACTCTCCTCTCCACTCACTCTCTCTCTCTCTAACACACACACTCAGAATATAATCACCCAGAGCTAATTTTGGAATATTCTGTATAAATGTGAATCATGCATGCATCACTGGAACCTACACATGTGTGAAGATGCACACGCAGCAGCACCCTCTCGACTGTGCCATTAACAGACTAAATAAAAAAGGGACATTGGCAATGGAAAGAAACAAGTATCTGATTGTGTAGCAGAGTCTGTACCAACCCAAACTGGTTTCTCCTTGAGTTTGCCTGTGTGTGCAGTGCTGGCTGAGAATCAGTATTAGGATTCATATTATACAGAGACAGCTAAAACATTCCTCTGAGTCACCTACTTGTGTGTGACTTTGTCTTTTATTTAGGCCATCACAAACAAGTACGTCAACACAAGCCTCTGACAGTGTATATGCAGGCATACAGACAGCCTAAATATATACCAAGATTCTGATACTCAAGAATGTCCTGAGCAATGTTCCTCACAATTGCATAAGCGGTTCTCTAATATACTGGTATGTAAAATTCTTAAGTATGACACATGTATATACTGTACCCTCAAGGGTATAAAAAAAACATTTTGTTTTGCTGTTACCCATCCATGCCATCATTTAATCCCCTAACCAAATCCTTCATGCACTCTAACATACATATGTATTCATTACAAAAAAAAAACATTGTTATAAATAGCTATGGTTTAAGCTTGAGGTTCAGGAAATTCCTTCAAAAATGACAATTAAATGAACTTCAGTTGTGCATTTTCACTGCTCCCCCAATCATCTTCTGCTGTTGAACGTTGTTAGTGTCATTTATTAAGGGTTGGTTTTAAAATGCATTTTGCTCCCTCATTAGCTTCAGTAACATTCCCATGAGCACGGCTCCACAGTGACAGGGATACAGGGGAGACGCCTGGGTGTTTAACTGTAGTATATCTTGAGAATCACTCATTCAGTTGTGATGAAGCTTGGTATGGGCATTCATTAGCATGAGTGCTTGGGGGGGGGGGAGGGGGGGGGGGGGTCATTGTGACCTAATTTTGGCCTCTGATTAGCTGGGCTAATGAAGGCTACAGAAACATTTGTCCAAATGTTATTAAACTTTGCACAGACATTTGTTACAACATGTGTTATATACTGTGTGAGTGTAGCTCATGCCGACACACTCCTGACTGTCTGACATATTAAAGATTGTATTTTGGGAACCGCTTGCCTCAGCTTGATTAATCTCTGCATCGACTTTTATTACAGGAATTTATTCCACATAATTTGAATGTAGTTTACAGTAATTCTAAACCACATAGGAAAATAACTCGGAAGAGACCGCTACCATTGACATTAAAATTTGCATTGTACATAGGGGGAACGTTAACGTTTTGACCCCTCTTTAATCTTTTGTAATACTAATAATATTGAAAGACTGTTTAAAGGTTCAAAGAATTACAAAGTGTTTATGTTCCAAAGGACATCACTCTACCCCCTACCTTTGCTGAGATCTTCATGGTTGAAAAATAGGAGTTTAACATGCAAATGAAGTTTGAAACCATCTATAAAATATATGTACCACTGTGGCAATGCGCCCCGCCCCTGTGTGCATTTGTGTGTTATGTGTTGTATGTTGCGTGTGTTAATGTTGGTGTATAGATTGGTACACGGGATATAAACGGGTCTGTGTTTCACGTGTGATTTAAAAAGGTAGATTTGTATTTAGGCACGAGGAGGGCACAAATCACTTCACGTGCTGGTTAAATGTAATATGTGAGCACGGGGTTGCACAGAATTAATTCACGTGCTGGGATTCAAGTGAGTAATTAATTAGTAATTGAATCCCAGCACAACAGTATATATAGAGACACGTAGCATGCAGTCGGGGTTAGGTGTTCGGTGAGTGGAGAACGGGATTGGAGACAGAGGTAATAATAATAATAATAATAATAATAATAATAATAATAATAGTAATAGTAATAGTTAAATCTGCTCACCGTGTTTTGTCTGTGTAGTCCGTTTTGTTTGTCTTTTTATTTTGGCGTGTAGTGCCGTGTCCCGTGTTTTTGTGTTTAAAACCTTTTATTTTCTGTTTATTAAATGCTGAGCGCGATCACGCGCCCAGCTTATACCAAACCACATCTCTCTGTTTATTTATTTCCTGCATCTGGTCTGACACCACCCACTCCGGCCGTCTTTGTGACAACCACATATTTGTTTATGTTTATCTACTTCATTAAAATAAAAAAAAGTTTCCGGTTTTCAGTCTGTTTTCTGGGGTACACCGCTCACAAAAGGCTACTGTTGATTTAAAAATAAAAGGGTAACATGTTATACAAAGGTATGGCTTATTAATGTTTTATAAATATATAATATATGCTTAATAACTATGTAATAGCGTGTTAATAAAGTGTTATAGATGGGTTATAACCATGCACTAGCAATAGACAGAATTATGTTCAAATATCCTAAAGTAGGATATTTAGGGGCAGCAGTGTAGAGTAGTGGTAAGGGCTCTGGACTCTTGACCGGAGGGTTGTGGGTTCAATCCCTGGTGGGGACGCTGCTGCTGTACCCTTGAGCAAGGTACATTACCTAGATTGCTCCAGTAAAAACCCAACTGTATAAATGGGTAATTGTATGTAAAAAATAATAATAATAATAATAATAATAATGTAATTGTATGTAAAACATAATGTGATATCTTGTAACAATTGTAAGTCGCCCTGGATAAGGGCATCTGCTAAGAAATAAATAATAATAATAATTAATAAAGTACAATAGGTGGCTAAAAACTGTCCCCTTTATAAACCTAATTCTGTCTATGACTATTGCATGGTTATAAACCATCTATAACACTGTATTAACACTCTATAACACAGTTATCAAGTATATATTATATATTTATAAAACGTTTATAAAACATTAATAAACAGCACCTTAATAAAGTGTTACCAATAAAAGGTTAGTTGGAAGTTAGTGTTCTCATGCATCCGTCAGTATAAATAATTATTGTGATTCTGAACTCTGTTGTAGATTTCAACAAAGATATTTTATTCAATACAGTCAAACAGTAGGGTATTCCACTGTCCCTAAGCACAGGCCATAACAGAATCCACAAGACAATACAATGTTGGGATTTAATATAGCTTCTCTTAGACATCACCCCTTATTCCTTTTTTCTTTTTTCCTTTTTGTTTCTATTTAGTAGTCGCCAATTAATTTTACCCCATTTTTCTCACATATTTGGAATGTCCAATTGTATTTTAGGCTCAGATCACTGCTACCACCCCTGGAGCGGCGAAGACAAACACACACTGTCCCACGACGCGTGTGCCGTCAGCCGACCGCTTCTTTTCACTCTGCACGCCCACCATGCAGCCAACCCAGAGCTACAGCGTCGGAGGACAACGCAGCTCTGGGCTGTTTACAGGAAAGCCTGCAGGCGGCCGGCCAGTCTACAGGGGTCGCTGGTGCGCAGTGAGCCGAGGACACCCCCGGGCGGCGCTCGGCCAATTGTGCGCCACCCCCTGGGAACTCCTGTCCATGGTCGGCAGTGGAATAGCCTGGACTTGAACCGGCGACGTCCAGGCTATAGGGCGCATCCTGCACTCCACGTGGAGCGCCTTTACCGGATGCGCCACTCGGGAACCCATCACCCCTATCAGAATATCATCGACCACGTGGGTCCACTTTCGTTTTATTACCTTAAGTGATTGTAACATCAAAGCCTGTTTGATGTTCCACTCAGGAAACCCTGATGTTATAAAGATAAGGAAGGAAGGAGATTGTTTAAGCTTTCGAAGGTTTTAGCCCCCAAAGTGTTCTCTCTGACAAAGCACAGGGTCCCCTTTTAAATTGCCATTTGAAGCTTTCCCCTTACGATCTGTCTTCCTGCTCTTTGAACTAACTAAATGAAACCCAAATACTAACAAATCTAAAACGAATCTTTTAAATTATAATGCATGTTTCTCCAACAGCTACTTATTTGATCTTTTTGGTAAGAAACTATATTGGCGCAATAACTGAAGATAAAGCAATCTGTATTGGAAGCCACATAGTTATTATTAATGGATATTTAAGAGTCAATCATTGACATAAAATATGTTATTATGTTGTTTTCTTCTCATTTAGTTCCTGAGAAGAATAGTTGCCGCAGTTTTTATTACCGAGGTGTACTTGCATTTGCCGCTAATGCAAAGCTTGTTCTAATGTGGTCTTTATTATGCTAGCAGAGACCCACCCTTACTGTATTGTCATATTTGCTACATTTTCTTTAAATTCTCAAATTAATAATCGATACCTGAGTCGTAAAAAGAGACCCGGTTCGCGTCGGGCCATTTAAAACCCGACAGGTACCCAGGTTTTCGGGTACCCATGCCGATCTCTAGTGTACAGTACCCAGGGGCACCTCAACTACTGCTCAATTTCAGTGGAGGTCCAAAGCTGAGGAAAGCTCCAGGAATGAGAGACTGAGATGGACTGGTGAGAACACGTTTCTTTGCCAAGTCTCTTTTTATAAATTATGCACAAACCATTGCTACACAGAGGCATTTAATAAAATTGGCTTTATGCCTGAAAAGAACCTTGACGAATCTTTAAAGATACTTTAGAAACAGGAACTGCAAATTATGTCTGTGATTTTAATTATTGCCGGCATTGGTCACAATGCAATAAATTACACCAACCTCTATTTCCTTTCCCAGCGTGATACAAATATCTCTGTTTCGGAGCCTACAAGCTTACACACACTACCTCACCCATATGTTCCTCTAATTAAAATCACTGCTTTCAATTTTCTACCATCTCGCTACATGAGGAAAATGAAATGCAGTACAGTAAGTGACATGCATAAAAAACTAGTCTCAGGGAATTACAGCTTTAGCCTTAACAGTTTCAAAGAAGAAAAAAAAGCGTGACTAGTTTAATGAAAATGAAATCAATATACCTCCAGTATGCTGGCCAGATTGAAATCGCAGGGGGATAATTTTCTTTGTACACTCCGGTCGCGATTATTTATCAACAGTCTAATTGTTAAATCAAATACTGGGACACAGGCTACAGAAACAAAGCAAACTTATTTATAGGGAAGCTTACAACAGGCTCCGGCAGTCTTTCCATTAACCTTGCAGATCAATTCAATAGCATATCTCTTACCCCACATCCCATCTCATCCCTCAAGACCAAATTACTACTTTCAAAGAACATTCTCACTGTAACGATGTTCCGATGGTTCTTGTACCATGAACACATTCCAATCAGATCCCAAATGGAACAATACTTTTAAATTGCATTTTTATGCAACTATTCATACATGTGGCGAGCCTGTGCTGCTTACAAGGGTTTTCAGGGATTATTAAATTGGAAACAGAGGACCGGAATGTATTATTTGATGCCTTTCACTCTTTGTTAGCAGCAGGAGCTGCAAGGCAGAAGCACAGGAGAGTGCTACATGCTTTTGGTTATGTGATACAGTAGGTTTTAAGTCGGTTTTCTTACATTTAATTGCATAGGGGTGGTGCGTGAGAGAGTTATGAATTTATGTAGCCGGGGCAATGCGCTGCACCTATATAACAGGAACACAAATCATAAAACCTTCTTGCAATGGCAATTTACTGAAAAAAGAGAACAAACAATAGATGGAAAGGCTTAAGCTGAAGTCAGTTTAGAGTTTACGAAATGTGTGTGACATAGCTGGCTACAGTTAGGACACAGCTCTGCAAAAGCAACCCTCAGTTCTGACCTGAACACCCCCTGTCTGCCATTCAGTCCTGGGCTTCTCCCCAAGCAGCGGCTGGCAGTTGTGTGGTGTGTGTCACCAGTCCACTGGGGGAAAAGCTGAGACCATCAAACTTGTGTGACCCGATTGAAGATTTGAATGTACCCCTCCAGAGGTTAAAGAAACTGAAAGGCTAGAGAATTAGTCCTCTGCATCGCTCAGCCCTCTCGTTTTTAATGGCTCTGCTTTGCATATTGTAAACTCCAAGAGTCACAGAGGGGGAATCATTCATCGCAAGCCCCAGGAGGAAAAAAAACGTGACCCAAACGGCTTCTGTCAAGAAGACCAGAGCTTACTAGAAAACACTGAACTGGCTCTGAGAAGATTAACTAGTTTTTCTTTTTTTTTTGTTTTTTTTGTTTTTTTCCTGGATCCTCCTTGTTTTTGAGGCATGTAAAGAAACCCTGGGTTTGAATCAATGCTTGAATTCTTGGATAACCCACACTGTAACACCATCTCTATTTTTTAATGATCTGAGCAGCGGTGGATCTAAATAATTGTTGCTTTTTTTAGAGTACCTAATTATTTTAGCCTTGGATTTTAGCCAGTTATGTTCCCTCACCGCAGCAATTCCCCACACAGCTCAGGAGAAGTGAAGGTTCAGTGGGTTCCTCTGATCCCATGACCATGCTAATTTCCTCTTTTACACCCAAGAGCTTGACAACGGATGTCAGCAGCAAAGGCCATCCATGCAGGTGTCCGCTGAGCTCACCGGGTGCCTGGCCGGTAGGGTCAGCTGTAGTGATGTGAAACAGTCTTTGCCGGAAGTGCCTCCCTAACCTGCGGGAGCGACAGAGCCAATACAACGTTCCCCCTGAAACCCCAGAAGAGACCGGAGACTTCACACAGCCAGGACGCCAACCTGCCCTCTCAGGGACCCAAGGTGATTCCTATTTAACATAATTTTTAGATGATGAAAATAAGACACCACTATATCAATTTGTATACATTATCACAATTGGTTAAGCAGTTCTCTAGAAATATGTCAAAATGTAACTATAATATACATATGTATAAATGTACAGGTAGTGGACAACAAAATGGAAACACCAATGTAAAGTCACTTAATAGGGCATTGGGCCACTATGGTATCCCGCTCTGTGGAGTTCTCGGTGGACTGTTTTTGATGAAACTGGCTGCTCGCACCCCAGGTTGAAATTTGCAGTTAATTGATCTGCAGTTGCTCTCCTGTTTTGCCTTGCACTTCGAATTAATGCACAGATATCACGCCTCTTTCAAAGTCACTGAGGTCTCCTCTTGCAGCCATGCTAGCCATAATTATAGGCAACCAGGCCTGTCCAGCATTTTTATACATTCCACTAAGCATGCTGGGATGTTATTTGCTTAATTAATGCATGAGCCACACCCGTGTGGATGCCCTTGTTTTCAATACACTTGGTGTCCCTCATTTACCCAGGTAAATCCTGGATATCTAGGCACCTGAACAGAGCAGAGCTCAATTTCAACTGCTCTACTCCCTAGTCTATGCACAGCAACAAGCAAATTGGTAAAACCATTTATCCATGTTACTTTGATTTTGCAATTAGAGTAGCTAATGCACTTTAGTCACGGTTCAATAAATATATTAGGAATGCAACGGACTGCAGGAATCATTTTATGTATTACCAGATCTACAAATTGTTTTTTTTTTATTTTTTATTCCTAAGCCTAATAATGATGATCTTTTCAGAAAGGTTTGTTGATGGGTTGACTATAATTAGAGGGTGTCTTCAGGGTACATCTCCCAGGAAACTGCACCAGATTCTGCGCTGTGTACATTTTCTTCTGCAGTGCAGCCATGCCGTTGCAACCTGGTTGAAGCTGTCAGGATATCTGAACATCAAGACACAGTCTTGAGACTGTGTCCGAGTTAGCAAGACTGTGCGCACATAGCTTCAAGTTCTAATGGAAACACTGGAGTTAAACGCTTTGATGGCATTCTAAAGCATTGATCCTTAACCTGGTGAAGACTGATGCACAGTTAAGACAGTTCTGTGTTCACCATGTAGAGTGTGACAGTGTTGTATTTTACTCACCCAAAATACTGCATAGTGTTGGAGAGTAAATTACTCAATTACCGAGAAAAAACCTTATCTGGAGCGCTGCATACAGCTCCCGCTTACATTTACAGGCAGATTTATGTTTCTTTACAGTCAGACAGTGTACAACTGACTACAGTAATTAAGGAGTGGTTTCTCCAACAGCAGTGAAATGACACTGTATCAAAACCTGAATTTGGGGTGAGGGTCCTCAGCATAAGGGTCACCATTTTTGAGCGAGGAACCTAAAACTATTTTCTGATGCGCTTTTTCTTATCTCTGTGCTATGGAGCTATTACATTTAAAACAGCACAGCAAAACTGTAAACAACTTGTATTCAAGGTCTATAAGTACATTTGCACATTACTCCTCATCATAAAACCAGCAGGCAATTCAGCACCACTGGCAGTCTTGAGACAGGGCAAGGACAGAATGGCCGGCAGGCAACCAAGGGGTGTTTAGGTCAGAGTTGAGTTGTTTTTTTCTCTCTCTCTCTCTCTCTCTCTCTCTCTCTCTCTCTCTTTCTCTATCTCTGAGCTGTGAAGCTCTCATGGTGCCTGGATGTAGCAAATGTCCCTCACCTATGATGAATGCTACATTCACGAAAATTTTAATTCAATTAAATTAAAAATAAATGCACAGAGAACAGTCAGGGTTTTTCCCTCTCCAGCAAAATGAAGCAGAACATTAGTGCAATGACAATTACGCAAAGCACAGCGCTCAATATGTTTCACAAGATCTGAGATATTATTTCCCTTAAACCTTAAAGAGACAAAGTGACTAGACAGCTCTAGTTTAGGGTCTTCAATGACCTTACGCACAGTGACAGCAGCGCTCAACAGAATCAGTAGCTTGTAAGTGGTACGGAATGAAGGTGCTGGTGATAATGGATAATGGAAAGTGGTGAGCTGTGGCAGGGTGGATGCCCTGCCGGTATAAAGTGTGTGTGTGTGTGGGGGGGGGATACTAGGTTGACAGGGAGGGGGTTAAATTCCTCCCTGACAGAAAGCATGTGGGAATGTGGCTGGGGCCATAATTGCATGATAGTTAATGAGGCTCCAGCCACGGGTGGAAGTTAATGTTGGTGAAGGTGTGATGCTGTGTTGTGATGTCCTGTACTGTGCGTGATGTTTATGTACAACCTTTTGTTTTTGCCCCTGTGCCTATTTCTTTTGTCTAGTGTTTGTTAGTTTATTTGTTGATTAAACGTGTGGACAGTGCTTCAAACCTGCAGCTTCTTGCTTCTGAGACAACAGTAACAGCTTGGGCTGTGACGCTACCTGTCACAAGAGCCAAGCAGTTTTTTTTCATCTTCTAATAAGGGTCTTTGCCTATATAAAATATCTAATTTGCACTATGTATTCTGCTCATCATTTCCAGTGTTGGGTTCATGAGGCATGAAAACCTGTGTTAAAGTGGATTTAAAATGATTGTGTATAATTATTATACAGACAGTTACTCCAAGTTTGAGTAGCCATATTTCAGTTCAACGACTGTACTTAAAAATTGAGAATTCAGAGTAAAGCAAAGTGCCTTACTTCAATTACCCAAAAAAGTCAATATTGAAGAAAATAAATAAATAAAATAAATGTAATTTACACACGGCTTGGAGAAAATAAAAATGCTTTTAACAAAAATGATTTAAACAGGTCAGATGGCATACTTACTTTTAAACGGGTGTTAAATAACACATTAGTTAAGCTGATCAGTATTGACTGAGAAATCCAACAAGCTACTTTTCAGGGGTGTATAAGTAACAGCCAAGAAAATACAGTATACTGCAACAAGACAAGTAGCCGTAATGCTTAAGAAGGGTACAGCTCAAGAGAGGAAGCTTCTAACATGTACACAACTAGAGCTGCAGCATGAGAGAGGAAGCTTCTAACATGTACACAACTAGAGCTGCAGCTTGAGAGAGGAAGCTTCTAACATGTACACAACTAGAGCTGCATCTTGAGAGAGGAAGCTTCTAACATGTACACAACTAGGGGGGCATTATTTAGTGCCATTTTATTATGATTTCAAAACAATAAAAAAACACAGCTTTACTGCCCTGTACTGATGTCTGCAGACTGACCTGCTGTGCAGAACATCAGTCATGATGAAATACCTCATATACTGCAGGGAAGTTATTGTAGGCTAGTCTTTCTGTAGAGTTACATGAGTTGATCATCCTACAGCCTGATTAGGTACAGCGGTATTTTATTAGAGCATTTCACCACACTGGGGATTCACCCTGGATTGCATCAACCACTTGCCTGTGGTCTTCCTGGGATTACCCTTTATAATACGTTGACTTGGTGTCACAGCACTGCACGTTGGTTCCCTGTGCAGTAGGTGAACCGCACTCCAGTGTTCTTGGATGTTGGATCTGGAGCAGGGATAGGCAACTGAAGAGTCATTCCTCTTCAGGTTTAGCTGGTCTAATGAACCGTTATGTGCTTTAATGGATTAAACTGAATAATTAACAACATGGCTAGAACAAAAATCTGGACTGGAGGTGTCAAGGTTGCCAGGACCCCCTTGAAATGAGATGTTCTATCCTTTTAAATACAAAAAAAGTAAAATAAATGTGTGGCAATTACAGACTGCGTAATGAAACTATGGCCTATTCGGTTGTACAGAAGAGTGTTTCTCTATTTTGTAAAGGTAATTTGGTGAGGTGAAGTCAGGGCTGAGATATTACTCTGTCGGAATACGGTGCTATAGTTGTGTCTGTTTGTTTCTGTGAAAGCTTCTGACCTGACACCTTCTTGGATTGATCCACATGTTATTATACAGGGTTATCATAGTGGGGGAATAAAACAGGCACAGGTACAGATTTGAATAACACAGGATTCCCCCGCTGACTAGTAACTGGTCTATGAGCAGATTCACTGGGTGACTGCACAGAGGTGTGATCTGCAAACATGCTCTAATATAACATTTTTATCACCGCAAGTTATTAGAAATTACAAAATATTGTATATAGAAGTAACTCTAAAATTGAAGAGTGACTATTTTCTTGCTATAGCCCTGATTAGATTTACAGGGTGACATGAAACGCTGATCTTTTTCTCGAAGTATTTGGAAGGTGTCCTTTATATACATTATTGCTTTCCAAAATCAACTGAAAAGTAAATAAAAAAAAAAACCCTGCAGTTTGTATTCATTTAACATTACTAACTAAATGCGATTTTTGCTGTTATGGATTAATTCCTCTATTGCCTTCTGTTTAAGGGTTTGGAGAGCTAGCATGTAAAATAACAGATGTAAAACCCCAAATTAAGAAAGAACGGCAGATACCTAATTAAAAAATAAAAATAAAAAACACAATGAAAAAAAATCATTTTATTCTGGTTGAATGAGAAACCATTCAGTCAATTTTGCATCTGCTTAGCGACTTCGATTACGGAAGACGGGCTAGTAAGACTTTTCGAGGAGCTGATCAAAGTGAAAAGGTGGTGTTTAAATAAAGGGCTTCCAAAAATGGAATTGGTGCAAAACTGCCGGGTCTTGAGCTGTTGCTGTCTTGGACTCATTCATCACGTGGGGCTCCGATTATACATGTGTGCAAGCTGGAGAGAAGCAGTCGTTATGATGGGATGGCACAGAGCGGCAGGCAGCGCTGGGAAGGCACTTACTTTTGGCGTGGGACAGGAAGCGGTGGAGAGGCGTGAGGTGGCCTGTGCGCGGGGCGACTCCGAAGGAGTGGTGCTCAGAGAGGCGGTGTCCCTGGGGAGCACCTGGACTCCGCGTGAGATGATGGAATCGGGGATCTGCAGTAAAAGAACAAAACAAATTAGCAAATGACTGGTTTACAGCTTTACTGAAAGTCCCCTAATCTGAAGCGAATCCTAATTTTAGAATGAAATTTAACGACAAACCTTTGTCAATGAAATTGATGATATTGACAATCCCCGAAGTTTGAGAATAACCAAAGTGAAATTATCAGGCGCTTGTCCCCATATGCTCTTATTCTATGCAGTCATTTTAGTGCAGTGCTTATAAGCAGAAGGTGACATTAAAGGTCTATTCACACTGCACGCAATGTGATTTGTCCATAGCCGGATAAAGCTGTACACAAATTACACTACAGTATAGGGCCCCCAGCAGAATTGGGGCCCCTGTGAGGTTGCCGTTTGTTTGGGACATTTTAAAAATACTGCATGAGGGCGGACAATCCCACACACACAGGAAAAGAGGTGCACAGAATTGCTTTTGGTTAATTTTGTTATTTTATGATGGCTAAGCATTTCTTTCTCGATTACAGCACACCTGGTCTCTGAGTCTCTCACGAAAGCAGGTTCCTGCTAATGTAATGTACTGTTTTTGTTTTGCTATATATATATATATATTATCTGCCTCACTGGCGTGTCTTTGTAATTTTTGTGTCCTTTGTTATACAGCTCTGGGTATTTTGATACTACAAGAATGAACTTTCTTCTGCCATTGTTTCTTGAAAACAGAGCACAAGGGAAGCTGTTCCTGTTTGTTTCCCTAGCTGCCACGCGACAAAAACGCAAAAATAGACACCAATCGTATTTTTTTCAGATCACTTCAGTGTGTCGCCCCGTCGCATTGCAGACAGTGTTAATGGTTTGTATTAAAACTACATGTCCTATTTTATTTTTTTTCGTGGTGCGATGTGTTGTACTACACATTCTCTTTTTGCATCACGTCCAGTGTGGACAGGCCTTAACATGCTCCTACTTCTGGCACAGTAGTTAAAAATGTGATCTTTAAGATCTGAAATAAAAAAGGACACACACTCTTGCTGTATGTGCTCTGGAAAATATCTGGAAAAAATGTTATGCATTAAATAGAGATTAAAACTAGATTTAAAAAAACATATAAGAAGAGAATTTCAAAGACATCACCTAATGGTCATCAGCATCAACTGTATATACGCCTTCACTGAAATCTTTACACCGTCTTTATGCATTCATGAATAATTGGTTCTACTCCGGAATGTTTGTGCTTTTAAATCACTCATATAAACATCAATTACAACAAACAGAACTGCTGATTCAAATCTAATTTAAACACTGCTGTAAAAACAAGCTTCTCAATATTCAATATTCCATTAAACAGAATCAAGAACTCTAGTCCAAACATGTGACCCTTATTGGCTTTCTGTACCATTTCATTGGCTCATTTTAAGAATAATTTTTTTGTAATAAACTAGCATTTAATCTAAAACTTGTGAGTTTTTGAGACTCTTTGGGTGAACAATACGTCTTTTTATTTATTTTTTATTCTACTTCATTGTATAAAACTAGAAAGAAAAGAATCAACTTTGATGCAGGTAGATTTCCTTAAATGAATTATTTAGCTTCAGAAAAACAAAACAAAACAAAAAAATAAATACATATATTTACCTAGGAGGGTAAATGTCCAAGCAAATGCTGAGTCCCTTTTTAATAAAGTGTTTTAGAAGCATATATAAGAGTTAACAGGGTTCAAATTGTCAAATATGTTCTGATCCTTTCCTCCTGTGGCTGCTGTATTCATTTATTTATTTAAGGTCACCTCACAATTAAGCCTCCTTTCTTTACTGTCCAGATTTACTCCAGTGGTTAAAGAAACGGGCTTGTAACCAAGAGATCCCCGGTTCAAATCCCACCTCAGCCACTGACTCATTGTGTGACCCTGAGCAAGTCACTTAACCTCCTTGTGCTCCGTCTTTCGGGTGAGACGTAGTTGTAAGTGACTTTGCAGCTGATGCATAGTTCACACACCGTAGTCTCTGTAAGTCGCCTTGGATAAAGGCGTCTGCTAAATAAACAAATAATAATAATAATATGAATTCAAATTAAACCTCTCTAACAAGACCAACATACTGTAAACTATCAAACCTTCTGCCAATTTAAAAAAAAAAAAAAAAACATGATTTCATGAAATAAAAACAGTTTGCATAAAACAAAATGAAAATAAATAAAAAGCAGTAACACCCAAGCAAAATTCTTTGACAAATCATTCAGCCACATTTTGTTTATCCCTTGACCAGCCTACTAGGGAGGCTTCACAGTATCACAGAGAGTCGACACAGTCGACTAGCCGAACAGTTGAATAGAAAACTGACAGTCGGTCTCTGAAGCTGGGAGTTGATTACCTTCAAGCCAGGTGAGTTTCAGCTGGAGGGAAGTACAGTTGCGGTTGCAATCCATTAACATATAAATGACACATGAATATATTCCAAGCAGTTTTAAAATATAATGCAAAAAAAAGTGTTCTGAAAAAGTCAACTCACAAATAGAGCACCAGACATGGTCAAATACAGGATTTATTGATATAGATTTTTTAAAGTGACGACTAGTCACCCTATTCGACTATCTTGACCTCAATTACTCGACTCTGTCAAATCAGTATTGGTTCTACCCTGAATCAGAGCTCAGGAAACAAAGTAAATGCGAGTGATCCCGTTGCTTTGGGCTCTCTGCATTGTATTCTGACAGGGCTGTGTAGTCCTTTGTCTCCTGGAGAGAGTGAGCACATTTCTGTACTTAGTGGTTAGAAGATGAAAGCTATTTGTCTCTTACCGGTTCCCCTGCATCTCTGTTGCATGTGGAATGACAGGAATGAGTGATGAGGCCGGGAAAGGATTGTCCACCTTTTGCCATGACAACAGCGGGAATGGTATCGGCATGCTGACTCTGATGTACAATACAACAACTATCAGCACTACGGCAGGAACATACAAACAACAGATGACAAGAAAGAATTGTACAGGGACACATGGGCTTGTTATGGAATGGGCATGCTTGTAATATCAATGACAGGCAGAACAATGCACTTACATACAGTCATGTCGCATGGTTACTTAACTAGTTGGTCATATTTGCCTGCTGTTTGGTGCTTCTCCTTGGCCAGCATCATGAATGCACAAAAGGAGCAGCTCAATGTGACTTTATAAATCACCTGATAATGTTTAAACCGGTACTTACCATGGCTTTAAAAAAAAAAAAAATACTTTCCTCTCTTTAGTGTTACAATATTCTAACACCATTCTTCTGGAAATGATTTTCAAAACCCAGCAGAGCAAACTCCAATGAGTTTCCCCAAGATCAACGCAAACAGTATTTGAGCCAGCGAACTCCCGTTTGCAAGGCTTACTCCACAATCTATGCGGTGGTGTCATGGTTTTGGTGGGATCTACAGTGTCACGGCAAGTTCAATGGGCTCACCAGAGTCAAAAGTGGAAATAAAGTCTGGACAACTAAACAAACAAGAAAGTTATAAGAGGTAAGAGGAGTGAATCTGAAAACCTTGGCTATCACCCCGTTTATCATTATTTGTATAGAGGCTGACAATTGTGCAGAATTGTGTGTTGGATGTGTAATGCAAGCACTACCGTGCATCAAAGCCTGAGTTGAGATCATGGAGTGAATATGAACGCAGGGTTCTAGAACTGGAAGTGTTTTAGAATTGGGTTATCAGTAAATTAAGCATAAGAACAGTTTACTTCTGAATTATCACTACAACATTTCTGAAGCCAACAACTTTTTTATGTTGTATTATTCAGACGGTTCTCCTTAACCATGCCGCCACCCAGATCCCAATGGAATTTGTGGAAAAGGCAGGAAGCAAATAAAAATGAACATTCATCAATATGCAAATGCCTGTTTGTCAAAGGTCTCTCGAATGGAGATTACCCATCAAATGCTATAGATAGCAGTTGGGGCAGGCTAATAAGCTGCAACATGATTAATGTCAAAGAAGGGAGGCAACCATTTTATATTGAAAACAGCAGCCTGCTAACTCCTGATAGCCTGAATCATGTAAACCCTAGACAGACTCACTGAACGATATTGTTCTGAAATAGTAACGCCCTAAATACAGCAACCCTTCAAAATGATTGCAAACAACTTAAATAGTAAAAGGAGAAAGAAAATGTTAATTGGTATTTGAAGCCCTTTCATAAAATCAAAATGTTACAGTCAGCACAGCCTAATTGGGATCCTGATAATCGGGACTGCTGCTTAAATGGGATACAACTCTGGGGATGGTTCTTCCCAGTGGTATTTATGTCGTGACTTGTGTAAGCTGCGTAAACCATGTTGAACTCTTGAAGGAGCTGGAGTCTCCTGTGGTTTCTCCGGCTGCTGTTGCAAAGAAAGTTGCCGTGTCAACATCGCAGGTGCGATTCATTTTGTTTAGGAATAAAAAAAAAAACACTGACTTGTATTTTAAATTATATATTTAACATTTAATTATAATGTGATGTGATTTCATTATTTTTCTTTTCATTAAGAATCAAAAAAGTGTGACTAAGGTCGTCTCAGCTGCCTCTCGTTTAATTGGGACAGCCGCTTATTCAGGATGTGTTTCCTTCTCCCGAGGCGTCCCGATAAAGCAGCACCGACTGTAATTGCACCACTTTAACTTACTGCCTGGTTTTTCCATTTCCTAGTTTAATTGAACTCGGCCCTGGCAGTTTTTTGGGGCATGAGCAATTAGTAGAAACTTTATGGTACTTTTAGCATACCGGCAGTGCCACAGATTGACAATAACATTATCCAGCACCAGCAGCTATTACAATGTCCAGCTAGCTCTCAGAAGACGGCCTGTCATAGATGATACATTACTCAATACTGTGTCTTCTTTCACTGATCTATACCAACAGAAAGGCTGGCGAATTCACTTGACACTGTATTATCTTTCCTATGTCAATTACTGTGCGTAGAATACAAGGCAGTTAATCTACTCTCTCTGGGTGTATAAAATATGGAAACCGAAATGTACTCATACTATTCCAGATGAAGTCTGTTATCTGTGTCTTTCTACAGTTGTATCACTGTAAAAAATATAACAATCTTTTTTTTTTAATGCTCCCCACCTCCCCAACCTATCGATCAGTGAAAATGTGCATAATGAGTGAGATAGTAGGAATGAAATAGGGTTTGAATATTACTTAGATCCATGGATAGGTTTAAAGGGCTACTCATATTACCTACATGTGCCTAATATTTCATGTCTTCCCTGTTTAATACCCTACTATATTTTGTATGATTCTATACCGCTACTTCTGCTTAGATATTTATTTTGCCATGCTTAATATCTACTATATTCCAAGAACCATTGCTTATCAAAAGACATTAGCCCTGTGCTGTGAACTGAAGAGCAGTGTGAAGCCTTGTATACCGAAGCCAGTGCAACGCTAATATGCTTCCCAGTTTCATGTCTTAAAAAATCATGATTCGGTATGCTGGAATACCAATAGAGAATGAATCAAAACACATATAATAGGATCTTAAACAGGTAAGAAATCAAACATAGAAATACTAAAAGAAACGTAAAAATTGAAAATGACATGTTCTAGTCGAATCGATTGTCAATTTAAGTTTCTTTTCATATTTATAAATTCAGCACTATTGAGTGTTTAATAGTTATGGATGATAACAAATTAAACAACAGGACATGATATAAAGACCCTCTCAATGGTACTACAGTACATCTTGCTTTCTTGCTGCACTATATTTTTGTAGACTATGACTAGTATACTGCTGAAACCTCGACACTTAGGGGTCAGTCTGATCAACCAGTAACCCAGCTGGGATCAGCCACAGCACTGGGGAATCGCCCTGGATTGCACCCAAACATAACCACATTCCTGCAGCCTCTGCCAAGGCTTCATGTAATATAGCAGTTGTTGTTTTTTTAATAGATTCCCAAGGTGCACTCATGGCACTTCTTGCTTATTAAAGCACAAGGCTCGAGGGAGTGGAGTGGAACAGCGCGAGACCGAGCACTCACCTTGGCTGCGATGGCGGCGGCGGTGATTTGAGATGACGAGCTGTCTTCGGTGGACGCCACCCCGCTGTCCTTCTTCTCCTCCTCGTCCTCCTCGCACTGCACCCCCTTGTCCTCTGTCTGCTTGTGTGGGCTAGTAGTGGGGGGAGGGGAGAGGGGCGGAGGGGGGGAGGGCAGGTCCTCCAGCTCGTCGTGGACCTCTTTCACTTTCACAATGGCATCCCGCAGTAAATCAATGGCGTGCGGTAGGGCAGGCAGAATGAACTGGAAGCACTCCTGAGTTAACAAGAGAAGTGTGTCAGCAGCATACTGATCATACTCCATCTGATGTGAAAATCAAACGGTTCCTCCATAGATCCCCAAATACTTTCTAGAACTTCCCAATATATTTTTTATTTTTACAATTTGAAAAACAGTTCCCCAGATATCAGTACTATAAGTGTGAGAAGCTGTAGGTACAGACAGTCGGAAGAGCATATTATCATCCCCAGATTTGGATAGTCACTAATTTATGGAAAAACAAAAACAAACAAAAAAAACTACATTAGCACACAAATAGTTTTCCTGCTTGTTTTTCACGTTTCACAATGTGGATTGCCAGCTGTGCATTATACAAGGTAAAGCTCTCCCACTTGCAATTCAAGTCCCCTCCGTTGAGCCATTATGATTCCAAGTTATTATATCAGGAGGATGGAATTATATGCACCGCATTCCAATAACTGATAAAGAGGCCTGCGAGCAGCATTTACTAAATGTATTAAAATGAAATTGTTTCACAATTACGGTCACTCTTGTAAGCCATTCAGCTAAACTATATATATATATATATATATATATATATATATATATATATATATATATATATATATATATATATATAATAGATGGGCTTCAGTGAGATACAGGAAAATAATTCCATCTAGGGTTTCTGTGACGTCATAAATTAAGAGACTGAAGGTCTAGTAATTTATAAACTGTCACAGAAACCCGAGATGGAATTGTTTTCCTGTAACTCACTGAAGAGGCCCATCTATATATTTTTTTATAATACATAGATACCCTTATGATGCTAATATTAAAGAAGACGAGGTTCAGCAGTACAGTTGTTTTTTTTAAAACGTAGTGTTTCAGTGCTGTACAGACGTTCTGTGTCGTTATCCGTTAGTGCTTCAGCTTTATTTGGATGATTGCCTTTACCTTGTTTTAATTTCCAGTTCCACCCCAGTTCCACCCTGAGATATGAATGTACCAGCTTTACAACTTTTTTTTTTTTTAACAGTCTCATTTTGTTGAGCATTAATGAACATTTCTGTACTGTGGGTGTTGTCGAGTGATTGAAAACGAGACATTTTGTGTTTGAATTGAAAGTGATGGTCTCGAGGAGTCGAATGGATCAAAGTTCAAGTATTATCACTTTTTGATGTCACCACTGTGGTATTATGTTTTTTTTCAAATGGCTCAGGATGCAAATATAGCCTTCATCAATGTATTATATATATATACAGACGTGCTCAAATTTGTTGGTACCCTTACAGCTCATTGAAATAATGCTTCATTCCTCCTGAAAAGTGATGAAATTAAAAGCTATTTTATCATGTATACTTGCATGCCTTTGGTATGTCATAGAATAAAGCAAAGAAGCTGTGAAAAGAGATGAATTATTGCTTATTCTACAAAGATATTCTAAAATGGCCTGGACACATTTGTTGGTACCCCTTAGAAAAGATAATAAATAATTGGATTATAGTGATATTTCAAACTAATTAGTTTCTTTAATTAGTATCACACATGTCTCCAATCTTGTAATCAGTCATTCAGCCTATTTAAATGGAGAAAAGTAGTCACTGTGCTGTTTGGTATCATTGTGTGCACCACACTGAACATGGACCAGAGAAAGCAAAGGAGAGAGTTGTCTGAGGAGATCAGAAAGAAAATAATAGACAAGCATGGTCAAGGTCAAGGCTACAAGACCATCTCCAAGCAGCTTGATGTTCCTGTGACAACAGTTGCAAATATTATTAAGAAGTTTAAGGTCCATGGAACTGTAGCCAACCTCCCTGAGCGCGGCCGCAAGAGGAAAATCGACCCCAGATTGAACAGAAGGATAGTGCGAATGGTAGAAAAAGAACCAAGGATAACTGCCAAAGAGATACAAGCTGAACTCCAAGGTGAAGGTACGTCAGTTTCTGATCGCACCATCTGTCGCTTTTTGAGCGAAAGTGGGCTCCATGGAAGAAGACCCAGGAGGACTCCACTTTTGAAAGAAAAACATAAAAAAGCCAGACTGGAATTTGCTAAAATGCATATTGACAAGCCACAATCCTTCTGGGAGAATGTCCTTTGGACAGATGAGTCAAAACTGGAGCTTTTTGGCAAGTCACATCAGCTCTATGTTCACAGACGAAAAAATGAAGCTTTCAAAGTAAAGAACACCATACCTACAGTGAAACATGGAGGAGGCTCGGTTATGTTTTGGGGCTGCTTTGCTGCGCCTGGCACAGGGTGCCTTGAATCTGTGCAGGGCACAATGAAATCTCAAGACTATCAAGGCATTCTGGAGCGAAATGTACTGCCCAGTGTCAGAAAGCTCTGTCTCAGTCGCAGGTCATGGGTCCTCCAACAGGATGATGACCCAAAACACACAGCTAAAAGCACCCAAGAATGGATAAGAACAAAAAATTAGACTATTCTGAAGTGGCCTTCTATGAGTCCTGATCTGAATCCTATCGAACATCTATGGAAAGAGCTGAAACTTGCAGTCTGGAGAAGGCACCCATCAAACCTGAGACAGCTGGAGCAGTTTGCTCAGGAAGAGTGGGCCAAACTACCTGTTAACAGGTGCAGAAGTCTCATTGAGAGCTACAGAAAACGTTTGATTGCAGTGATTGCCTCTAAAGGTTGTGCAACAAAATATTAGGTTAGCGATCCATGCCATTTTCATTTGTTTTATTATTTACAATATAATGTTGAATAAAAAATCAAAAGAAAAGTCTGATTTCTATTAAATATGGAATAAACAATGGTGGATGCCAATTACTTTTGTCAGTTTCAAGTTATTTCAGAGAAAATTGTGCATTCTTCGTTTTTTGTGGAGGGGTACCAACAAATTTGAGCACGTCTGTATATCTCCACTCTGTCCTCACAGGGATGGTATCCCTTTCCACTTGTTAAACTCCTAGGTAGTAGTCAATTAGACAGCAGCAGCTCACAAAGAGAAGCCAGGTCATAGGCGTGGATTCTAACCTCAAGCTGCTGCAGGGTTACAGAGGTTTAAAACGTCGCTTTGAATTAAAACAAAGAGAGAAAAGCATCATATTCATCTGACACGTTGTCTCAGCTGCGAGAGCATGGTTTGACCACACTGTCACAACTGATAGCCCCAGGCCAATTTACCTGATAAAAAACATGCAGTGCGACACCAGCCTGGCTCAGCATTTCAGAACACTCTTCTGTTTTTTTAAACACTTAGTGTTTGTGAATTTAAAGGAGTCACAACCAAGGTTTAAAAAATAAACTCTAATTAGCACTAGCAAAATTATCACTGGTTTATATTCAATATGAATCTACAATTGTGTATAATATGGTAATGTTGTAGCAGTTCTGGCGGGATTTAGCCCAGACAGAGCAGCGAGAGGTTGCAAGCATCCGAATCCACCAGGTTAAACCACATCAACATCGTCAATAAATAGAGCCTGACGCAGTAAACAAAAAAAAAGAAAAAGAAAAATGCAAAAACGTAAATGTATTTTTAATGATTTAATTTATTATTATTATTATTATTATTATTATTATTATTATTATTGAACTCAATATAAAAAGTACACAATACTATAACACAATACGGTTACTTAAACTAATTAGCCACAAATTATACACCCAGGAGTGTACTGAAATTAGCTAGCTGCTTAAAAAAAAAAAAATAACACTAAGAGTGAGAGGATGGCTATTTAAATAACCGCTATAATAGCCTATACTGAAATGGTCTTATCAGTTATTTAACAATGTGTCCTGGTTTTGAGCTTTGAAAATCTGGTCACCCTAGCTAGACCACTATAGTGAAACAAAACTTCAACAGAATAAAATGGAGATAATACTGTAAGTTCTGATAAGAGGTAACAGAATGGATTATAAAACCATGGTTAGCACTGCTGTAAATAATATGCAGGTCAGTGTACACTTCTACCTGTTCTGCTGCTCGATTATTAAGATGTTTTTGTGATTTTTCTTTATCTAACTGACTGCCATCTTACTTGCAAGCGTGCTGGCATTGTTTTGTGCTTCCTGGCCTTGACACATGATGTGATATTATGACCTTTCAACCCGGTTGACTCCACTTGTTTCAACGTACAGTAGAAGAAGGTGAAGTGAACTGAGTTAAAGTCATAATATCACATGACACGAGAGCTTCCCCTCACAGCTCTGCAAGCGAGTGAAAGAGAGCAAGAGAGAGAGGGAAAGTGATAGAGAGTGAGAGAGCAAAAGAGAGAGAAAAAGAGAGAGCAAGAAAGACAGCAACTCAATACTGCACTGACTTGAACACCCCCTGCCTGCCAGTCAATCCTGTGCTTCTCTCAAGCAAAGGTAATACAACAGAGATGCTTTCACAGTGTTTTTGGTTTATCATTTTTTTTACAGGTAATACCTGCAGTTCTCATACAGCATGTCAGTATCCAGACTAACACAGCCTCCCTGCTGGTCTCCTTACCTGTGATCCTTTTTTGCTGCCTGGCAGGTTGATGATGAGAGTTTTCCCTCTAATCCCACACACCGGCCTGTGAAAGAAGGTTTAAAGTGTGCTAGTGCATGGAGCAGACCTCTTAAAGAGTGCAACCAAATATACAACGAAAAAACAACACACGAATGTACAGCTATGCAGCACCTAGAACTTTAGCATTGAGAAAACTATATGAACAAAACTTTTGAACAGATCTTTTATTTAACAAAATGTAAATCAAAGAAACTACAAAATTATATCGTAAAAGTCTACTGGAAGCCATAATAGTAGTACAGTATTTCATGTTAGATTTCGAAATGTCACATTTTTAAATTTGTCAGTTTTTCCTTAAGTATATGAAAAACTACAAAGCGGTATGTAATTCAATATGTTAACATTAACGTCACATTATTGAGTAGGTTTCACTCAGTAGGGTGATGCTAAACGTTTGGCCATAGCTGTAGTTAGGCACCTGATCCCAAAAGGCTATGAGGATGTCTTGGTTCTGCACTTTGCATACCTGGACAGCATTCCCAGGGGGGTGACATGGAGCGATCCCATCAGCATGGCGAGGGCCATTCCAGGGGCTTCCCTCTCGATCACTTCCTTCGTGGCCTGGGGTGAAACAAAGACATAGCACAGCATGAACCTGCTGAACACCCAGTCAAACTCTTTCCAGAGCCTGATGAGTGGTCTATTCATGATACAGTATATTGAGTACAGGGTATCAACATACCTTATATTGCTAGTAGTGTGCAGCCACCCAAAAAACCAACTCACTTTTTCTGGTTCAGTAATCTGGTTAAACAGAGGTGGGTTTAAAATATAGATTCAACCACATCTATAGTACTGATATTTTCAACATGGGCTTGTTCCTTAAGAACTGTCTTAAATATGTTAAAGCTACAGCAGAGCCTCAGAGTTACGAACCCCTGGGGAATGGAGGTTGTTCATAAGTCTGAAATGTCTGTAACTCTGAAAACTGAATGTGGACACCTGCTATCTGCACCCTCAATCTGGCGAATAAACAAGGATACAGTACAGTAATACAATTTTGTTATGGTTCTAAAGTCTTTTAAAACAGTACTATAAATGGGAAAAAAGGCTACACGTCCATGGAAACCTGGGTTTACGTTGTGCTTGTGCTGCTTCTCTCCTTTGTCTTGAAAAAAAAAACCACTGCTTTGTTTAAAACTAAAACGTTCCAGTAAAATTGCCTGTAGTTGCTTTGAAATCTGCCTCACCTTTCTGAATACATTTGTTGGTTCAGTAATTCTGCCTTCTCCGTGACCAGCATGCCGCTTACAGGAGTGCCTATGTGGCTGCATTGCACTCATGGGTGAGTGATTGCGTACTTCCGGTAGAAAGTGGGGGTTCGGTAGACCGGTCAGTTCGTAACTTTGGTGTTCGGAACTCTGGGGTTCTACTGTATGTTTTAAAAAGGCAGTGGCAACAAACATTTTTTCAGACAGTTATCGTAAGTTTCAATTTCCAATCATGTATTGAATTTAATTACAATAATAAATATATAAATAAATATACTTGAGTATCTTGGAGAAACAAAAAACGATTTTAAGTAATAAATGGACACGCTAAACTAATCACTGTCCATTGGATTATCTGTCAAGCTTTTTACAATTCAAATTACTGTAGTAACGGCCTAAAAATATGTTCTAAAAATACATAGTATAATGTATATAATATATAATGACCTACAAATATATAGTATACTGCGGCAAGAAGCAGTACTCTTATAGTTATGCAGAAAGAAGACAAGCTACAGTTTGAGACAGACACGTTTTACTAATTTGAAACTAACTATGATATAGTGTATTTTAAAACATGAATATGTTTCAGTTCCACTGTCCCACATCACGATAGATTGATATGAATATGGATAAGTCAAATTCAGAGAGAGCCCCCCCCCCCCGCCCCTCCCAGAATATGTAAAAAATTAATTACAGAACATTGTTACCAAAAAAAAAAAAAGAGACTGAAAGTTATGTGTGTGTGGAGACTGCCTCTACTGCTCTTGAGCAGAGTGACACTTGAAAGATCCCACTAGTTAAAGTTCTCAAAGAGCTTCAAAGGGACAGTAACATGCAAACAAGCTCCACAAGCACTGTCTCCGCAGACAGGGAACCCTTTAATGAAATGCAAGCCCATTCTTTAACTTCAGAAGAAAAATGACCTTGACAAAAAAGCCATTCCTGGCAGGCTGTGTGATTATTAAATAGGTACAGGCTACACGACGGAGGAACCGACACAGGGTGAGGGCTTCTGATAAGGGGCAAGGACCCTCTGTGTACGCCACTAATTATGCTGCCTTCTCAACTACAGGTCCCTGCTCGCGTGCCTGTGTATTACCGTTCTATACAAATAAAAATCTGTCAGTACCAAGACAAAACATACAAATATGAAACTACAGAAGAGATATTAGCATCATAAAAAGTAGCATGACCTATACCCACAGTATGTACAGGCAAGACTGCATTTAGGTACCACTAACTACTCTTGTCTACTTGACTTAGTTTTATCTTAGAATTCCGATTGAGTGTTTTAAAGTTAAGGATGATAAAGAATGTCCACAGCAAGCTTCATCTTAATCAGATATATGGTTATCTAGATGTAATGTCACTTATAAAAGTTGACCACTGTATTTTTGCATGGTATTACCATGTCATTTTACCATGTTTATTAAAATGCTTTACTATACCTCAGTACTCTTTACAATGCTTTCCTATGATTTACCATGTTTTATTACACTTTGCTATGCTTACTATGGTAAACCTTTACAAAAGGGAACACTATTTATTTTTTTGTTTTTTTAACATTAACACATCGCTCAACTTTATAGAGACCTATTGGTTTTGAGCAGACTGGTGTTCTTTATTGATTTTGTTAACCTGTTCATTGTGCAGTTTGCCACTTAGTGCAATACGATAATGGGCTGAGATACACAGTTAATTGTGCAACAGGCTGCACAATTAACTGATGTTAATGATGGCTCAATGGAAAAACAGCTAAAATTAAATCCATTACCCTAAAAGGTGAGTGACACACAGACGTACTGTAAGCATGTATGCACGGGTGTCTCCACTATAAGATACTGGTGAGGATGCTGTAATACTAATGAGAAGTTAGACAGTCTGGGTTATCACACCTGTAAAGGTGTTAGACTGTATTTGGAGGAGTGTATGGGGATGTGCTGCCCACTTGCCAGATACTACAGTCTCTGTGGATATTTCCCGGGCTCAATAAAGACTCTAATAAAGATAACAAGCAGGGTCACGTCAAACAGAGCAGGGTCACTGCCCAGCAGCTACTGGCTTCAACAGCGGCTCTACAGCAGCACACTAAACAATACAGAGTGGAATGGGAACTCCCTCAGAATTACTACAGACACGCTTCTTTAAAAGAGCACGCTTGCTTGCTGCTTTCGGGGGAACTGCTTACAGCTGGGCCACTGAAGTCAAAATAGCTGCTTTGACTCTGTAGCTGTAGGCTGTTTGTTTAAACAAAATAATTCCATACATCTTAGCCATTTTGCACTTTTATTCGCTACATAGTTCTCAAATGTACAGTTAAAAAAAAACACACACAGACACATGTTTGTAGCACACAGAATTATTTGTATTTGCGTGATTATTTTAAGAACTCTGAAAAGCAGGCGTTAATTTGCAGCAGTCAGGCAGTAGGCTGTATAAAAGGCAAGGTGATGTGGGAGATTTGTCTGCAGCAAGAAGGAGACAGTTTTCAAGGGAAAAGAAACATTTAATAACCTTTTGCAAAGAACTAATTTTTTAACCCTTCTGATCAAGTCAGTTTGTTAATTGCGGTTTATAATACTGTATTGTTTTGCAAACTCCAATTTTCTATACATGTGTCATAGCTTACATGACAATAAAGCAAGTCTGCAAAGAAAAAGCCTCATATACATGTAATACAATGAGGGCTCACCCTGCACCGTATTTTAGTAATGCCTACAGAATTTATGTTTTGTAATAATCAGGTATTTAACATTACTGGTTCAGGCAGTATTGTTAAATTCAAGTTTGAAAGAAAACGGTAAAAAAAAAAAGGACAAAGGGACAGATGACGCAGTTTGTAGCTAGTACAGTACAGCTGGTTGTAGGCACATCTGAATAATGTAGCTATATTATAGACCATACAGATATGCTTTAAAATCATACATAGAGTCAGAAATACAGACATACATAAGAAATAGGACAGTTGTAACTGCATAAGAATTTAGAAGATATAAGTCGTAGTTAAACTGAAGACTGTTCGTATGAAGCTGTATTGAGTTATTGTTGTTGAACATATTGCTGTACAACAATGGAAGGATTTTCCACCCGTTTGACTGCCATGGATGTAAGTAAATAAAACTTATTGTTGCTGAAGTTTGAAAAGTCTATACGCCTGGAATTATTCTATATGAAATAAGAAGCTGAACTAATATGCGAAGCACAGTAACTGGATGATGCGTCGCAATGTATAAGCAACCTAGACTACAAACTCTGAAGTGGTACATTTGTTTATTAAGAAGCCACCACACATTCCATATTTTATTCATTTGTCCTGGTGATGTATTTCGAGCTTCATGTGTTACAAGTACTGCTTGTACCAAAATCTCCACTTCCATATTGGTAAATTTCAGTTTTTGCTTCTGAGCATCCTCATCACCATGGCTAGTACCAGGCTGAGGTCTTTGTGTGCCATTCATTTTCTTTTGGATGTGTAGCCTACACACGCAGGGTTGAGCAAACCCGTTATTTATTGTGAGAGGTGTGTAATTCTCCACCGCTAATTGCGGTGAGGGGTATTTAAATTGTTTGATTGCGGAATCGCCAGCTTTACCTAATTAGTCTTATAAAATAGGTGGTTATTTTGACGCTGAGTGCAGCCGTACTGAACACGCACATTACGTGGCTTTTTGCGGTCGGTTTTTCCCCTTTGTAAATTTGGGCCTCAGAGTCTGAAAGAACCAGTTAAACGTTCTGTAATGAAAATCAGACACATAGCCTTCAATAGCTCATGTGTTGGTAGTGGAACCATGGCTTTTTATTTTGAGAGACTCAATTGAAACATTCATTGATCAATTCATTTCCCTGGTGCTAGCGCATACTGAACATGTTTTCAGTTGTACTCGAGTCAAAACACACAACAAAACACACAACAAAATCACAACAAGTTATTCATTCTATTTTACTGGGGGAAATCAAAATGGCATTGGTAGGTTCATTTAGTTTCTTTTGATATGGAATGATATGCAATTCTGTTTCCTTTACTTGTATCGTTACAAGAATATATCACTGCAATACAACAACAATACTAATATTAACAATAATAATCCTTAATAATCATTTTATACCTCTTATCAGTAACTTTATTACTTGTCCCCACTTATTGTAAAGAGAATCTTTTGCTTTTTTTTGCTTGATATTTGACCATAGGTCACATGGTCTGATTACAGCTAGACCAATGGCATGAGTTTGAAGTACAACACAGGAAGTGATCTGGAACCAGGTAGCAGCAGCGTTGTCTGTGAAATATATCTGCATGAAGTATAAAATGCAAACTAAGAATCAAAAGATCTTCTGCAGAAGAGGGACCCGTGATGAGATAGCTAGCGCTAATCAAATCATTTCTTGAGCTGTTCTGGTTGGTAATGTCTTATTATCAATGTCACAGTACTATTTCGAACAAGAACAATTTTACAACTATTTTGGTCAGTAGACTGTAGAATAGCCAAACAGCCAAACAGACACGATTGCCCATTCTCTGATAGCCATGCAAATCACCAAAAAAAAAGGAGGATATGAAATAAAATATAAAAAAAAATAAGCTTGACTTCAAATCAAAGAGCACAGAAGTGATTACACTAAGGAAATTATTGCCTTCCACTTTCAGATAAAGAGATAAAGAGAGGAAAAGCAGGGCAATCAGCCCTTCAAAAACTGCAAAAAAATACATATATCAGCTGCCAGGTTGCTTCATTGAAGGCTTTGAGTCTGCAGTCCGCTAGGGACAAAGTACAGACGCAGAGGTGAAAAGATCTGGAACACCTTCTAGAATACTGTCAATATGGTTTAAATAGTGTCGGGGGCACACCTTAATTACTGTGAAAACTCTATATTCAGGCTAGGCCGGGGACCAACAACATGTAGCCTGGCCTTACTACTGATGGGACATTTCTTGTATACATTTCTTAGTTTAGCTAATGTATTTACCTGGCTATTACTTTATTGAACAGTATACCATTCCAGATTTTTTTTTTTGCGGAGGCTTTAATTGCAAGGTGATTTGTTTTACTTATTATCCTTAAAGCACGGTTTTACCTACCAACCGACCACCAAATATCAGCCTTTATCAAAGTCAATCAGATCTGAGCAACCAACTGTGTTTCCTTGGAGGTCACCCATGTAATACAGGTAGCAGATCATAGGCCACAGGTTACAGCTAATTACACCCACAGTACATCCTGAAATGGTTTATTCTATACTTTCAAAAATGCAATCACAACATCTTACACTAAACAAAATTGCTTAGGAAAACAAATTGTCACTGTGTACTTGTGGCAATGTGCCCCGCCCCTGTGTGCATATTATGTGTAGTATGTTGCGTGCGTGTGTTAATGTTGGTGTATAGTCATTGGTACACAGGATATAAACGGGTCTGTGTTTCACGTGTATTTAAAAAGTGTAGATTTGTATTTAGGCACGAGGAGAGCACAAATCACTTCACGTGCTGGTTAAATGTAATATGTGAGCACGGGGTTGCACAGAATTAATTCACGTGCTGGGATTCAAGTGAATAATTAATTAGTAATTGAATCCCAGCACAACAGTATATATAGATGAGTGGAGAACGGGATTGGAGACGGAGGTAATTGTGAATTGTAAAAGTGAAAGTATCTGCTCACCGTGTTTGTTTGTCTGTCTAGTCCGTTTTGTTCGTCTATTTATTTTGGCCTCAAAGTGCCGTGTCCTGTGTTTTGTCTGTTCCAACCTTTTATTTTCTGTTCTGTTTATTAAATGCTGAGCGAAAGCATTCGCTCAGCTTCACCAAACCACACCTCTCTGTCTGTTTATTTCCTGCTTCTGGTCTGACGCCACCCACTCCGGCCGTCTTTGTGACAGTACTACAGTAAAAACGTCTACTACAGTAACAACTTAGGTCTTTAGTCAATGGCGCACTGGGAGACTATTATAAAGGTCTGACATCATACATCATCATGTAGGCACTGTACAGATTAAATGCAATGATTTTAACTGCTATCCAATGGTAGTGTCTGGTACCTTATCCTGACTGCTTGTCTACTGGAGGGTGTGGGGCCAATGACAATGACAGCCCCTCTTCAGACAGAGAGGAGAGGAGAGAGCTGAACGTACAGGATGGGATATCATCAGCGGCCATGACCACAGTGTTTTGAATTTAGTTATCCAGAATGAATACTGCCCAACGGCTTCAGAAAAAAACAGGAAATCATGGAAATCAGGATTTGTATTCCTAGTGACAAGACACCTTTAGCTGTATACATATTCATCGCTGGAAAAGGGCAGCTTAGTGTGCCCAAGGTTACCTTGAAAGTGACCTATTTACCTATTTTAGTCTCCTCATCGGTTACCATTAGATATGAGGAGACAGCATCATTTGCTTCTCTGTGCTGGCTTGTACTATTATGATTGAAGCTCTAAGCTACCAAGTTGAACTGACCTGTAAAGGTGCGTCCAAAGTTATGACTGTTATTCGCAAACATACAGCTGGTGGGGGAGTAGCAATGTACTCTTTTGACATTTGTAGATTTAGGTGAAAGGCAGGCACATTAGGTCAGAGGTAAAGATAACGGCACTACCACATTTGGTCTGAGGTATGTATTTGATGTAACAGCATTAAGAGATATGGTCAGAGGTTACAACAAATGTGACAGTAAAACAGCTATTTTCTGTTCTACAATAACCATTATGAAACTTGATTAAGATGTGTACCAAGTGAAGACAGTTTCTCAAAGCATATGGTTAAAACAACCTGGCTGTGAGATGGTTAATTTATACTGGACAACACCTGCAATGGATTGAGAGAATCACAAAATACAGCCTTGTGTGTACCTGACATGATCTCATGCAGTCAGAGGTCAATGTTCGGCTCACTGACACATTTAGCATGCAGCGTTTAATATCCTTGCAAATATGAAGTCACAAGGTATGTGAGAGTCTGTGTAAATTTGGCGACTTGGCAAAAACATATGAGCCCCCTGAACCACATCTGTACATCATGGGAAGTAATTCCATCTTTGACACCAGAACCACGTAATACAAATTGCAGTCTTACTATGTAGTTGAGTGTACACGTATGTCATTTAATAACACAATCATCATACAAAAAAATAAGTATTTGGACAGCATAGTCTGAGAGGTTTTGTTACAAGTACATCGGATTCAGTGGCCAAGAGTTGCGTCACACAGTGAAGAACTTATCTGAAGCAGCAGAGAGGAGCAGCAACTGGCTGTGGTTGAGACGGAAAGATTCTGGCTGGGGATCTCAAGCACAATAGAAAGAAAGAAACACTGATATACGTGTAAGTAAGCTGTGCTGAGTTGATTGGGGGACGGAGGGGGGTGATGCTGGGACGCCAGAATCACCGTCGAGCCCTCTTGAGGTGTCGTGGGCTAGTCGACAAAACACCGAGGATGGAAGGTTCCCACTTGAAGACCCCAGAGATGTACCCTACTTAGCTCAATCCAGACGATTGTCATGCTGATGCGCTGGGGAGACCGCACTGTGGTTGATCCCCGGAGCCAGCATCGCAGCCGTTGTGTGTGCTGGTGCGCTAGGGAGGCAAAATAAGCTGATCCCTGGAGCCAGCATTACACTTCAGCCATCAACACCAGGCAGAAGGATATCTACATCATCATATGGAAGGAAACTCAAATGTATGGAGACACAGATGGATCCCATTAGTTTACTGTAAAGCTATGTCTTAGTTAGTGCTTATCTTGGCGAGCCCCGAGTTCAAATCAGCATGAAGTTTTAACATCTACTCTCATGTAATGGAAATCAATTATAATGTGGTACATATCTTGTAAGGATCGCAGTGTATCCAGATCACACTCCCTTCTGCAACAATGCTGGTTTTCTGTTCCCACAATTCCAAAATCATTTGAATCAGAGCACCAGATTTGTTGCAGGAGGGAGCTTGAACTGGATACACTATGATGAAAAATATATTTTTCCTGGTGAAAGTTCCAGAGTAAAAGTAAAAAAAAAAAAGTCCCTAGTTTATATACTAGTATGATGTATGAATACAAGAATATCAAAACTGGGGAATACGTTGAAAAAAACTGCTGAGATATGGACAACACGGGATACAGCACAGGTAAAGTAATGTGCTTCTTGTAAACACTGCAGGGGGTTCTGAAACACTAAGACTGGAAAAGCAAACACTGCATTTTCTGCTCTGCAGTCACTGTTGAAATACTTCCACTCAGCTAGCTACTGTGGCTTCCACGACATTCATCATGCATAATTAAAAACACTCTGGGGACCATCACTTAAAATTCAAAACTCAATTTCACAAATACAAGTTTACAATTAGCCTGACCTCCTCACCCTGTCGTTTATCTTATCTTATCAGGAAGGACTAGAGTTTCCCATATCTGCACTATACAATGGCTAACATGGACTTGAGTAGCTGTAAATGATGTTAAAATACTGAATCAAATGGTTACAAAATGAACTAAAAACAAAAAAGCACTAAGAAAACCCCAAAATGAACAACCAGCTAGAAAAATACAGCAAGGGCAGTCAATGAGACAAGGAACAAGAAAATGCAGTCAGTCAAAGGGAAGGAAAGTTTCACCCAAGGAAATATCTCTCAAGGACAATATTGCATTCTGAGACAAGTGTTTGAGTGCCTAAACATGTATCACTGAACATGGTAAGTGCATTAGTGCTCAGTGCAAAATAAACACAGTGCAAAACAGACAGGACAGTAACGCACTTTATCTAGTTCATCGTCTGTGTGTCAATAAATGTATATGTTTCAGCAATCAAATAATGAGGAAGCCCTGGATCTGACTTTGTATATGTTGGTGTGAAAGTCCATTAAGAATGTCTGTGATATTTTGAGGCACTTATGACATTTGACTTTCATTTTTAAGACAGAGCCTTTTCTTCTTAAACTTCAAATACCCATAAAAAACAAAAACAAATTGTCTACTGTTAAATAAATGAAAACTCTGGCATTAATTAATCAATCAATTCATCAACCGTTCAATTCATTTTTCTGATTAGTAGTAACAATAATGAACTAATAATCAATAAATGAATAGATTGGACGGCTGCTCAATTGATCGATTCATTAAAGACAGTTTAGTTTCTGTATCAGAAGATGCTTCCTCTCCAGCATCATTGACATGCAGGGGATGTGATGAAGAGCACAGCGGACAAGATTGCTGATACCTATGAGATTTTTATTGAACAGACATATGGCACACATACTTAAGAACCTCCACAATCATTTAACAATCAATTTAATGTATCCAGTGTTCAATACTCTGTGACCCTCTAATTGGGTGATAAACGGGTCATTTTACAAGATATGCCAAAAGCAGGTAGGGAGTTTTGACGAGTAATTTAGCCATAAAAAAGTGCCTGCCTGATTCAACAGACCTCAAGGTGTTTCAGAGCTTTTAGACATGGCTAGATATAGTGGGGGACGGGACGGGACGGGACGGGACGGGGGGGGGGGGGGGGGGGGCGACGGGACGGGACGACGGGGGGGGGGGGGGGGGACGGGACAGATCCTGCTGTTTGTAAGGCAAGTACACAAATGACTACGAAGTATGCAATATTACCTGGGTACCACAATGCAGTGCTGGTTTAAATGTGCTAATCAAGGCTTGGTTAGGTTAGGAGACTAAAACTGCTGCTTCCTGACAGCAAACTCCTACCAACAGTCTAAAGTGACCAGAGCATGTGACCTACAGCACAGGAAGTGATTAGGTACCAGGAAGCACCCGTTTCACACTGTATGGCTGATTCTAGAGATCCTGATTACTTCTAGTCTGGAAATACCTAATGTTACTTTAGATAGCGCTGCGTTTGGAAAACCTGCAGAATCCTGAAAACAACCAGTGAAGAACCACAAATTTTTTAAAGTTAAAAACAGATATTACAGACATTCACATGAAAGGCATTGACAAACGTTTGTCACTGAATTAAGAAAAAAACAAACGTGAAAAATAAAAAAATCTGCAATTGCACCTAATCTGCCAGTGCCATCATAAACAACAGAAGGATCCAAACAAACCCAAACTTGAAAGTATCTAGAAGAAAATTCTATGTTCAAGGAGCCCAGCAACGACTGTACAAGACTGGAAAAGTTCTGTTGTAACCTTAAGAACAGCACATGGAGTTTGTGACCTTAACATGTACCGATCTACTTCAAAGTAGATTTAGACACTTTGGGAGAAAGCCTAATACTGCCTTACAAAAAATACATGCACTACCCTTGTTCAGCTGAACACTTTATACAATGTAGATGGATTAACAATATCACAGTTCCATTTTAAAAACATTCTTATTCAGGCACTTGTCTGGAGATCTTGTCCTGCCCAGATGAATGAACCGAAAGCTTTCTCTCACCTCTGGCGTGACATCTCGTGGTGCAAACCCCGTTCCCCCAGTAGTCAGGATCAGATTCAGCTCCTTCTCATCACACCAGTCCACCAGGGTTTCCTGAAAGCAAACACGATTACCAAGAGAGGACGAGAGGACAATGAGCAGCTCCAGCCTTCACTAGATCAAACCAAGCCCCGGGGACTGGCAGCACACTGAACTGCAATGTAGAAAGAAGAAACGCTGCCGGGGAAACAGGATTTCAAATACAAAGAACATGCTAAACAATGACTGTTAGTCAAATACACACTGTGCCCCAAGTACTCACACACTACAGGTGTCAGGTTGTTAAAAGAGAGGTCACCATGACCTGTCTCCACAGCCTGTGGGATTTATCAAATGGATGGTTTCATCCAAACCGAACAACTGGTTTCCTAGATAAAGCCTTCAAATCGGCCCATTCATATTTTGCCCACAAAATAGACCAAATAGCACCTGCAGTTCAGTTTTCTGTCTACCAAATGTCTTAATGGTTTATTGTGATTTGTTTAAATTGAATCTGTGGACAAAAAACAAGCTCTAGAACACCAAAAAAATAATAATTACATTTTATATATACTGCATTCACTGTAGCAACATTATTATTTCACTGAGCAATACATAATACACATTTAAGTTAAGATACATAATCCTAGATTTGTTTTACATGTGAGTAAATGCACTCCAAATTCTCAAATTCTCTAAGTTTTTTTTTTTTTTTAAATATATATAAAAACATTTAATATTTTGCGATAAGCCTGTGCAATTTGAATGCATGAATCTACATTCATTTAGTTACCACACAGTACAGGTCCCAGCTTGGCACAGTAAACCGGAGAAAACCTGCTGTAAAGATGCTGTTTCGCATCCTGTTTTCACCTGCTGCATCTTAATATACAATGTGCAGACAGTCTCTTATCGTTTAAGAGGACAGCTGCTCAAACTGTGCAACAGAATGTCCCTTATAATAAAAACTCCCTTTTTTAAAAAGGGCCTGAAGAAATCAAGTTCTCTAACCAAGTACTCTAATGCAGTGTGGCATCAACATGTCATCCACAGCTATAAAACACTCAATAGACCTACATTAAGAAATACGCAAAGAAACAGAGTAAGTTCAGTGACAAACGTGTCATCATTACACATATTCAGGTTCTTTTAGTATTTCATACACCAAAATGTGCTTGTCATGGAATAAAGCTTATTCTATTGTGCAAGGGTCCTGGAGCTGAATAGCTTACTATCTTCAATCAAATCACTTAAATGATGACATCATCTGTTCCTAACATTGTTAAGGTAATGCATGGAGTCTGAATACAGCTCATACTACACTATGTGAACACACAAAACAATGAGCATAAAATGCTTTTTCTTGAATTTTTTTTTCCATTTTGTTTTTTTTGTAATCAACAAACTGCTCATCTGAGAAATATTTTTTAATAACAAAGATCATGCAATTGATTTGCAAGGATGCAACACAAAGGGTTTTTATTTATACTGAAAGCATAGCATTTGTTCCTGGCAGCAGATTTTCACAGGGAAGCAAATACTGTGTTCATATATTAATTATTAATACAGACTTTTTTTATTATGGAAATGAATAAAACTAGTCTAACACCACACGTGTCTCCCATATAGATGTACTGGCGGTCTCAATGGTATGGGCACAGTGGGCTTGGCACACTCGTTTCCAGTCTTATCATTCAGAGCGAGCCTTACATCTATTTAATTCTGCAGTTCATGGCAAGTTACAATTGCAAGATCAATATCTCATTAACTGCAAATACAGGCAAATCATTTTCTCATCTAAGCCCTTGTATTGCAAAGAAATATGCTAAAACTATCGAGTAAAACTATGACGGATTTTGTAGCTATTTAACCAAATATCACAATCCTGGCAGCATCAGAAATGTTCCTGACCATAAAAAACTGTTGCTAGTTGCGCATCAATAGACAGATCTATAAATAACGCTGGGACGGGCATTTCATTATTGGATTCCATTGCTCTCAAAGGTCTCGCTTACCAAAAAAATACGAGTGAATTAAGATGAAGGAGCTGATGACCCCTCAGTGAACTCTGAGAAAAGTGCTGTAAACAACAGCTGATTCTAAGAATTACTGAAGCATTCAACTCAAAACTCAATTGATTCAGACGATTCTCAGAGCTTGCAATTTTAAAAGTACTAAAACATGAAACGCAAGGTTATTATGAATTACACTTTCACTTTGGAGTAGTTGTAAAAATTCTGCATTTGCAAGTTTCTTAATGGAATTTTAAAGTAGTGTGCTTAGCATATAGCAAATCAGGACTGGGGGGGATCAATTCTGCCTGTTTCCAAAGGTCAAGCTAGCAAGGGGAACTAATACCAATGTAGTTGTCATGCACCTCTGGGGCAGGCTTGTAACTTGTAAGATGTCAAATGAAAAGGTCAAGTTGGCAAAATAGGTTCTGCTTGCAACTTTTGCCTGCCTTTAAATAGCTTTATTTTAAGCTCTGTCAATCATTATATACTTTTAGAGTGACATTTTTTTATACGTCTTAAAGCAGCTCCCCTTATTTCTTGCATTGTGATATCTGTATATAGATAACTGTCCAAAATCATTTCACATATACAGAAACTGACATGTTAGCACAAAGGGTCCAGCCATATCTACAAACAGCCAATTGGTGTAGACTTGGCTGCCTAGTTTTACTGCAGTAAGAACTAGTAGAAAGACATATACAAAAAGTCGGGACCAAGTTTGTCCTAATTGTGTCTTGTTTAACCTAGGAACTTTTACAAGGCGGACCATTTTCTGTTGCTTTACAGCCCCTAGTGTCATTTCAGTGGCCTATGGCCTCGTGTCTCACAACGCACCCAGGTGTGCGTAAGATAGGTCTTACCACACATCCTGCTGTGGGTTACTGCTTACATAATTAAACAGCAAATCAATATGACATCATTTCCCTCTAATTAGAATTAATAACACTAGAATAACTATTTCATTATTTTGTGTTACTGAATTTCCTGGTGCAGTATTTGTCTTGCCCTTTTGATATTTTCAAGGTGACTGAATGCAACAGCAACTCAGTGACACAGCTCACCGGGGCTCCATTAACATTGCAAAACACACACAGCCCCCCAAAACAATTAGGGGAGGGCTACTTTTGGTTTCAGCTGTGTGAAATTGGTTAAAGCACGGCATCATTTGTTCTGTAAAGCTAGTAAAGACAGACCCTAATGTATCAATCGGCAGTTGCCAGCTGCATTTAGGCTTCAAACACGGTGAAGTCACGAGCTTAATCAGGTAGTTCACTGGAATCAAGGGCGAGAAACAGGGAGCATGTGTTTCGGCCTCTCACTGAAGGAACTTAGTGGCAGCTCGGGGCCCAGGGGACTCACTGATTTATTAGGAGGAACTGGCTCAGGAGCTCCAAGTAAATGAAATCTTAAACAATGTTTTCTTCGCTGCGGAAAAACCCTTTATACCTATTTTATTTAAAGTAGGTCAAAAATGTGATTAATGTACTGCAGCTAATGTTTTCTTTTTTCTTACCGAATATAACTTCTCTACAGTAGGAAGAAAAGCACAAGGAAAATAACCCAAGGGTGTTGTTTAGTGGAGTGTAGTTAATGCTGCAGTGTTCCCCAGTCATGTTCAGTTTTACACTCAAATACAATAACCTGGGAGTCTCTGGTGTTCCACCTGTGCATTCTATCATACTTAGTGTTCTGAATGGCGTTCTTTTTATAGTTTTCGAGTTGATGATTTTTGTTTTTTTGTTAGGTATGCAAGTTCTCCCCTAAGAAAACACTGAAGCTGTTTTTATGCTCAATGCTACTTCATATTGAAGCACAGGTACATGTAGACAAAGTGGTTTTTTTTGTTGGTTTTTTTTTTACTAGATTTTGTACATTTCCAACTACAATATAATATTTATTTTTGTGGTTTATATTTGCGTTTGTGGCATTTTAGGGGCATTTACTATTGATAGCACTTATAAATAAAAAATATTTTAAAAACAAAGCTTATTCAATGCTGAGCTGTAAATGATAAAATGAATAGGTTCTGTATTTATTTTTTAAATTCTAAGTTAACCACAGTCATCTATGTGAGGTGCATTTGCACCCCTTTCTGCCTTCCTTGTGACCTCAATTACTGCCGCTGATGGAGCATTAAACTAAGCAGCTGTATCAGCTTAACTGTTTTAGAACAATGAATATTGAAATCTAATGGTAACTGTCTGAATAATGTATAATTCATTACACATGCACATTGTTTCATTACCTTAATTTCATCTATTTCATCTGGCACGATTTTGTAGGCCGATATGATTCCTCCCAGCCTAAAAAAAAAAAGAAGACCCGAACATTACTGTCACTGTTAACTAGCATGTACACGACACAGATGAGCTGCAGTGAATTACATGTAATAACACAATGACATTAAAAAGACATATGGTTGAAATTAGAAGGATTTCCGTGAAATTTAATATGTAGTTCCTCATGAAAATTCCCATTTCTGAAAGAACAGTGTAAATATACATACTTTTATCACTTAAAATACATACAGAAAACATTTTCTTATCGACTTACTGCTTGTTCCACTGCATTTAGGAACCTGGCAGTCGGTTTAGTTTGCTTCTGGTAAATGCTTGAACACACTCTCTTGAAATGTTTCCCACAGCTGCATAACGGCAAGAAACATGACAAGTCTGACTCATGTGCCTTGAATCAATCAAAGATTACACCAGTACAGTGGATGGTCGCCTTATCATCTGTATAAAATATAGCAATCTAAATTGTCTGATTGGCTCATGATGGTAACATAATTTCTAATCTGTATAACTGACCTCTGCCGTATGGTACAAGAGTACTTTGGGTGGGCACAAGCTTGTGTCTCTAACATGAGTGGCAGGGTCAGCAATACATACTACAAATCATCGTCAGCTAAAAGAAGAGCAGGGCATATTTATCTAGAGCTTTCATCAACCTGCTGCCAGGTGTTCTAATGAAATAAACAACACTTAAATGACGTGACGAATTCCAGAAATGAAAGCTATTAGTTGTTCATATTGACCGATTCTTATTGGAATTAGCAATGCAGTACATGTTCACCACGCTCACGATCAGCGTCCCCTCCTAATCACACTTCTGATAGGAATGAACTTGAGCTTCATGCTATATGACATTCCAAATCAAATGGAAACAAATTAAAGGCATCTTCCCAGATTAAACTGTAGCAATGTAATCATACCGGTGAAGGTAATTAGACAGATCTAATCTTGTATCGGAGATGTTAAAAACACTGTGTCATTAATGGGTATAATATTGTCAGTTTTGTACTGCAGCCACACTGTGAATCTTGGAGAACAACAACACCAACGATAACAATAGCATTTGAACCTGTTACCATTCATTTAAAGTGATTGTAACTAACAAAATTTTTTTTATATGTCGTTGTTTTGTACTTTTCTATTAGCTACATCGGTCTAAAAGGTGTAGTTCTGAATGCAAGCTGTTATAGCAAACATGCTTTTTTCATTTTAAATCTGGTACTACTTGAGGGTAAAGCAAGTTCCCTTTCAATTCGAAGACGACCACCAACATGGGATATCCCTGCCCATTGGGTAGGTATCGCTGAGCTCTCTATATCAGAGAGCAGACAGGCCCCTTCCTGGGATGACACACTCGGTCTCGCCCACCGAGGGGTTAAAACCGTCATCCTGAGGAAGCCATTTCTCTTTTCAATACATTCTCTGCGTCTAGCTGAGCGTATTGATAGAAAGAGCTTCTGAGTCATGTTGTATTTCCCTTGCATTCGTGCTGAAAGCTGGCTTGCTGCTTTCCAGGAATCACTGACTCTATTCAAGTCTCTTCTTTCAGCAGCCTCCTCGCTTGCGTTGTAGGGTGCTCTGTCTTTACTGTCTGTCGTGTGTGAGCGACTGCCTGTGCAGTCACCCCATGATTGATGGTCTTTTCTTTCTTGGGAGAATACAGTTCCTCCACGGGGCTAGGCCTTGCCGCATCCCCGAGGTCGAGTGATTCCCCCAGCCGCCGTTTGGCAGCTGAAGTGGGCCTCAGTGTTAGACCGCACAGCCCTGTTTTTCAAGGTCGTGCTGTGGATTAGCTGCAGCACGGTTGTTACTAGGAGGTTGTGTGGTCCAGTGGTTAAATAAAAGGGCTTGTAACCAGGAGGTCCCCGGTTCAAATCCCACCTCAGCCACTGACTCATTGTGTGACCCTGAGCAAGTCACTTAACCTCCTTGTGCTCCGTCTTTCGGGTGAGACGTAATTGTAAGTGACTCTGCAGTTGATGCATAGTTCACACACCCTAGTCTCTGTAAGTCGCCTTGGATAAAGGCGTCTGCTAAATAAGCAAATAATAATAATAATACTCGGCCATCCAGCCGTGTATTCCTCAACCAAGCTCTGTTTACTTTCATCCCGCTGTAGAGTAGACCTCACCGACTGCGTAGGGCTGTCCACCCTGGTGAGTCGGGCTTTGTAAACAAACAACAGTGTGTTCTCCCCCATCTCTTCCACCATGTTTTTTGCTGTCTGCCTTCAACTTGCCCACCATGGCTTCGGCCCTTGTCTCCCTGGTGTACGCTATGTGCTGACCAGGTGTGTGACCACGCTGTTAGGGTAGGCACCGAGGCACCGGTGCTTTGGTACCTCGGTGCACACATAGCCCTTGGTACTTGGTACTTGGTATCTCTATGAGGGTTAGATTTATGGAATGATTTTGTTACAATCAGTTACAACTGTAATTCTTAACTTGTGTTCTGTTATTGTGCAGTCACACAGCCCAGTTTAGGAGACTCACAGCCTACTTCATCTATTAGGCTACGTGCTCCCACACACTGAACAAACGACGGCTGTATGAAATTGAAATGCATCTTGGATGTTTTTACAACCGGTTTCCATGGTAACCACCAAACTGTGGGTCCTAATTTTATTAAATTACTAATAACGTTGCTGTTTTTTGACATTTAGATAAAATTACAGTATTAAATTTAAGCAGTGTCTATGTACGAATGAAATATACATGAATTATTCAAAGGGTTTCACATCTCCCATGGTTTAAGGTACCAGAAAGAAAGCATTATATCCAATAATAAGTGGTTCTTTTCAGCAAACACTAAAGTGGTTAGTCTTATAACAATTACAGCAGTGATGTTGTCAGGAGCTTGTCTGGGACTTTTCAAACTACACTTTCAAAAGTGTTTTTACCTGTATGAATTTAGGAGCTTGCGCTAGCATTTACAGAGAACTAACAAGCTGTGCAGTAACCAATAAGATGCCTTGTTAAAATGTGCAACTTTCCTTCAAGCTTATAACATTCACTAAATGAAACATATTTGCCTATTACACCCCTTATTGTAGCTGTACAGAAGGCAACAACTAAATTCCATAAATCTAACCTGCCATGTACTTCCATACGCTCTGCAGGTCTCAAACTTGCAGTCTTGAAACAAAACAACAGTTTGCAGTAACATGTGCTTTTTTAAACTGTGTCTGTGTAGGTACAAGCAATAATTATAACATTAACCCAGAAACATGCGATTCACACAGAAACAGACCAGCAACAAGACAAGAGAGTGACGATAAGACTTTAGTGATGTAATCCTCTGTGAGTTTGACTCACGAATACCGTATCCTCACGGCTGCCTAATGAACCTGATCATCAGCAGAACATTTTATTACTTCGGACCACTTAGACAAGCTTTCTTTTTTTAATGTAACATCTCTCTGAACGAAGCCGCTTCCCGCCAATTAGCACAATGATCCGTAAGACGAGTGCCGTGTACACAATGACCGCAAACGAGTGCCATTTGACATCTGACAACGTCTGCTGTGCGGCGATCCCAACAGCTTTTAGTACTTGACACAATCTGCTTTCGATTTCCAGACTGAAGATAAAGCACACGGTTATCTATCTTGCAAAGCCATTACATTGTACTTGACAAGGCTGAATAGTCCACTGCTGACATTCGTATGAGTGATCTGCACTGATCTCAATAAAAACATACAGTCTCTACAGCACGGTACTGTTAATTAGAAAAGGTGCAGAATGGAAAGACTGTGCTATGAAAACACGGAGATATTACCAGATACATGGACGAGGAATTCACGTGAGCTAAACCTCACGCATTGCTACAGTATATAGAGGAAAGCTTGCCAGCTTGAAGAAATCTATTGTTAAGAAAAAAAATGGACTGGTGTATTGTATTATTTTAATCAGTTTTTGAAGTGTTCCAGTCCAGAACACCCTGCTGTGTTTTCAAGAAACGCATTACTTTACCTTTGCTATAAGAATATTTCAGATATTGCCAAAATAGTACGCTGTACAAATAGTATGCACTGACCCTACTCTTCAAGGACATTCCTGAAAATGAGCTGGACTCCTCAACTTTCACAATAAATCAACACAAATACATGTGTTACTTAGGGAAGACAACAAGTGCATGTGCTATAAATATGAAATATTATTATTTTTTTCTTTTTTTTATTTAGCAGTCGCCAATTGGGCAGCTTATAGGCTGGGGAAATATTCTTGAGAGACACCGACTACTAGAAGACTCCATGAGAACCTCCCCTATAGCTCTGTGAGGGAGAGAGAGACGGAGAGGGAGAGGGAGAGAGGGAGAGAGGGAGAGAGAGAGAGAGAGGACGCACCTCAATCCTGACCTGAACAAAAGGGGAAGCAACTGGTTGGTTATTGACAGGAAAGAAGCCTTTGAAGGGGTGGGGGAATGACAAGAAGTGCAACGTTATTTAAAAGCAAGGTTTGCAAACAGATTTCTTTAACCTATTGTAGTACCAGATATATTAAATCTAAAAAAAAATACAAAACTGCATATTTGAGACCTACAGTATATACCAAAGGTAAGATTAACTGTGTGAGCTACATTACAATCACTTTAAACAGTGCTGACTTCACGAGAGCCTGTGAGCCCAACAGCAGGTATCATTGCTTCACACTGCCTGTTCTCTACTCAGCGTTGTCCTTCAATAGTCTGTTCCTGCAGTATACAGCACTGTTTCTGCAATCTATGCAAGGAAAGCTTTTCTGAGGAAATCTTCTTTTGCGTAGTTGTCCCAGGAGTTATTCTTCAGCAAGCAAAGCTCGTGTATATTGTGCATGTGACGCACCGGGACAGATGGTAGAACACACCCCAGAAGAGAAACTGCTTCTTATGATGAATTAGCTTTATATCTGCCCCTTGGATTAACCTCCAAGATTACACCGTGCTCTGCATCCTGAGAACTGAAGTGTGTTCAGAGCCCTGGAGATTTCATTTGAAAAGGTTAAGAATAGACAGCATTGTTTACTGTCTTTGGGCAGTAAAAAGCACAATTCATCATTTAAATTCGAGTACATGTACATAAAGCATTAACCACAAGGCACCACATATAGCTTCCTTAATGCTTTCCATTTAAAGGAAATGATTTTAATTAGGTAAGCCTTACTGCATATGCTTAATTCAAATCTTTGTGAACACACTGCGGTCTATTTAACTGACCTAAAATGGCGGCCGATCTCAATGCAGCCAGTTTTTAATAATTAAAAACGGGCCAATGTTATACAGGGGTGTGCAATTCGTCCCACCCGACGCCCGGGACAACAAGATTTGTAGGACGGACAACAAGATTTGCTGTTTATACTTTGCCCGTCAGACAAGTAGTTTTTATTTATTTATTTATTTTTCCTATGTTCGCTCTGTTGCTAGAAAGGCACTCTGGGTATATTTGTAGAGAGCCACGCAAGTTTCTGAAAACTGAATTGCGGAAGTCTAGCACCTACACACAAACATTTTAAAAAGGGTTTACGTCCATTTTTATTTTTATTTAAACACTATATTAAAAAATATATATATATATATATTTTTTTTTTTATTAGATTTGAACAGAAGCGATATTAGTTACTCGACGTGCACAATCCATTGATTTGTGAAATTATTAGAACATGAAGATTGTCAAATATATTTATAATGATAGAAATGAAATGCTTATATATGAGATTATCTGTACAATATTTTATTATTTTAAAATAGTTGGCAGTGATTTCTTATCTGTGATGCAACAAACTAAAACATCTGTACATCAGGAGCTGGATTCAGCTTATAGAGAAAGAAAAAAAACAGGCAGAAGCTATTTTTTTTAGCTTTTTTCCCCCCCCAAGTATTGCTTATTATAGTTGTACTCTTAGTATGTTACTTAAATTTACTAGCAAATGTGTTCCAAACTGCACTGAAAGGAACATTTCCTTAAAATATGTTATACATTTGTTGAGGTGAGGTGGGGTCACAGGGAACCTTTTGTGTATCTTGAAGAATTTAGTGAACCAGTCAAACTACAAGGCTAGATCCGCCCCCTGTTAATCACTAATTAATTGATTGTGTTCAGCCACAACACTAAGTGCACTTCCTTCCTGTGTTCCAGGTATCAGGACTCCACCTCAGCCTAACTCTACTGTGCTGCACACAGGAGACAATGAATAGTCTTGAGGTGGGAACCTATTATCTGCAACACAGGAAGTAAAATATTTTCTTCACATGGTGATATTGTGTTCCTCACTGTTCTTTTTTTTTTTTTAATTTAGTAGTCGCAAATTGTTTTTATTATTTTCTCCCAACTTAGAATATCCAATTATTATTTTTAAGCAGGCTCACCGCTACCACCCATACGCTGACTCGGGAACGGCGAAAACGAACACACGCTGTCCTCCAAAGCATGTGCCGTCAGCCGATCGCTTCTTTTCACACTGCAGACTCACTGTGCAGCCACCTAGAGCTACAGCATCGGATGACAACACAGCTCTCGGGCAGTTTACAGGCAAGCCTGCAGGCGCCCGGCCAGACTACAGGGGTCGCTGGTGCGCGGTGAGCCGAGGACACCCTGACCGACCTAAATGGTCGGCAAATGGAATAGTCTGGACTCGAACTGGCGACGTCCAGGCTATAGGGCGCATCCTGCACTCCAAGCGGAGTGCCTTTACCGGATGTGCCACTCGGGAGCCCCCTTCACTGTTCTTTTAATAGGGGATATACACAACAGTGGTGGTGGTTCTTCAATCCATGTCAGGGTTATAAACATACCATTGAACAGTACTCACTGTCGGATCTGTCAACACCTATCTGAATATCTTTCTAGATTAATATGTTAATTTTCGCATTGCTACCTTTATTTCCTATAAAACGGTTTCAGTAATTAAACAGAGCATTGGAAGCTTACACAAGCTGTTTGGTTGTGACTTTATTTGTGTGATGGATTGAGCTGCATTGGAGAGTTAAGGTACTAAAGGATAAACAGGTTTCAAAGCCCATGTTAAATAAAGACTGGAAAACGATAAGAACAGCAGCAATAATGGAGAACGCACTGCAGGCGGGCTAATGAGAGGAACGCTTTCAGAGTCATGGATATTGGGTATTTAAAGCTTAACACACAAACAGTTATCTGCATGCATTGGAAATGCTCATTAAAGGTTGAACATATTCTGCCAGCTACGTTAATGCTCTTATATTTGGCTCCAATGTTCCAATGGATTAAAGTCTTTCTCCCACTTTGCTTCCACGGTAAGCGTTTTCTTATGAATTTTAATCAGCCGATTAGTCTTGAAAGTCAAGCAGGATTACGTCATGAATTCTATAAGAAAATAATAATAATTTCCAGGACATCAAAGCCTTTGGAAGAAGTTATTTTTTATTTTTCTATTTTTTGTAATCATCTTTTTTTATTGTTGTACATACATCAAACGGAACATTTTCTAATAATTATACAGCACTGTACCCAGAGCAATGGTATCATTATATCGATCTTTTAAGTTTACCAGGAGTGAGGCCTATCTTGAACTTGACCTGGTTGGAGTGGTACAATTAAATAAATACCTAGTAATCTAGCCTACACCAATTCTAGGTTGCTGGATAGGTTCTATCCAGCAAATCCTCAGACTCTGAAGCAGCAGTGAGCAGTTTAACATGGTTCTGAACTGCAGCAAACATCAACACACGTATGGTTCAAGAGCACAAACTGTTAATAAAGAAGTTAAGCAGGACTTTTTTAAAAATATACTCTTGGGGTGCCAAATGATTCTAAACAAGAGTAATACATTAGTTAGAATAGCTGTGATAAATAAAATCCATCTCACTAAATCATTTTGTGTTTTCTAAAGGAGAAGTACATTTCACCTAGAGAGGCATGACTGAACAGAAGAAAAGTCTGAGAAAAGGCCATTTGGCACATCAAGGCTCGTCCCTTGTTAGCACACCTTCCCTACTGGAAGCACAGAATCTAGTATTTTGTAAATGTCCCAGTGTTTTAGATCTGACTACTTTCACCTGGAAGGCTATGCCATGCATTTATAATGCTCTGTGTAAAAAGGTGCTTCCTAGCTTCTGTTCTAAACTTGCTTTTACTCAGCTTCCATTTATGCTCTCTTGTTCCACTCCCTGTGCTAAATTTGAAGTAGTGTCTTGTATCTGTAACATTTATGATTTTTATAGACTTCAATCAAGCCCCCTTTTTCCCGTCTTTATTTCTAGGCTGAAGAGATTTAATTATCTGAAGCTGTCCTCATAGCTCATGCCATTAAGTCTTGGGATCAGCCTAGTTGCTCTTCTCTATTCCTTCTCAAGTGCAATGATATCTTTTTTGTAGCCTGGTCAGGAAAAGTACCATGAAGGGCTACAGCTGCATCTAAAAACACCATGGCATCTGCAACAGATGGGAACTTCACAGCAATGTTGTATAGGTCATTGGAGTAGTGTTTTAGTCTTTATTTAGAACAGCACCTTTAAGTCATTAAGTATGTATTAGTACATGGATTGACATGTTGGTTAATACTCATGTCTAAACTGGAAGTATATTCAGGTACACCAGAGTGTAACCAGTATCCTGTCCCCCTGCAACACTCTGCCCCTAATGGATGTAAGAAACACCACATTAGTTATATATTGTTTTTGTATATTGTATTGCTGACTGAAACAGGAAATGATAGACAAAGTGAACCGAAACAACTAGACATAAACCTGACCCTGTCTGTAAGATAACACTGATATTTCATAAGCTGCTCTTTAAAGGTCTTATTTTTTTGGTGTGCTCACAACCCCAGTATACTGTATCATCAATGCCAACATGATTAAACGTCTGCCTAACAATAGAATGGAGTCTATATAGGCCAAAGTGCTCAACTGTACTTCCTTATTTTTAGTTAATGAAAATCCACTGAATTATACAGAACATAGTTGCTTTCATCCTGTTTCCTAGGTAACAATTTCTACCTCAAATGCGTGAAGTCTGATGGATTTGAGAAGCAGAGATGAGGCCGCTGTGGATGAGATTGGGCTGTACAGATTTCATTCTTCCACACTTTTAAACAGATTTATTTTTGGAGCTGGCTCTTCTTTTCAAGATTGCCTGTTTAAAGTATTATCAGCTTTTATCCACAAAGGTTAACTCATTCAAGGATGTTGTTTCAACGTCTGTTATAAGTTAATATGTGGTGTGTAGGGTGTCTCAATGTTTATGAGTTGTTTAGGTTTGGGTGTGAAATGATTTCTGTTATATTCCGTGCACATACTGACCTATTATAAAATCACAAAGACGAAGCTTATACTCAGAAAACAAAAGTCGTTTTTTTTAACTTTAAACTTGTGCTGTATGTTTTATGCATGGGATGACAGCTAATGCCTCATTTCCACTGCCTTTCCCAGGTATAGCTGAGCTGGCCGGTCTAGGTGAGGTGTAGTTAAAGAAGGCTGTCTGCGATCCAGTGTTATTTTGTCAGGTATAACTGACCGAGGAACTAGCAGTGCAGCAGTAAAAGGCCACACTGTTATTAATCTTTTTGTATTCAGTTTTCATTTTTTTATTTTATTTTGACACTAAATAGCAGTGCGATCGCTCCCCGGCTGCCGCAGTATTTCCGTGAATGTCAAACACTTTTACAGCTGCTCTTGAATGTGGTTTAGTGCCCTTGAAGAGAGCTGTAATTTCCTCTGCCTCTGAAACTGTACTGTCTGAGGTGTAGCAAAGGTATAGGTGAGTGTCAGTGGAAACGTCCTCCAGCTACACCTCGCCCAGACTGTCCAGCTCAGCTATACCTGTGGAGAGCTAGTGGAAACGTGGCATAAGACATACTAGTATTTAAAAAAAAAAAAAGTATTATGTAATCTATATTTTCAATATAAAAAACAGGGATATTTACAATATGTAACTATCTTTAACAAAAACAGTTTAATGAATATCAAACTTTATTTTATTCATAAATACTGACTTATAAAAACTACTGTGCACCCATTTTATAACACTGTAGTTGGGAGCCATAGTTACTAGACCATGTTACTTGTGTTCCTCCTTATAACAAGAATGCAAGTGCTAATGGAATGGAATTGTGGGGCAAATGGGAGCCACAACCATGTCGCCTTATAAGTGATTCTGTAGTATAAAGGAACACCTTATAAAAGGGGGTCCACTGTAATGATTAGGACAGAAAATACAACAATATATCACTTACCATCTCAGACAGCTGCGCAGATTCTTTATTGAAACATCATTAAGAACGGTTAATTGTGCAGCAGGTAAGCCTAGGCTTTTTGTGATAGCTTTCAATTTATGTGACACTGAAACTTTCAATTTACTTCTAGTTTCTGACCACCTGACTGATTGGGTGCTGATCATATCAAAACAATGTAATGGATCTCTACCTATCCGCTGGTGAGTTAATAATACTGACGTCAGCAAAAGACACGTACTTAAAGACGTTAGTCTTTGAACCATGAGGCTTATGGTTGGCATCCAGCCATTGCCTCTCCATTCAGTTCAATGGGCTGAGATGTGAAGCCACTATAGTAGCACCCTATGGGAAAGGATCCTGACCCCTGGTAATTTAATATCTGTGGTGTTTGTATTATGAGCTGAAGCTCATACAGTATGTTGGCTTGCGAGACACATGACTCTCTAAAGCTGCTGCAGACCCTGCAGGATGTTGAAACTTCTGGAGCTGGGGTATGTGGACCCGCACTCGTGTTTATGCTCAAGGGCGAGCTTTGAATAAACGTACTGTCTGCTCTTTGATAACATTCGGGTCAACCTGCTAAACAAATGGACCCCGGACAGATAGCGGCCCCCAAGGAAAAAATGCAATGATCTAACCATACTGTCATCTACAAAACTGTTAAAGGGAAAGCCATTTAAGCTGCAATAGCCTGATTTGCTCGCATGTGATGGATATGAAAAATAAATAAATAAGATAAAAAGCAAAGAAAACCTCCCTCTGATTGATGTTCACCTTTAAAAGGTAAAGCTTGAAAGCTGGACTGCTTCTGTAACAAGCGAATAGGTGTGCTGTGGTCATCCATGTGATGTTCATGTTAATGCCTCCCTCCCCGAAGCAGCTGTCTCCCAGCTCTGGAGATGTGAGATGTTACCATTAATGAACCCCCATCTGTCCCTACCTTCCACAGCAGACCAAGGGTTTCATTAAGTTGGGTTATAACAAATGACTTGCATATAAAACCATTTTAGGTGATAAACCCTTTTGCTGTTTACCACATCTTCAGTAATTGCACCTTACTGTATGCAAATCCCAGTTTACTCTTTTGGACTGTAGTCTAACAATGAAATAACAGACTGTGGTTTAACAATGAAATAACAGACTGTAGTTTAACAATGAAATACAGGGCTCTAATTCTTTACCAGTTCACTCTTGAAGGACACACATGTGCCTCTCCGACTGTCATGCTTGGGACAAGAGCAGGACACGATGCGGATCACGACATGATATGTATCATGACAAAAACAACAAAGTGATCATTAATTACTGACAATGCTAACGAATACAAACTTAAATGATATGGAGATAATGTATTCATACCAAATATAAATCCCATTTATTTATCATTCAAGAACAATTTGGAAGCCTACAATTAGCTGTGCAGTGTGAAGATTAAAACTACATTTGAATACCAGCCCCTTGATTATGCTAGTGACCAAGCCCATATCCTGTAATTAAGATTCAAAACTCTATTGTATTCATGCAAGCAATTATATGCTATAATAGTTCAGTGCTCCCCCTTTACAACACTGCAGACGGGAGACAAACTTTAAAGACTGTGTCATTTGTGTTCTGTCTTATATCAAGAATGAAAGTCCTAGCGGAAAGGCATTATGGAGCAAATTGGAGCCGTGATCATGCTACTTTATAACTGCTAACTGGTATTACATATGTGAGCAGGAGGATGATGGGAAATGTATTTCTGAGAGATCCATGCAGGTACATGGGAAGCCATCTTGAGGCAGGGAATGCAATTTAAAAGTTTAAAAAAGGGGTCAAAATGTTAAAAAAAAAAAAAAAAAACAGTTGTAGCAACACAAGGGAACATGTAACACAATAAAATAAAAAGGTCCTTATGTGCCCTTTAATGTCAACTAGAATAGAGTTCCACAAACGAGGACCACAACAGCAAAAAGCTCTGGCTCCACAGAATTTAAGATGTTTTTTGGAACAAATAAGAGTTCTGCATTTTCTGATCTCAAGGAACGAATAGGAATATACATTAGTAGTTCTTGGAAATGATGGCCTTAATCCATGAAGGACCTTATAAATTATTACAGCAACTCCAAAATCAATTCGGTAGATCACTGGTAACCAACGTAAGGACCTAAGCACTGGAGTAATATGTTGAGAAAGACGAGCTGGACAAGCTGAATCCTTCTAAGTTTAGTGACAGGTATACCAACAAACAAACAAACAATTCCTTCTAGTGTCCTTAGACAATGAGGTACATTTGACTAGGTTTCAAATTCAACCAGATGTCTATAAACAAGTTTTTTTTGGCGATTCCTTTTTACTAGGATCAGCTAATATATGTATACAACATATTTACACTAGCTTTCGAGACCACAAAGACCTCCCCTTCTTTGCTTTCATATTTAAAAGGGTAAAAATTAGCAAAGAACTGTAAGATAGAGAGAGAGAGAGAGAGAGGAGAGAGAGAGAGAGAGAAAGAGAGAGAGAGAGAAGAGAGAGAGAGAGAGAGAGAGAGAGAGAGAGAGAAGAGAGAGAGAGAGAGAGAGAGAGAGAGAGGAGAGAGAGAGAGAGAGAGAGAGAGAGAGAGAGAGAGAGAGAGAGAGACGCTTCAGATCCATTTACTCTGGAGTGGTATAAATAGCTCCGCATTCAAGGAATTGATGACAGCCTCCCAGGATGATGAGGCTGAATTAAATAATAATTAGTGATTATTTCACGAAACAGTATTTTAACGTAGGCTAAGGATGACAAAGCAAACGCTTCTCTGGTCATGTTTACTTTCTATGTGTGTTATTAAACAACACTACAGTACATGTCAAAATGTAAGTCATTAGATGTACTAATCGGGACACTGATAATGGGGATTGCTGCTTAAATGGGATACAACTCTGGGGGACGGTTCTTCCCAGTGGTATTTATGTCGTTTAATTGGGAAGTCACTTTGTTTAATTGGGGTACAGTATTTTCAAATGCTGAACAGAGATTGTTTTTCAGAGCAAGACAGGTTTGCGTAGCACAGTGCAGTGAGTACATGATTACGCTGTGACTTGCGGAAAATGCGTAAACCACGTTGAACTCTTGAAGGAGGAAGAGTCTCTTGTGGTTTCTCAGGCTGCTGTTGCAAAGAAAGTTGGCATGTCAACATCGCAGGTGCGACTAATTTTGTTTAGGAATATAACAAACATTGACTTGTATTTTAAATTATATATTTAACATTTAATTATAATATGATGTGATTTCATTCTTTTTCTTTTCATTAAGAATAAAAAAAGTGTGACTAAGGTCGTTTCAGCTGCCTCTCGTTTAATTGGGACAGCCACGATAAAATGTCGCCATCTGTACTCTCAATAACTTATACTAAATAACGTTATGACCAAGTTTCATGACAGTTGGGTAAGGGGTTCTGTGAGGTGTGACATACATACTTACATATGACCACCTCTATTATATACCCCTCGCATGGGATTTCACCCCAGGGGGATAACAAAGCAATCCGGTTAAATCTACTGCTCCAATACTACTGAGCACTCCACCTGTTAGAGGGTCGACCCGTGTATTTTCTTACTAATCACTTTCTACATTTACATTACATTTGCTGTATGAATTAACTGCTTCCTGGTACCTGTGCTGTACATCACATTGTCTAATTGCAGCTAGATTATTGGAGATCAAGTGATATAGGAAGCAGCTGACACTTTTAATCAATGCACTTGTCTTTCTGGTATCTGCATTTTCCAGTATAAAATACAAGCACAGAACCAATCTTGAACAGAATTGAAACTGTGAGAATACAGTTAGGGATAATCAGTGGTAGAAAATAAAAAAAATATTTGAAAAACCTTGCTTAGCACTCCTTTCAACCACAGTGCTCTGTGAAACTATCAACTTTTATTAAACTTCATTACAATATGTATTAGAAATCAACATATGTTTTGCATTTGTTCTATGGATACCTGTAGTATGTTCATTATTATTATTAGTAGCAATACTTTACATTGACAATATGTCACAATAACAGTAGTACTACTACTGTAATTTATCATTATGTAGATTATTTAATTATCTTTCTTTCTTTTTTCTCCTGCTCTGTATTTAATTTTCTCTTCTTCATGCTGTAAATCCAGTTTCCCAAGATGTCATCTACTGCCTCTCTATCAGCATGTAAAATGCAAACACATCTGCCACATTCCCGCAATTAAACAAAATCTACCCAATATGCTCCCGTTTACCCAAGTGACGTTAGGCAAGCCACAGAAAACAGCTGCTTCTTTTTACCACTGAATGACTAAATTAATCCTTTAAAATCAGCTCTTGATTTGCATTTTTACTTCACAAGTTTATGCCTGAGCGCAGGGTGTTCAAAGAAGAACACAGGTTCATTAAACAGGACAACATGTCTGTTAGTAACATGCATGCCCAACTGTGACTGTAATACATTACCAGAGCTACTTGTAAGCATGAGAACATAGAACTCCATGAGCCAATATCAACTGCATGTACCTGTAAACATGTCCCTAGACTCGTAACCAATGCTGTAGCACAATTGGAAAAATTGCTTCTATCGATGGAAGTAAAACTATATGAAGTGTGACAGACTTAGGTACAGCGGCCTTAACTCTATCTCTGCCGTTGGGGTATTAATTATTTATGCACATAAGGTGTCTGTCGTATGCACATTTTTAGCTGAATCTTGAGAATCGTTCGTCCAATCGTTTTGAAACTTGTTTGGAACATTCTTAAGCATCAGTTCTTAAGGGTGCAGCGTCTCCTCATGGAGGTGGACTTGCACATGAGTTATGTATCTTCTGACTGGCTGGGCTCATTACATCTCTTCCTGAACTGCTCGCCTAAATTAAAGGAAACTTGGGCATCGGGATGGGAAAGGGTTTGTATTTTCTACTCCCCTGTAAGGTGTAATGAATTACTTTTGAGCCAATTCCTAATTTGCACAAATGGATTTAGCGACTTCACTTAATTATTCCACCAAAACGTTGAAATCAGACCCATTTGTCCATCCCTATACTGACATTCTGTGAATACAGAGAACTAATGAAACAAGATCCAGATTGCCATTTTAAAATGTTTTTGTAAGCATGTAAACCATCTGCAGCTGGCCAACTCAAGCAATAGGTGAAAAAATAAATACATCATTTATTAAAATAAACCATCATCAAAGTTAGGAACCATTTCTTCACAATTCTTTGTAATCTGTACACAACACAGCATCCACAACACAGCATTATAAAGAGCAATACTGATAAGACTGATGAACACAACACTATACAAAATAATGGAAGCTACCAAGAATCTAATTGGTTGCAGTTGCAAATTAGTATTTCATGTTGTTGACTTTAAGAACGTACAGTACAAGTGCACTTGCACAGTGTGAGACACAGGGAAGACCTGAAATGCTGTCTGTTTGTTTCTTTAACAATCCCATTGCAGAAGCCATAAATCTGAGCTGGCTCTGCAGAATTTTCAGCTCCAGTTTAACTATTACTGTAAAGTTGAATTGCCCCTTATACAATTACAAATGAGGCTGAGCTGCAATTAGGACCTATCTTTAGATTTTAATTATTCTCTATATTTCCCCTCTTTTGGCAAAGGCAACTGCGTTATCTGGGAATAATTAGGGGTCGCTAATGGTGACGGAAACCGTTTATAGGTTTCCAAAGAGGAAAGCAATAAAGCAGACTGCAGGAATTGCTGTCAAACCTCATTTATTTTTCATTCAACTTCTGATGCTAAATGTGAGCTGCTATTCCCATCCAGGCAGAGAGAGAGAGACGGTTTATCTGGAGGGATGTCACCTGACCTCAGCGCTCACTGGTGCACGACGATCCCCTGACTAAATGTCAATGTATGTTTCACAGCGGTGGCTTCTGTTGTCCCTCGCCAGGCACACGGCAGGGTCTGTAAGCCGACGGCAGATACAGTTACCTTGGATTGATCCCGGTCTTACTGCTCTGGTGAGGTTGGATTGTGAGGATGCATTTGAAATGTCTTTGATGAAGTGTACAGCGTGTGGGTCTGTAATGGTTTCTAGACAAGCACATGCTCTACAAGGTGTGTCCTCTCTATTAGGAATCACAGCACAGTAAGCTAGCTCTTTGAGACTGCAACAACGATCTAGATACTGCAAGAAAGGATTGAGAAAGAAGAGCAGCAGATTAACCCCCCCAAAAAACACACCAGTTAAATGTATCCTGCTCTACACTATTGTCTTGTACACCACATAGAAAATAACAATAATATTCACACTTGTGCAGACTGACCCTGCAGTTTGTTTTTTCAATAGGACTGATACTCCTGGAGCATTGTAGCCATTCTGTTTATACAACGTATGGTGGAATAAAAACAGGTTTAATCATGCTGTTGTTGGATTTGAATGAATGCAAGGTAGATTCCAAAATGAGATCTAGTATAAAAAAATTAAATAAATCATGTTTCAGCACAGAATATGATAAAGTTATTCAATGCTGCACTGCCGTGTATTGCCAGCAAAAGAAAACAAAAAAAGTTAGCACTCACTAGATGGCGCTGGCTCTTAACTATAAAGACACTCTGGATGATCTATCCTATGTTACATGTCTATGGTAGACGACTAGAACTGAAGAGTAGCTCCTGAACTCCCTTAACACACTAAAAACACAAAGAGAAATATAGTCTTTGTGTACCGGTAATTTCAAATATGAACCACAGAGATATTGTTGCTAGAGCTCTAAACAGGTAAGGAATTTCATTTGGATTACCACTCCACTTAAGAGTTTTTTTTTTTTTATTCAAATAGAAAATACCATGGGTTATTTTCAAAGACTCTAGTCTTTAATTAACTCTAAACATTTGAAAATAGAACCAAGCTGGTCTCTTAAGCACTCACTCATGCCGTTTCATTCTCATATTTTAACAACAGCATTCCTGTTCTTTAATGATCAGGAGTCAATTAAAGACTGCTGCATTGTGGATAGCAGATCTAGTAATTCTAGTTGTTTAGGGGGGTTGCTCACTCTGTAAAACGTGTTCTCCATTTTAATGCACACAAACCTTAAAAGGTACCTTTTGTATATGCGGAATGACAGCACTGTGATTCATTACATTAGTGTGTCATCTTGAGATAATATTGTAATGGAAATGAAGTGACAAGGCATGTATAATACATCTGCATTATGTGAAGGCTGTCTCTTTGCAAAATGTCATCTGGCCACTCAAAGCAGTGGAGGAGGGAAGGTCAGTGTGATACTTAAAACGGTTCCGAGAGTACAAGAGTAAAATCCTTATTGCCAGGCGCTGGGGCTCGAGATGAATGGGAGGTGCATTTAGAATGCTTTCCTTGTGCAGCCAATTAGAGATTACCTCCCTTTGTAATGTCTTATTGTGAAAGCAAAATACTTTGTGTTTCATTGCTGATGAATTTTCTCATAGTATCCAAATAAAATATGTAGTACTGTTATATACAGCATTACGCTTACATTGTAAAACTGGGCAACTTCTAAAATAACCGGTAAATGTTACCAGCTGATGGGTCAGTTTATAACATGACAAAGGAAATGTTATAAAGTATGTTACGAGTAAATGTATAAAGAACATAAAACGTCAGGCAGGCAAAGTTAGATTAATGTGTCGGATGAGGTTTCTGCTTGTATCAGAGTTTGATTTCTCTCAAATCGGTAATATGATATAGTGTGCGTGAAATAATCTTTACTCTGCAGGACATCTTTCTTTCCTTAGTATTTTTAAAAAATGTCCTCAGATATAAACATTCTGTATATAAACGGCTGTACTACAGCACATGAAGTTATTGGGTACGCAGCAGCAGCAGTTTTTTAATTTTATTTTATTCCCAAGCCTTTCATAAACTAATCCCTTTTTACCAAGATGGATTTACATGTAACCACCATTAGAAAAGTTTCCCCTCCTCAAAGAACCTACCCTCGACCCCAACTCCCTCCAGAGCTACCGTCCTGTCTCCCTCCTACCCTTCCTCTCCAAAACCCTCGAGCGGACTGCACACCGCCAGCTCTCTGCTTTCCTGTCCAACCACTCTCTGCTTGACCCTCTCCAATCTGGCTTCCGCTCTGCTCACTCCACTGAAACCGCCCTCCTGTCTGTCACCAACTCACTTAAGTGTGCCCGAGCTGCCTCTCTCTCCTCTGTCCTAATTCTCCTCGACCTCTCTGCTGCCTTTGACACTGTTGATCACTCTATTCTACTATCATCTCTCACTGACCTGGGGATCTCTGGCACTGCTCTGGTCTGGTTCTCCTCCTACCTCTCCAACCGCACTTACCAGGTAACCTGGTGTGGAGCAACATCCACACCTCACCCTCTCTTAACTGGAGTCCCCCAAGGGTCAGTCTTGGGTCCTCTCCTGTTCTCTCTCTACACCCGCTCCCTGGGCCCCCTCATCGCATCCTATGGTTTCTCATACCATTTCTATGCTGATGATGCTCAGATTTTCCTCTCCTTCCCCACCTCTGACTCCACCATCTCCTCCCGTATCTCTACCTGTCTGTCTGCTATTTCCTCCTGGATGCACTCGCATCACCTCAAACTCAACCTCTCTAAATCTGACCTCCTTTTCTTTCCCTCCTCCTCCCCCTCCTCTGATCTCTCTATCTCTGTTCCTCTGGAATCTACCACACTCTCTCCCTCTTCCTCCGCTAAGAACCTCGGAGTCACCCTGGACCCCTGCATCTCTTATTCCCAGCACATCTCCACTCTGGCATGCACTTGCCGATTCTTCCTGAGCAACATCCGAAGAATCCGACCCTTCCTCACCAACTACGCTACCCAGCTCCTGGTCCAGGCCCTGGTACTCTCCCGCCTAGACTACTGCAACTCCCTCCTGGCTGGCCTCCCTGCGTCCGCCACCCGTCCGCTCCAGCTCATCCAGAACTCTGCTGCCCGCCTGGGGTTCTCTCTGCCTCGCTTCGCCCACGCTACTCCACTACTCCGCTCACTCCACTGGCTCCCGATCACCGCTTGCATCCAGTTCAAGACTCTTGTACTAGCCTACAGATGCCTTGACCAGACTGCACCCAGCTACCTCCAGACCCTCATCTCTCCCTACACCCCCACTTGACCTCTCCACTCCGCCTGCACTAGAAGACTGACTCTACCTCCGCTACGCTCCCCTGCCTCCAGAGCCTGCTCCTTCTCCACCCTTGCTCCGCAGTGGTGGAATGACCTTCCTACAGATGTCAGGACTGTCCAGTCCCTGACCACATTCCGGCGCCTCCTTAAGACTCACCTCTTCAAACAGCACCTGTAGAACTCCTCTGTTTGTATCCTGGGACACTATCACCCTTCATGTAAATGTGCTTTATTTTGCTCTTATCTGCCCCCTATTTTACTGCATTTAATCCTGTACTTCAGAATACTGTAATCTGCCAAGTGTTTAACCTGTAGTATTTTGTATTTAATCATATCCTGATGTAACTATTACTATTTAATCATATCCTGATGTAACTATCACTATTATCTGCTGTATTATTTAATTGTGGTTTGTCACACTTGTACTTTACTTGAACAAAAGTTATTGTATTTCTTGCTCTTATTGTATTACTTGTATTGTAACACTTGAAATGTATTTGCTTACGATTGTAAGTCGCCCTGGATAAGGGCGTCTGCTAAGAAATAAACAATAATAATAATAGTAAAAGCATTGCAAAGTGTAATAAAATCATAATAAAAGCATGGTAAAGCACAGGTAAGAATTGTAAAGCAAAAAAACAAAAAAAAACAAAAAAAAAAACATGGCAAACTATGGTAAATTATGTTTATAACCATGGGTAAAGAAAGCAAACTTTTATAAGTTCAGTGAGGGCAGAACGGTACAGCGCTCTGGCAATGTAACAATAGCAAGCATATGTTTTGGCACGTTGGCTGTATTTCCACTTTAATCTTTCTGTATCCATTCAATCCCAGATCTGTATGTGTTCGAGTCAAGATCCAATACGTTTCTCAAGAAACAGCACACCAATTAGTCAGGGAATCATTGGTGAGAGGATACAACCATTACAGGGCTGTGCTGACTATTACTACAAAAAAATTAAAAAATCATTAGCCTTCTGCGTATGATATTCCCACGTAATGCATTTAAAACACAGGTGCATGCAGTCTCACCACCATTTTGGATCTTTGGGGCTTTAATTAAATTCTCAGCTTTGTTTTTAATGAAAGATACCTCCCAAATGCCAGGTTTAATGCATTTTGGCCCCAATTAACTTGGCAATTAGTGGAAAACAATATGGAAGCACAATACTTTTAAACAGAGAGCAAAAAGAAGAGAAAGTGTGGAAGCTCTAAATGCACCCGAGTGTGTGCTGTGCCATGTACCTCCATTTTCTTATATACATGCTCAACCTTTTCCAGTGCTTTTTCTTTTTTAGGTCACAGCGTGCAATCAACAAAGAATATCTGGGGAGCATTTGGGTCCTGGTTTGATCTCGTTGGGTAATTGCAATCCCATGAGATCCAGTCATACAGAAGCGGGTTAACAATTGAAATGTGATTCAGTGCAGTAATGCTTCATGAAACTGCCTCAGAAAACACCATAAAAACAAAGTGACCTTTATTAGAATAGAATATACTTGATTGTTCAATACTATTTAAACAAAGACGAAATCAACAGAACATTTTTTAGGGTCCTTGTTCAAAATGTGGGTCCTTATGCACACTCTCTGTCTGTCTGTCTGCCTGCCTGCCTGCCTGTCTGCGTTGTATCAGTATCTTAGCATCTAATTGTTATTATAATAAAACCACTGAGATTCAATCTTCAGCCAGTTTTCTAGTCATTTCCAGGTAATAACTGGCGCGGCAAACACTTTATTATTTGAAAGCAAGAAGCTTTTGAGGCATGCAAAATCAAATCTATTTAAACTGAATTAATTTCTTTAAACCATTAAGTTTGCACTGAATCTGCATTGGAAACCTGGTTAAAAATATACCCCTGATAGATAAAATCTGTGTTTTGCAGTGTTATGGATAGAAGGGTAGAGGGGTTAAGAGCTCAAATCAGCCGTTAATTTCCTTTTTGACATGTACAACAGCACAGTACAGGAATAAGAAAAAAGCACACAGAAAAAGACTAGCACAAAGATTCTCTCCGCCCTCCTCTCTCTCTGGTGCAGTGACTCAAGGCGCAGATCCTCATACTGTCAGGCTTGCTGGGATTCAAACCACATCAAAGACAAGGTGGGAAGGCTTGTGGCTGTGTATTCAGGGGTTATGATATGAATGCAGCCAGCCTTCACCTCCGTACCCATCCGCTGCAGGCATGGGCACTGGACACTCTCTCCTGGACACCTCACCACAAACACAGGTCACCGGGGAAGCGTGCCCCAAATTTACAATAGACAAGTCTGCACATTTTTTTCTATCCATAAAATGATACAAAGGTAAAGGTAGAAGAAGCTAAGTCAGGTAGACAGTGAAGAAGGCACTGGCCGAAACATATGTCTGCTTGACTTAGCTTGTTATAGCTTTACCTCTGAATTGCGATTGAGGGTTTTGAAGCTGATAAAATGATGCAAAACCAGGAACAGTTTTAGAGTGATGGGCTTCAATTGCACTGCTGTACTGAGTTGTTTTCGTTTGGTAAAAAGGACAGGGGCATTTCTCCTTTTTAAAAATAAATCAAATAAAAAGAAAACTCGTTTAAACTGTTTGATGTGGTCCGAGCTGCGGTTGTTAATCACTGCCGTTGAATTCCTAATGATCTCAACTTTAACTCTGTATTAACCCAGCTGGTGTTTCCCCTTCAGGGCAATTTAAACACCTTGTTAACTTCACTGCACAACAAGCATTAGGGGTGAAACGATTCACTAACATTGTCATATACACGTCACGATACAATACATGTGATGGGCCTGATGGGCTACTTGTATGCGTAATAAGATCAAATGATCATTTAATGATGGACCAATTTGTTAAAAATTAAATGAGTATGCATTGAAACACACTTCATTCTTCAATTAATGAGTATCACAATACAAACGCTATGATACATTGTGTGAAGAACGTATCACGATTCATTGATACACCTTTACGATTGTAAGTCGCCCTGGATAAGGGCGTCTGCTAAGAAATAAATAATAATAATAATAATAATAATAATAATAATAATAATAATAACAAGCATGTCAAGACAAATCACATCTCTCCATTAGATGAAAAACTGGATCATCATGACCTAGAGTATCAGCATGGAAGAACGTAGGCTTGATACACAGACAGATGCACTCACTTCCCCCCCCGATTCTGACCCTCTCAATAGCTGGTGCTAAAGAACTTCCAAACCAAGTTTCATCACAACTGAATAACCGCTGCTCTAGCTTTATGGAGGCTGTGTGGTCCAGTGGTTAAAGAAAGGGACTGGTAACCAGGAGGTCACCGGTTCAAATCCCACCTCAGCCACTGACTCATTGTGTGATCCTGAGCAAGTCACTTAACCTCCTTGTGCTCCGTCTTTCGGGTGAGACGTAATTGTAAGTGACTCTGCAGCTGATGCATAGTTCACACACCCTAGTCTCTGTAAGTCGCCTTGGATAAAGGCGTCTGCTAAATAAACTAATAATAATAAAAGTCTAAAGCCTGACAGGGAATATTTTACACACACCCAGTACAGATTCTGTGGCAGAGCATGCTTACAAGTTTAGGGTGGTGATGTTAAGATCATTGTTTAAATTTCTCATACCCGAATTATAATAATCACAGTTAGGAATTTGTCAAAATTCCAGCACATCTTTGCTTCAAACTGCACGAGGAGACATCTCTTATCTCAGAAGTATCTGACTGACAGATCACTCGTATTGAGGGGAACACCTTTATTCCTGCGCTCTCACAGCTACTTTGAAAACAGCTTGGCCTTATTTACAGACGTACTTTGATCTTTTAATTTTATTTCCGTTGCGGAAATGTAGGAATTGCTCAGGTCACATTTGCTATTCAGAATGAAAAACAAAAAAAACAGAATACCAACACAGCATAAAACCTTTTTCAGGTAAGGAAAACATTTTCAGATTTAAAAAAAGAATACATCTACAATACTAGGGAGGTTAAATTATAATACCAGCTCCTTAACCCTATCATACAAAAAATAATGAAAACAGCTGAAAAAAAAGGGTGACAGTGTTTCTTCCCTGCATATGCAATTACTGTATTCCCAAGCCAGCCAAAGCACTTCTGTTTCATATGTGTTCTATTCCTGCAAACATTTGCATTCTTCATCTGCCTAAATACAGCTGAACAGGAGGCTTTCTCTCTCCCATAAGCTAAATATACCTGAACAATTCCCAGAGCGCTTGAAAAGCTGCAGCCCGGCTTCTGCCATGCATCAAGGGCATTTGTTTTATTCAAAGTGTGATATCAATTTCTGTTCAATGGAGACTGCCTTAGCTCTAGCTCAAGGACGAATCACCCACAAAGACTGTGCATTACCTGACCTTGGTACTCCAAGACTGTAGGTTACTATAAGACAGTGAAGCCGAACGTACTGACTAATGTACTTCTCAGTGTAGCCAGAATGCATGTCTAGTCTAGTAGGTTTCAATTTCTTCTAGTTTTAACACATCACTTAGGACTAAGTGACATTGAGCCCTGAAGTACCTATGGGTTATACAGGTCTATTTACTTAATTTGTGTGACATATGGACAGACAGACAGATAGCCAGGATCTTTCATACATCGCCTGTCTCTGATACTCCATAACTTGTGCTTAAATATGCCGTACTCAAGTTTCATCATATTAAATACAAAAAGAAGCATATTAGCACTGTGCAGCACTAAAATGCTTCCCCACCCAACAATCAGTCATGAGGAGTCTTTTCAGAAGGTATTTCTGAGTTAGTAAGCATCGCAGATAATAATCTAAGCTGAAACAACAACAGGGAATCACACAGAACACAGAATTACAGGATACAATTACACAATTAAATATTAAGATGACATTAAAAAACATTAAAAAACATGTCCTTGTTCATTTGGAAACGCTGGATGATATGATTTAGGTAAAAACGCACTGGATTTAGGGCATGAAACCAAACCTAGTTTTCTTTTTATACAGAAACTTTAACTGTTCCTCTGGGCTGCACTGCATGTCCTTATTATGTCTGCTATACCTTCTATACATCATGGTGTATTTTGCTAAACCTGATAGAGAATTCCCACTGAAAATAAATCTTGTAGAAAAAAAAAGTTGAGTAAAACACATATAGGGTATAAGGGTCAATGCAATTCCAGTTAAACTGCCAAAGCATCAGTGGAAATGAACTTCAAAGCCTGGATCATTTGCAAGTTTGGTCTCTCTTTCTCTCTCTCTTCACTCTGCAACTCAAGGAGATTAAAACTAAAGTCAGAATGATATTTAAACTGAAAGCAAGAAACTGTTGACGCCCAGGGGAACAAAATAACTAACCAGGGAAAAAGACAAAAACCACTTTTGACATACTAGTGCAGTTCAATTTGAGCATGCTGTGGTTTGCGGTTCGTGTGGCATTACCAAAACAAGAACATTCCCTGTGACACAACAAAGTGAGGTGAAATCTACAGAAATCAAATAAAATTCAATGAAACCTTGCACTTTCTACTGGAGAAAAGTTGTTTTCCAAAATGAGCAACGATAACAAGGACCACGGGACTTAAGCATGAGTTCTCATAATTGCATATTGTAAACATTTGTATCATTTGAATAAATTCAACAGATTATCAGATCAGAGTGTGACAGATGGCCTGACATGCAGATAGACCTTTGATCAATGTATGATGGTTCATATTATGAATGACGACACTGAAATTAAATAAGAATAAAATAGAAACCGAAGTGTGTACAGTAAAGCCCCAAAGTTACAAGCACATCGGGAACGGAAGGGGTCTATTAGTCTGAAATGGCTGTAACTCTGGAACTACTGTAGTGCTTTCAATTACTTATTGATGTATAATAACACAAGCCAGTAACAAGCCAAGTAACAAGCCAGGAGAGCTGTGTTTAACTTCTTTCACATAAACCAGGAGCCCTGCTTCTGGTTTCAATGTGTTTGGTTGCCTTGTCAGTAAGCATGGGGTTCAGGACTTTGGGGTTCTACAGTATGTTGTGTTTAGAACAGCAGCAGATAACATTACAGTAAAGATTTGTTTTTGCTTTTAAAAAAAAAAAAAAAATCTCAAATTTCAGTTTCGGACAGTCGATCAGCAGCTAGTGTATAAGCTGCAATACGATGAGCTCTGCTCTGTATTCTTACACTGTGGCCCATTGGGGGGGGGGGGTTCTCAGAATCCAGAAGTTTCAATCCTCCAAGGGCCCGGTGGGACAATTTCGATGGGATTTTTTTTTTTTTTTTAAATGTGTTTAAAATTAATTTTCACCAGGATAGCTCTGTTAAGATTAAAACCCCGATTCCAGGACGCTGTACATGTTCACACATCCCAGAGGCCCTCGAGACCTCAGGCATGAGACTCCTGGAGGAGCTGCGTCTTCACAAGACGAGCCAGGAGGGAGCTGCAACGGCCTTCCTGACGGGGCTGCTTCACGTCGACTGATGTTTAAATTTAATTTACAGCAAGTTCTCTTTACCAGTCCTGGGAAAAATATTCAGATCTTGTTTGTTCCTAATGTATGAACACGTTTTTTTTTTTTTTTTTCTATGATATTTTTTTTATTGGATCTGCTAACATTTATTAAAAACGATATAGACTATCTTTCAAGATCACAAAAGTCTTCAGGTGAGAAGTGGAAGTTGCAAATAAATAAAATTCTTCTCACAGACTCGGAAGATTAAGATTCACACGCTTCAATACCAAGAAAAAAGGAAACCAATGCATTGATCACGTCCCACGTATTTCTCTCCTTTGTTCAGAAGGTAATGTGATGAGGTTCAGGGTGTATTTTACTTCCAAGAGATTGGTTTACTGGAATATGGTAATACTTACACATTTATAACAAATGAAAAACATCTTTTTCCAAGCTGTGTGTTTTACAGTGGCGAGCTGGGGAATAGGTCTAAGCAGAGGATGATATTTCATTGGGATTGTGCATCCGTTCAAGTTTTTGAATGAGAAGGATTTAACCTAAACACACTGGTATTTTAATAATTTGATATTGGATTGGTATTCTTGTTGAGTTTATATAAAAACAGAGGGAAGCATGAAACAAACTCACTGTTAAGAACACTCCTGACTGCTTGAATGCATCCCAAGCTCGCAAAGACGCTCCTCGAAAAAAGTGACAAATGGGATTCCTAGGAGTCTGCTATCAATCACACAAGATACAGCCCAAGCGATGCTACTGAGGTCATGATTTATTTGAGGAAAGTCAATGAGAAGTCTCCATGCTGGGCTTTGAATACAAACCAGGGTACAGCACATGAATTGAACATTCATTTCACTTGTCATATGCTGAACCCATGCAATTATGCTTGTCAACATCACTTTTTAAAGCATATATGTTTCGTCATGGAATATCTTTTGTATTTATTTTTTTGCATTTTATTTTAATGAGCTAAACAGTGGCTGACCCGAATACAGCAGCTCAGATTTATGGGATAATTTCATTAGCTTATTTAGCATCACTCAGTTTAGAGTTTAGAGTCTATCATTGAATAAGCATGTTTGATTCAAGGCAAAACTTCTTAAATACTGTACGTTTCTAAGATGTAATAAAAATAGAACCAAGACAGAATTGCAACCCAAACAACACATGGAGAAGACAATAATGAATATTTGCAAATCCTAGCAATTCTACCACTGTTTACATCATTGACCAGGAACACTTAAAAGACTCTAATGTGTATATTTTTGAAAACAGAAATCTGTGATAATGTTGCCATTGTCTGCCAACGTGACAGCTCTTCATTTGTCTGACTTAAAAACACAAAACAGATTCTGCATGGTTTGTGCAGCATGTGATCTCTTTTTTAACACGCATGTGTCACATTTTTGTATTATTACGTATTCTGCTTAGAGACACATGTATAAACATGTGTTATTCTATGAACGGAGGGACCTTACAATACTTCCTGAAAGTTTTGTTGAAAAATATTGACGTTTGGGCAAATTACAAGACATCGTTTCACCAGAGTGATTGCGATGACATAATACACATTTGTTCTCAGGGTCTTTATAAGCAGTAATGGACACTACTGTCGATTATTTTCTCAAAATAAATATTTATAAATGAAATAATAGTTCTTCATTCCATCATTATCAGTAATAGAAAATAACATGTATAATATTAAATTCATTAAATATTATCTGCTTATATCCACTATACATGTTGTAAAAACATATATATTAAACACATGACAGAATACATGCTCTAATATCACTATAAGTTGGACACATTGGATTTACAGTGTTTTCTCATTTTGTCTTAGCTGTAAACAAGTTACTGTGTCATGTTTTGTTTCTGCTGGAAACATCTCCACCCGTTAAAAATGAAATGCCTGTCTCAGTGATGTCACACGAAGAAATAAAAAACAAGCAGGCAGTGAAATTCAATCCCTCCCCTATCCAATGATATGCGTTAACAAGCTGTACTGCAGTGTGGCCCAGTAAGTCAAAGAAATGAAGTGTGTTTTTTTATCGTGTTTACCCTATCACGGGCCCAGAATGACACTTCAGTATGATCGTGTTTACACAATCACGGTCCTTAAGGGGTTACATTCAGAGAGAGGAGAGAGACAGAGAGAGAGAGAGAGAGACTGCTCATTCAACTTTCCATGCAAAAACTTCTGAATACAGAAACATCCGTTCATTAAAATGCCCTTTTCTGGCTTTGATATTGTTCACAGACCGGCCTTGCCAGCACTGACTCCGACATTTAATGTCTCCTTCTATTTATTATCTGCCCTTCTCTATAAAAGCAATCATTCATGATGACCTTATCTATCCTTCCTTCCTTCCTTCCACCCCCCTCAGAAGGCAGCTTCGTCTGGAGTCACTTCTCCATGTCTCAGACTGGCCGGGGTTCAGCGCATGAAGAGTATACTGTCACTTCAATAAACTGCTCCTAATTGTGTTTAGCAAAGCGTCTTGTTAATAGCGGGCGTGCGCTCGTGTCAGGCTGGCTCAGGCTGGCTCAGGCGGGGGGTTTGTCTGACCCCGGTGGGGAGGTACTTACAGAGACGGATCATGAACAAGGTCCTTGAGGTTTATTCCACTGCGGTCTTCAGCAAGGTTTCTGAAGCAGCTGTCGCTTACTGCAAGAGATTAAAAACAAAATGTGTGAAAAAAGGTACAATGTATGAAACGTTCCCACAGACTATTCACCTCTGGAGGCCCAGGTTCGATTTCGGATCAAGCCACAACTGAAAGATGTTGCTACCCTTGCCACTTTGTCCTGTGACTTTCTGTTTTGTGGTTTGTTCCCAAATTAAGTTCAGTTTGTTTGGAAACAAAGCCTTGCTGTTCTGTTGATATGAGTACTGCGTTGGTGTAATGTCAATTAAATAATGAAATTGTATTTTTTTTAATTTAAGATCCAGTTTTTGTGGTTTCATTTAAAAAATAAAAATAAAATTAAAAAATAGAGTAATGAAAGGCTTCTTATAATGTTTTATCTGATTGGTTACCAAAATTCCCAATATGTTAAAGTTTAAACATGTTTAATTAGAAGGCTTATATGTTTAGGAAATGACTACAGTATTACATTACTGTGAAGCATCAATAATTTACAACATTCAATTATCAACTGTTTAGTAGTCTGAAATCCTTTTTTTTTTTTTTTTTCTGGAGCTGTGTTCTTGCATGTTGTCAACAATTGTGCAGATGATTATGTGAGAATGCAGCACCAGACACCTGGAAATGACACTAAGGAACACTGCAGGGTTTATTACAGTATACACAGTATTACACAGTAACTTCAAAATCATATGAACTGATCAGTTTTTTCACATAAATATAGGCAATAGGCTACTTTTTCCCCATTTGCTGACAATCACAATACAGTTAATTTAGATTCAAGTATATATTTAGACACAGTATATATTTTTTAATATTATTTAAGTAGTACCAGAAATGTCTGCATAAAATATAAACATCACACAAATAGATAATGTAGTTTTGATTATTGAATACTGTTGTATTCAGGAGATATATTTAAACATGTTACATCACAGCTCTTGCAGCAGCTGGAAGAAATATTTCAAGGAATTGTCTTTGTCGTATTTGTTTAGCACATTCTCTGGGGATCACAGCTGAAGCGTTCATGTCGCGACCCCTGTCAGGTAATACCTGCAAATTCTGCTAACACTTAATACCACGATACTGAACAAATCAAACACTTTGGAACCCAGACTCAAGAACGGCTCCTCTGTCTATACAACTCAAGCACAGCCAGTCAAAAAATTCCAAAGATATGGCGACATGTTCATGTCGTGGCATTCCTGAAGCCAGGGAAAGATATATCTGATCCATCTTCAGACCCTTTGTCGAGTTGAAAGCAAAGCCGATGGCGACGAAAGCAAACCAGCCGACTCAATAACAAAACACTTCATTCATGCAGACGATCTGTGCATAACACCCCAAAACACTGACTTTGATTATGTTGAAACAACTCTAACTGAGGCGCTAACAGGACTAACTTCATACTACAATAAAAACCAATTATGCGCCAACCCAACAAAAACACAAATCTGTGCCTTCCACCTGAAAAATCACGAGGCCAACCGTCATTTCTACGTCACGTGGTCTGGGACCCCACTATCTCACTGCCTGAACCCAGTCTAGCTTGGAGTTACTCTTGATCGAAGCCTACAAAGCACACATCACGAAGACAAAAGCGAAAGTGAGCACCCGTAACAACATTCTATACAAGCTTACCAACTTGAAATGGGGAGCCAGCCCCTTAACCATTCTAACCACTGGCTTGGATCTCAGCTTCTCCACCGCCGAGTATGCATGTTCCGTGTGGGAGAGATCTGTACATGCCAAGCGGCTCGACCCCATCCTAAATGCCAGCTGCTGATGCATCACAGGCTGTCTGAAGCCTAACGCCTACCAAACTGAACAGTTTGTATCTCCTGGCTGGCATTGCTGCGCCCGACATCAGAAGAGCAGTGGCCAGCAGAACAGAACAATCAAGAAAAGCAGAAGACACCCGTTGTACCACCACTCCCCAGCCCGCAACTGACTGAAGTTCCGCAGCCAAGTACCAATAGCCAAGTCCTTACCACCAGGGGTTGGTCAACCATTGCAAAGGTGGCGATGTCTCAACCGCATAAGCACCGGGGTCGGACACTCGAAGGAAGCAATGAGGAAGTGGGGCTCAACCACCTGCGATTGCGGCACTGAGCCTCAGACTATGCAACATCTTTTGCAGTGTCCGCTGCTCGAAGGCACATGCACAATTAAAGACCTTGCAAAGAACAAACTGGTAAAAGCATGTGTAGAAAAATGGTCAAATGAAGACATAATGCTTTCCAATGACTAGAATCACACTGTAGCTTTACACGTTCATGTCACTTCCTCGCTTGTCAGCAGACCATGCTGTACTCAGGGAGCCATTAATGCACACATCATTCAAATCTTAAACAATCATTTCATTTCCCTCAAAGCTACACGCTATAAAGCAAGCATTAGTGGGGAATTTGAGTCAACATTTATCACAAAAATGTGAAAGGCACTATTTTTTTTTTCAACGGAAGCATACCAGCTCTCACAGATGCACCGACTTCTTTAAAAATAAAATATTAGACATCAGAAATGAGATTCCACAAACACCTTCTATTAAAGAGGACTCCAGCACAATTTTACACCTACAACTACACATATTAAGGCTACTATGGGGGCTTTTTCTTTAATTACCTTGCAGGAACTGACAGAGCTGTTCAACATATGAGAGCTACTACATGCTCTCTTGATCCTATTCCTACAAAACTATTAAAAGATGTTCTTGGTGTTATTAATACCCATATTTTAAAAATTATAAATGGTTCACTTAAGGTAGCTGTGTTAAAGCCTATGCTTAAGAAACACAATTTGTCCTCAATAATTATAGGCCAATCTCCAACCTACCATTCTTAGATAAGGTTCTAGAGAGGTGTTACAATTAATGGTATATTTGAGATGTTTCAGTCTGGTTTTCATGCTGCACACAGCACTGAGACGGCCCTTGTCAGAGTTGTGAATGATCTGCTGATAAGCTCTGACTCAGGCTTTCCATCACTTTTAATTCTTCTAGATCTAAGTGCTGCCTTTGATACTGTAGACCATTCCATCCTACTGAATCGTCTTGAAAGCACAGTAGGACTGTCTGGTCTTGTACTATCCTGGTTCAAATCTTATCTTTGTGATAGGTTTCAGTTCGTCTCTATTGGGTAGGTAAAATCGTCATTTTCGGAAGTTCCACAGGGCCCCATTCCAGGTCGCTTGTTGTTTTCATTATATATGCTACTGTTAGGTGACATTTTCCGCAGATACGGAATGAACTTCCATTGCTATGCTGATGATATCCAGCTATATTTATCCCTAAAGCCAGGAATTTCTTCTGCCTGGGTGTTATTAGCTACTTGCCTTACAGATATCAAGCACTGGATGTCACAGAATTGTCAGAATTCAGATAAAACAGAGGTTATGCTTGTGGGCTCACAGAACCAACTAAAAGGAAATGGGATTACATGAGCATGATCCTTACAGTCTCTCATCAAAACTTAAACTATACAAATTAAGAGTTTGGGGGTCATCTTTGATCCTGATTTCTCATTTGAGACTCATTAGGGAAGTTACTAAAGTATATTTTTACCATTTGAGAAATATAGCTTAGACCAATTATTTCTGTCTCTGATGCCGACTAATGCATGCCTTTGTTTAATCTAGAATTGATTATTGTAATGCACTTTTTTCTGGTGTCCCAAAACGTGTGGTATCCCGCTTGCAGCTTGTTCAGAATACCGCTGCTAGAATTCTGACTAAAACCAGGAAAAGTGAACATATTACCCCTGTTTTGGCCTCTTTACACTGGCTCCCTGTGCAGTATAGAACTGATTTTAAGATTTTGTTGTTAACTTACATGGCCCTGAATGGATTAGCACCTAGTTATTTGCAAGAGTTACTGACCCGGTGTCTTCCAAAATGCAGTCTAAGATCACAGGATGCGGGGCTGCTGGTTATTCCTATGGTCAACAAAAGCAACTTAGGAGTTAGGGCTTTTTCTTGTAGAGCTCCTAAACTATGAAATGCTCTGCCTTCGTTTGTCATGGAAGTCAAGACTAAAAACACACTTTTATAAGGCTTTGAGGCAGTGGTTAAAGAAAAGGGCTTGTAACCAGGAGGTCCCCAGTTCAAATCCCACCTCAGCCACTGACTCATTGTGTGATCCTGAGCAAGTCACTTAACCTCCTTGTGCTCCGTCTTTCGGGTGAGACATAGTTGTAAGTGACTCTGCAGCTGATGCATAGTTCACACACCCTAGTCTCTGTACGTCGCCTTGGATAAAGGCGTAAAAAAAAAAAAAAAAAGGGCTCTTATCTTAGCGGGTTTTAATGTAACTTTAAAATTGCTGCTTCTGTATTATGTGTATACTGTTATTTAAATATGTTATTTAAATGGTCTGATTATGGCAGTTGTATGTGTGACATGCTATACAAATGTATTGTGGTTTGTCCTTTTTTTCTGATATGTACTGTACAGTGCTTTGCGATACTTTTAAAAGCGCTATATAAATGCAATAAATAAATAAATGAATCTCGAGACAGAACCTCATTAAAACGAAAGCACCTGCAAAGTCCTTGGTCAAGCCAAATTTAGCACAGATCCTGCTTGACTGGATGGACAATGACAGGCAGGGGGTGTTCAGGTCAGGATTGAGGTGCTCTCTCTCCCTCTCTCTCTAAATTCATACACATGTGTAAAAAAAAGGATGAACTTAAAAAAAAAAAAGTAAAATGCTGTGAGTATAAACATCTGCCAGGTTTAACCTAGAATACAAAGACTCTTATTTTATTTTTTTTATTAATTCTCATTTCATGTTCACTGCAAAGAAATAGACAGCCAAGCAGATGGCTAAAATGGGATTCCTTTGAGAACACAGAGCCTTTTTAAATTTTGTAGTTTGTGACCTGCTGAAAACCTATTTCTAACACGGCTGAATTCTGAGAATTAATTTCCTTCGATCAAGCTCCGCATCTGCTAAGCGATGTGATGAGATAGATTCCAAAATGAGAGGCGTGAAAAATAAATCACTCAGCAGTGTCACTGTCCCCGTCCTAGATAGAATATTTAACCCAAGCGCTATGTAAAGAATGCATTCTCAGCACTGAAAATGTAGATATTGAAAAAAGAAAGAGCTGCAGCCCTTCTCACTGGACTGGAATATTCTTTTTCAATCCACTTGCAGCTCACATACCCCACACGCTCTAACATTATAGCATTTTTAAGGTCTGCCCATTCAACAGTCACACTGTCAATTGCCATGGGTTTGCATATATTGAGGTCCTCCCAAAAGTAATGGTCCTTTCCATTGCTGGCCCTACACCAGATGTATTGAAATACCTCTGAAAGCTGGAGCTGCCTGGGCCCACATGATACAATCAATATTGCCATTACACTGCACCTCCTTATCTTCTGGGAGGCCCGGCAGGAAGGCACCCCTGTGCTTCTGTTATTCAATTAGTGAAAGATCTGCAGCAGAGGGGAGTCTGGGGCCAGGGTCAAGAGGTCATTCTCAAAAGCTTTCTTCAGGTCAACTGGATCAACCCGTGCCAAGTCTGCTGCCCAGTGTTACAAATAGCACAGAATGAACTCCTCCTGCTTAAAGAGCAAGTAATTGCTTTTTTTGATTTTTTGATTTGGTTCCCAATTATCTCCCCCCCCCCCACCCACCTCCCCAATTTAGAATGTCCAATTATTTTTTTCCCTTCACCGCAGCAAATCACCACACAGCGCACTACCGGCCTCTGGAGGATAAGCCAGCCCTGCAGGTGTACCCCGGAGCTTGCTAGGCGCCTGCCCGGTAGGATCCGATGTCGCGTGATGAGGCGAAACAGTGCCTTTCGGTTTTACCTCCTTAACCTGCAGGAGCGCCAGAACCAATGAGACACTCGCTCCGAAATCCCCAGAAAGACCTGCAACTTCGCACAGCCAGGACTCGAATCTGCCCGCCCCGGTCTGTACGAATCACCCTGCACACACCACACCAAGCTACTTACTCTTTAATTAAAGGTGTATGTGACAAGGATGACAGAGGTTGAGACTCAGAGGCAGTTTAAAGTTCAAAATAAAGCTTTTTAATAAACAAAAAAATACAAAATGAACAGGTACGAGGGCCAAACTAAAAGGTTTCGAAACACAAAATAGACACAAAACAAAACTTACAAATTAAGGCTTCCAGGCTGGGCGTTGCCTTCACTGGATTCAATAACTAATAAAACACAGCACAAACAAAAACACTCCTCTTCTCCTTCCACAACTCTCTCTCCTAATGGGAGGCTGAAGCCTCCTTTTATGCCAGGTGGCTCAGTCCTTAATTGAATAATTAATTAGTTGATTGCTCCCACCTGAAGCAATCAATCTGGGCAGGGAGGAGAATTTAACTCCTTCCCTGCCAGTATTTCTAAGGGCAGAGCCCTGCTTTGCCACCGTGTAGTACCTCATACGGTTTTATTTAAAGTTGCAGTATCATTGGTATTGACAGGGCTAATTGACCATTTTAAGTGAAACAAAGAAACAGCTACTTGGATTTTTGATGACTGCTGCTTTTCTTAGTCTCTGTGGAGAACAGCAATCCACACAAATCCAAGCAGCTGCTACTGCAATTGTTTCACTTGGAATGGTAAATTAGCCCATTCGACACCAATGAGCTTATAATAAATAATCAGTTTATGCAGCTCTACCCTTCAGTGTGCAGAAATCAGAGCCTGCTGGCTATCCAGTTTGTTTATATCATCCCCTATTGGTAGTTTCAGCTGCACGCAAGCCTTAAAGTTCAGTGTTAGTACTAATATATCAGGATGTAGGAGGAGCCCATGTGAAACTGTAAAGTCTGCACACGGGGCTTTAGGTGGTACCAGGGGGCCTCTCAATACCTTTTGAACAGGGAGTGGTGAATCCACAATGTGGTGGAAGGATTAATGACCTTCACTGGAGTGAATAGAAAGTCTGTAAAACTAAACCATCGACAGAAAAATGATAACGGACTTGCAACAAAGGCTGTAAATGCTAATGTGAGAGAACACAATGCTTTTAAAAAGACTTGGTGATTATCTCTTCAAAAAAAGGGTTATGAAACAAGCATCCCTCATAAGCGCAGAAGACTGTTTCCAGAAGCAGGCTTTAGGAAGTGTGATTCCAATTATTTATCATGCGCTGCTTGTGGCCCTACAGTGTCCTCTGGATTGCATGTACACGAGTTGAAGAGTCTGATCACTTTCAATCTATCCTAAAAGTGCTGAAGGATATTTCATCAAGAGCTGCAGAAACCTGCTTGTTCTTTACACAACACTAAGTTTGTGATAATGTGCCCAGATCTGTAGGAACGCTCTGACACCATTTGAAATAAAACACACTGTACTGCAGCACAATGGGGGTGTTAAGGATCAAAGAGAAGAGAACAAGTGGCCCGCTGTATTACTTTGCCATTATGCATCCCCTGGTACATGTGAGCTGTCATGGGTTTTTTTTTATATTTTAAAAAAATATGAACATCCCCTTGCTTTAATTTCACATTATTCAGACTTCTCAATGCAGCTTTAAGTTCAGAATAATCTATACTTAACCCTAACACTAATATAAATGAAATAGGAATAAGAATGCACAATATTCCCAGGTATATAACGACATGTCAACGGGAAATTGGACTGTGCCTGGGCCAGTATTCAAATGAGCCCATACAGAAGACCCATATATTTGTAATATATGGAAATATATATTGAAGTAGCAGTTCATATATTTGTAACATATTATAATGTCCATAATAGTTTTCACATAAAAGTACCATATATGACAACATATCTATGTAATATTTAATACAGAATATATGGACAGAAACAAATGTTATTGATTTTAAAGGATAGCTGCTGTGGCAGGGCAGAAGCCGTGTCGGTGTAAATAGAGCTAAGGTTGGCAAGGATAGGGTTAAATCTGTCCCTGTCAACAACCACATGGGTGGCAATTCCCCAATTAGGTCATTTAGTGCTAATTGGGGAACGGCCACATGTAGTGAGACAAGATCATTTGTTTGGTGGAGGGAGTAGGTGAGTTTGTGAACTGTTTTGAGTGATGTAGTGAAGGCAAATGCCCAGCCTACAGACGCATTCTTTTGATATTGCTTATTTATGTGTAAAATACTAAATAATTAAATATAAAGCTATATCGTATAATATCTGTTTTTAAAAAGTTGCAGTATTCGCAGTTTATATTGACTTGAATGTGTTCTATTTAATTAAACGTACTTACATTTTTTAATGTATTTATTTCTAGATTATTTTGAATGATTTTTTATGCCTGGAACATGTGCATAGCATACAATATTCCAATTAAATGCAGTGTTGCTGTGGATCAGCATATTGTTTGCAAAATAAGAAAGACTGTTTATGTTTAACTTGCAGTGCACCCCACTCTAATCAATAGGAAATTATACAGAATGCTGATTGGCTGCCCCAGGGCCAGTATGCAAATTAAGTAACAGTTATAGAGTGAGCTTTAGAGCTCTGCAGTCGGCGGGGGCGGGGGGTTGCTATTTTAATGTCTCGTCGCCCGCACATGTCTGCTGGTTTTCCTGTATGGGGGAGAATGCCTCCAAACCAGTCTCTGTTGAGGTTATCCTTGGGGGGCTTCCTGTTGTACTGCAGATACCTAAAGCACGACGAATGCCCCGAGTTCAGAAGGTTTTGCTAGTCAAAACTCTGCTGTTCTCTAGATGGTGCTGGTGGTTAACTTTAACTGATCACTTCTAGTTGCCTACTGCTAGGCAGAGTACATATATATATATTGTTTTGTGTGTAACTGCAATTAAATACTACTACTACTACTAATAATAATAAAGGAAGTTAAATGTGAAGCTGGCTTACGCTTTTATTAAATAACAAGAGCATTATCTGTACAGTACCTGTACCATAAAAGGTATGATGTGATCAGCTGTGCACACTGTGATTCACAGTCCTATGAATGGCCTACTTGTGCAGACAGATTACACAACTGAGCTTGCATCAGATGAGCGGCCCGGCCCTGTTCTCCCTGCGTCTCTGGACTCCCAGCCGACCTGCTGGAGCCGGGGCTCGTCACAATGATGGAGCTCCCGTGTGCCCTCGTGTGCGCACACACAGTCCCTGGCAAGCCTCTCTGGATCTATTGATTAACCAGGGGGATGTCCTTTTCTATCCAAGCTTTCACAATAAGTTGCAAAGGTTGAAAAACATTTACATTATACACCATTTTTTTGAAACTCGAATTTCTTTCTAGGACGGCGTCTATCAACATTTTCATTCAGGATTAAACTGTTCCAGGAGATATGCATTTCACATTTTCATACAATAGTAACTTTTACAATTACAAGCATGAAAAAATAAGCAGCTTTGGGTCACATTTTAGAACATAACTGCGTTACAGTGCAGGATCAAAATGTATTGGAAATATCATATGAGAAGTCAAAAGGATGGCTAGTGTTAAACCATGTTGTTTACTGGAGGTGACTTTCGGCATAAGTAGAGTAACTTAGGTTTAAAATGATTGGTGAGAAAGCCTGTGCATAAATGTATGGCATGAAACATGGTAAACAATTAACCACGGTAACCTTGTAAAAGAGATTGGTTAGTGATTGGTTGCACTTCAATGGAGTAACTGCTAAAGGCCTCAATTATATTGAGAACAAAAACAGACTGTAGTCACGTATGTCCTAAGCCCATATGGTATAAATGCTGGGCATGGAGGCGACACAGACAGAGAAGCCTCGAATATCTCCTGGATCATCGTGGACCATCGGCGTATCAGTATGAAGGCTCTCTCCAGGGGTTCAGCTAATCTGATCAACTACCTATCTCTGTTAATACTAGTGGTATGTACTGTATCTAAACAATAATGTTCAATGTAGAATGTAATATGGGGATCTGTAACCAATACAATGCAAACATTATTAATTTGAAACATGGTCTGGTCTCATTCTTATACCGTAACAAAGTAGTTCATGCCATGCATACTTTAATTCATAAACCTTACAACAGCACTGTATCATTTGTATCGTATGATTCAAGGTATTTCAGGTACAGCAAGCAGACAGCCAGCAGCAGTAATAGCAGTATTATGTGAATAGTTTAAAACCAAATTAGCTTTTTTCATACAAACTCAATTGTCTATGTAGCCAACCTTAGCCTATTATCAAGATTACACAGCAGTATTCTCAATACGTACTGTGTTCTGTAAAATATACTATGGGCCAGAATACATATACCTACCCTAGACATATGAAAAGCACTTTAGATATACATACTAAAAATACTATTAAATATTAAATAAATATACTAAACATAATGGTAGCTTATACTCAAGGAATGATGGCATTGCTGTGGCTTGAGCTATATTGACTCAGGAGTTCCATTATTAGTGAGGAACACGCCACAGCAATGCCATTATCACTGTTACACTACAGTTCTTTACTTCTATACCTCCGTTAGTCTGAAATAATCATTGCAGTCCACTGAAAGCGTTAACTCAAGCGTCCCTGTGAAACGTTTCATCAGGAAGCAGTGGTTTTAGAACAGGTGTCATCTCTTCTGTTACCAAGTAATAATAACAGAACAGCTGGCCTCCATAGAAAACAATGGGAGGGCTGTGATGCAAACCAGATACACGCACTTCATCAAATGCAGACTAGCCCAATCATTTTAGACAGCATACCTTGCATTGTTACAAAGTCTTGGTTGTCTTTCCTAATTATTATTATTATTTTTTAAACACTGCTACATTAAATATCTGGAAGACTGACTTGCAGTACAGTATGCTGTAGTAATGCTTACCCCACACAGTGATAGTCGCAGTTAGAGTACACCTTGCAATGCTATTTTCAGTGTAGGGAGTGATTTTTTAGTTTGAATTGGCCACTGAACATTTAGCAGAGATTTTGGGTGGATAACAATATCACCTTACAGTAGTACTCTTTTCATGTTCATTTAAAGTAAAAGGCTAGAAATCTTTAGTAGAAGGCAGGGGGGTATGGGGGTCCTCCCCCGGCGCGGGTGCAGGGGGGTATGGGGGTCCTCCCCCGGCGCGGGTGCAGGGGGGTATGGGGGTCCTCCCCCGGCGCGGGTGCAGGGGAGTATGGGGGTCCTCCCCCCCACCGAAAACTAATTTCTCGGTTTTGAAGGGGTCTAAATCCTGCATATCCTGGGCCTAAATATATGTCTTAATAGGGCCCCAAATTTCAAAATAAGTGTATCTTTGCTCATATTTTATGATTTTCGGTGGCTAGATTTAATGAGATTTAAAGAGCAAGTAAAAGTTACTTATATGTGTCTATGAAACGTAATTACAAAATAATGTATTTATATTAGAATTTTAAAACAACAAACTTGCCTTAGCACACTAATTTCAAAGTAAGTACAGTCCATATATTTAAGCAAACTGTTTAGTTTTGCAATAATTTATTACACACAGAAAAAAGCGGTGAAAGAAAGACAGAACCAGACACCAATGAAACAGAGAAATTATATTTCAGGCACAAAAACAAACATTATATAGATACCATGACACCAAGTGAAACTGAAAAGAAATGTGAAGCAATTTCTAAATTAAAGACATAAGATAAGAAGCACTATTAATTGGTAGTAAATTTGAATACAGAAAAGGTAATCCATAAACTGTGTTTTGTTTTCTATTTTTTCATGTACCGGTATTCAATTTTTTCTTTTGCATTTTATACAAAAAAAAAAACACCAAAAAACAAAACAAAGACAAGAGCAATTTTAAATATTCATGCAACCAACCAGTCCTTGAACATTTGAGTACTGTATTCATACTTTCCCATACTATTAGCGTATCTAGTGTGCAATGGATTGAAGCACACCTTTTTCGGATTACGGATGATAAATGATGGAACGAACCCCGGGGGGCAGCAACCTTACAGCTACTGAACGTTTACAATAAAAATTATGAATTGCAGTAAGATGTGGCATTACTCACCTAAACTGTCCTTTGTTTACGGGGGGGGGGGGGGTAAATCGATAATTGATTTGATAACCGCTTCATCGTTCGGCCTTCATCACCAACATCGCTTGTAAGCTCAAAACCGATTGGTCCATTGCGACTCACAGTGTCCATGGAAACATAACAAGACCGGAAATGAAATGCCCTCAGAGAAGGAATGTTTTATTCGACTCACATATGTAATGAATGGTGGAAATTGCTGCTATTTTACTGGAAGAAAATATGAACATACGTAAAACACAGGAACATATGAGCACTGTAAAAACGTGTTGTTTTTCTTTTTGAAATAACTACTTTAGGCGGCTCATCTGGAAAAGTAGACGGCGATGAAGCTGCCGGCTGGAAAGGAGAAGACTGCAGTAGCTTGTACTTTACTGTAGTGCTGGATATTGCTATAGTCTGATGAAGAAAGCCTTACAGATGAAGACTGCAATCTTAAAACCAACTCATTTAAAACCAGGCCCAAAGGGCCAAGCTTTTTAATTCACATAAAAAGTGTATAGAGTCTAGCAGTAACACTCTAAACCATAAAGTTTATGCTCTTTCTGCTACTGAAAAAAGGTCAGTTGAAAGTGATAATGGAGACACTATTAAATGTGTCCCAAGGGCTTGTTCCCTCGCCCAGATACACTCCCGATCCTGAATCACAGCATCCACGCTTCACAGGACTGCAGCTTCAATATTGTGTTGAAAACACACCAACTTTCCTTTTCATGCCTCCTCAGCCTCTTGTTGACAAGTTCACAGCGAACTCCCTCAAGCACTTTAGTGACATCCCCCAATCACTGCTGCAAATAACAAACAAGCACACTACATCATTAAACAGTAGATCACTATGGACCTGCATGATCCACTGCACACTCAAAATGCAAGTGATTTGATGGACCAAAATAAAAGAATAAAGTAATAGGAAATAACATCATGTTATATTCTAGTTTCACTGAAAAATAAACCAAAAAAAAAAAAAAAAAAAGTATTTTTAGTTGGCCCAAAGCGATCTAAGGAATCCATGTCACAACTTGAGTTTATCAAAGAAAATTACTCCAAAAATGACGCCCTGAAGGTTAAACTATGTCTCTTCTGTTAACGAACACACAAGGAAGGGATACTGGAGGACTAGAGGGCTCTCTGTCACGAATCACAAAGCTACGTTCTTGTCAAGCCCGTTCCCTGCGTTTGATGTTCACTTGGATTATTTGCCTTGTTAGAATTTCACCTTAGGGACACTGAACCCACCCCTGTTTGTTTGTTTAAGTCGTTGAAGGCAAAGCTGTACTTACAGGAGGCACCGAGTGGACGGGAGATCACCTGAGGCACTATGGGATTCGATCAGGAGGAGCAAAATATTTAACCTTCTCACAGCAGCTTCTTATGCAGTGGAATACGCATGATCGCTTTCTCTTTACAGTATGTTGAGAACAGTGGCATGATTACATGTTCTTGTTTCATACAGAACTACAAACATTAACCGTACAGGTATTTATCAAAGAAGGTTATAAAAAAAAAAGAGAGAGAAAGACAGAGAGAGATTTTTAAATTCTTTGTAATTATTCAGTTTATTTTATAGAATTCCAATGTGTGCTTCCAGTGTGAGACACAAAAAACAATATCCATAGTTAGTGTCTTGTCTTTCTGTTACTTACTGTATATGCCACACTGCTCTCCCTCATTACTATATTTCACTATTCAATACTTCACTAAATTGGCCATGTTGACAGTACATTGTATAAGTACTGTATTTTACTGTAAGAGCCCTTCCCTAATTCACTGTTGTAAATATCTCACTATTATTTTTTGTGCAAGACAGACAGCGAAATACCAAGGTAGCACTGTACTGTATTTAGCATTTTGCAGACCCAAAACAATGTTCTTGTATGTTGCATACAGCAAGTGCTTTTGAAATCTTAATAAAAAAAACAATTAATTTCTCATATTTTGCTACAGCTTATGTTAAACATGTTTTTTTTTTATATAAGTTCCCATGAGGCAGTCTAGGTGGACACAGTGTTCCTTCCGCAGTCCTGGCAGTGCTCATCATAACGGATGGAAGGCTCTGTACAAACACCTATTTACAGAATGTTACTGCATCCTCACAAGTCAACACTGACCTTGTCTCTGGCTTTAACTTTGGCTCCTGTTAACCCTCACTTGTGGTTCCAGTATTACATTATTTCACATATATTAATCTCGCAGGATTTTATTAATATTAGGGTTAATCACTAAACATATAATAAACATCAAGTGCAAACTGGTTCCCAAAGGAGCAGAGTTGTGAATTCTCAAGATCACCGCTCTACAGATCAATACAATTAGTGCAGAGATGAACATGGGGTTTTCCTGCTAGGATACTCTTTCAAATATGAAAACGAGTAAGAACATAAGAAAATGTATAAACGAGAGGAAGCCATTCAGCCCACCTATGTTCGTCCGGTTCAATTAGTGGATTGGAAAAAGTATAATTTACACCATGTTACAGTAACAAACGACCTTACAAACAAAAGAAAGAAACACACTTCTGTACAGACGCCATTAAGGCATTCATTTTTGTTGCATCTTTCCAATGTTATGTGAACAAATACAGACATGGTAAATTTGAAGCTGTGGCTGCTTGAATATGTGATTACTTGCCCCAGTGCTAATTAAACACACACGTACACTACTGTGTCTGTGTGAACCGAGAACAGCGTTTCAGATTGAGCCAGGGACTGTCAAACAAGCAACAGCATACTCATTGTAAAGCCATTAGTAACAAGCAAAAGGTGATGAATAGCATTTCTTATGTCTTAAATAAAGAAGTGGCGTGTTCCCTGTGCCTTTTGAAGAATGCATCACAGCTTGTACTAAAAATAAATTCTGCAGCAGGAGATTTCCACCCACATAGGGCTAGAGGCACTGAAATCATTCGTTTCTCTTTAGGGGAAATAATTAAATTGTTGGGAACAGCAGCATCCAGTGTTATTATTTTTATGTACTTACATTTTTGTAATTATTATTATTATTATTATTATTATTATTATTATTATTATTATTATTATTATTATTATTTTAAAAAGTAAATAGGGTAATTGCTTTGCAAGAAGATAAGGGATGGAAATAATTGGACACATATATTGTATGAAAAGAATAGGCCAGGTTTTCCCAGGGTATATAACATGAGTTAACATTAGTTGGTGACTCTGTAAATCACTTAAATAAATGATAAAGTCCTGACATTTCAATGCACGGTATTGCCAGAACCCTTTCTGCATGGATAATGCACACTGATCCAGTACTTCAGATGTCATACTTGGTTTAAAGCATGCAGCATTCATTTTCACAGCATCTAAAAATAGCAGCACTGTACTACACAATGTGTTTTGTATGCAGTTCTCCATGCATACTGTAAGTTTGCCAGAAAGCTTAGATAAACAGTTACACATTACAGATACAGTTTGTTTGTTTTTTAGACAGGTCACACAATACAGTGCAGGGAAGTCAAGGAAGGGAAGATAGCCAGACTTGATCACAATGCGCCACGAAGGGCTGCCAAGCAGTGTAGAATTTATCAGTGGATCCTACGAGTGTATGTTTCATTTTCTCCAACCTGAGATATTGCATAAGATCCCTGATCCACTGAACATTGTGAAGGTTTGGGCAGCTTGCTTCCAAACAAACAGAACCAGGCGTCTAGCCAGCAAGACTGAAACAGCCAGAGTGACAGACTGTAGACTAGACCGGGGCGCAAACCATGGGAATGAATCAAGGGACAGCTGAAAAATCAGGGAAAGGGTCTCAAAACTAGATGACCAAAATACAGTCAACCTGGGACAGGACCAAATGTGAACGAGGGAGGCAGTGGACAGTACCCCCTGTAGGCTGGGAAATACAGAGGTTTCCTTTACAATGGTTGCATTTTATTAGGAAATGTTGGATCCTTTTGCTACCTTATTTTATACTTTTGTAAATGTATACTTTGTACCACTTATTAACATTATTTTCCCCTTTTAAAAGAGCTGAGATTCTATTGGTATTTTATTTGACCTTTATTCATATGCAAATATTTCAAATACAGTGCTCTACAGATAAAAAGCTGCAGCATGGTGCCTTTGCTGTAGGTCACATGATCTGATTGCAGATATAACACTGGAGTGACCTATAATACATGAAGTGATCAGCTACCAGGTAGCAACAGCAACTTCTCATCTGTACCGTTGTTTTTTAGATATCTGAATTTCAAAGTGAAGTATAAAATAACAAAGAAACAACAGAACTCTAGCTTAAGAGAGGGGAGTCAGTGATAATACTCCTCATTAACCCTTCCTCCGTGGCAGCGTATTTAACACGGAAGTACAGTAATCCGTCGCGTATCCGCCCGCCACATAGCCGCCCTAACCGACTATCCTCCATGATCAATCTCTTCAGCAACGTTTGTTTATTATTGAACAGAGAACATTAGTTTAGAGATCGTAGACCCTACTAATGTTTTCGTACACACTGGTTGTTAGCGATCACAAGACCGTACATGGATTCTTTGCGATACCGCACAGCTTGGATCTAATTTTGTAAAACTGAAGACTGATCTTTGTGATTTTTTATAAGCCCAATTACACACTCCAGAGTGTGCTGTAGTTATGAAACAAGGCAAAGCAGAGTGTGTTTTTGTGATATTGAACAGCGCTATGAATTCAATAGGAAACCAAAGGGTTATAAATGGAACCAGTAGGTGTTCCTTAATATAAATGCTTCTTATTTGAAATTAGAATGTCCAAGAGAGTAAGCTTAGATTTTTAAGTTGACAAGATGTGAATTGAAAACAAAGCTGTATGAGAACTATGTTCTTTGGAGGTGTTTAACCTTTACTGCAATTCTGAAAAAAGCTGGCATCAGATACTGTATTTTTCCCCACCAGTACAATACACTCAAGCTCCCAGGGAAAAATAAAATCCAGGTGAAACAAGTAAGGCAGTGTGATTAAACAAGCAGTTTGAAAAAGCCAACAACTGAGACATCAAATCCAGCGCACTCCTACAAATAATGAAAACCAGGGACATACAGCTAGGCACTCACACACACACACACACAAACACTTATGTTGTGTCAAAAAACCAGGCATCCCAGATCCATTTGTGATCTGTGGTGCATATAGTATGCTTTTGCTGTAAGATTGGTCCCTAGCCTATCCATCACCCCTGCATGGAGCTTGACAGCATTGTCCTCTTAAATTGGATGTTGTTCAATTACTGATATAAAAACAGGTCTGCTGCCAAGCCTGGAATGCTGGATCCCTTCCTAGGCAATCTTAAGTGCTTTTGTGCCGCTCCACATACAGTAATAAACCCCTCTCAGAAAGCTCTGGCTCCCACTGCTGTGCTGCAGGTCTGCCTATACAAGATGGGAAATGCATGATCTCGGGTGTCTCAGTACCCAGAGAGAACACACTAGTGTGTGGACAAACATTTAAATAAACAAACACTGCTAGAAATGTATTCAGAGGCAAAAATGACCATATTCATTCATTCATATATCAGGATTGATGCTGTAAATCATGATATCATGAGAAGGAAACCAATGCATAAATGACGTCTGAAATAAATATCACACATTTTACTGCACAGAAGACCATTGGCTCCTTGGGTACAAAGTTAGTCTGGAGCTTTACTGTAATAAGGTACAAATTATACTTTTGGTTTTCCAGCTCATTCAAAATTAATGAATATTTCAATATTTGTTAACATTTTGAAAGAATATTAAAACATATACAAACCATGTTCGTCCAGCAGTATTAAACGCACACTGTTGGCACAGGTGCAGTACAGCAGCTTACAGTTAAAATCCTTTTTTATACTTTTGTGCTGTAACTGTAAGAAATTTACAATCTAAAGCTTGTTTTGAGTGCTTCCGCCAAAAAGCCCTGATTTAAAATCCTGACATCTGTGACGTCACTAGGGAAAACCACAAACCATAAACCATAAACATGCATGCATATGTCTATGGCATAAACAAAACGATCATACATACAGGCCTATTTTGCGAAGGTTAAACGGTGTCAAACATACATTTCACCTCAGATAGGTGCAAGGGAATGCATTGCATGAAAAAAAAGTACTGTATTCCTTGAAAGTAAAATGAACGAGTTTGTCAGTGCACAATGCAATGATCACTTCGTACAACACGGAGCATGGAGACTACAGCTTTTGGAAGGTACAAATTTTATTTTTTCTCTTTTGTAAGACACTGGTACACAAGTTCACAAACACACGCAGACTTTTACAAAGACAGCTGTTCACAAAGACAATCATCAAGTAAGTGATCATTGATTCATTTTCCCCTGACAACTGCAGAACCATTTAGAAACCGCAATACTTTTTTTTTTTTTTTTTTTTTTTTTTTACCAGCCTTAATTAAACAATTTCGTACCATTTACTTTTATATCAAAAATACATTTTAAAATAGCTGCATCTATGACACTTCATATAGATATAAAAATGATTACCATAGATTTTTTTTCTTACCCTGTGCACTAGTGCTCAATACTACTAGGCTATCCACTGCACATAATCAGTTCTCTGCAAGTGTTGCATTTGTTTTTTCAGATGTCAGATATTATTATCATAATTATTATTATTATACAATATACCATTATCAAATAAACTCTGTGGCTCAAAACCACCCAAAGAAAATAAACATGGGCACGGTTTTCATATTGCTGACTTAATAAAAACAGTAACGTCAGAGTACTATAAACCAGTACAAACACATTGCGTGCTCAAGATTTCTGATGCAGAAATCAAAAGAATGAATCCACTCATCCAGCTTTCTTAGGTACGCTTTCAATTTTCAATGTTATCTTTAAGGTCATGTTCATATGCACATTACTGGGTAAGGGTGTTTGCCAAGAAATAATGATAATAATTACGTGCAGTTCACAAGGAGGTTAGGCCTATTTAATTTCACTAAATGTTTATTTCATGAATGAAGCTGAAGAGCTATACGTGACCATGCAAGTCATTTCGGCCCTGTAATATAAACAATGCTTTATTATTGAAGTGGATGGGAAACTTTAAACTACTTCAAGATATGCAAGATATAAATGGTAAAACAAACCAAATATAGAAATATATATATATTTTTTTAATTGCCATAAATGAACTGCTAGCCCGGGTTAACTGTATACAAGAACAACATTCAGAATTGCCGACCTGCAGACAAGGGGACGTGTCGCTCGCGTGTCTGATGCCAGCGTGGTTATTTATCAAAACCGTTCAGAATCGGGCCTCAAACCACTTATTCTTCCTCCCCACAATTTATTTCGTTACACACCACACACTCCCGCTGTCCTTATTGTAATACAGACTACTCAGAACGTTGGAGAAATGCGTAATGATCCCTTTCACAGTCTGAAGCATGTATATCTCTCCTCTGCTCCTGGTATGTGTTCCCCTAGTGACGTCACGCCAACTTCGTGCATCATCGGTGCGGTGTTGGTATTTTCCAGAATTATTGATAGTTTTACGTCTCTCGGTGCCATAAAACTGATCATGGAGATTTAATTTCTTGCTCATTGTGAAAGTAAACCAAGTACGACCCTGTGGAAGGGTGAGGGTATTCACTGACACAGGAGACAGAAGATTTTATTTGGAAACACCGCACAGGTGCCCAGATTTATTTATTTTTCTTATTCCTTGTTTTATTTACTTTAGCCCGCAGAGAGCGCTGTTGTCCGTGGTCTGGATACTGCCGACAGTAAACCAGGACCACGGGGTTACCAACACAGGTATCCCAGTCCGTGCACCTTCAAGTGCTCAAAAATAATAATGAAAACAGAAGGCGAAAGAAAAAGGGAAAATAAAACACAGTAATAAAACTACAAACAAAAGTGCTGCTTATGCAGTGCCCCCACTGCCGCTAAGCCGGTCAGCACGGGTCTCCGTCCTACACTCCGCTGTGCTTATACACTGGGGTTGGCCAGGGTTCCCCGTATATCTATACACGTCCCCTCGGGTACGTAATTATTTCTTTTATTTTTTTTAAAAATTATTTTTAGAGAAGGCGGTCCCCTCAGTCGGGCTCGCCTGCTCCTTATTTCACGCTGGCCTCTTCCGCCAGCGACACTGTACTTTCCCCAACCCGGCCACCCGAGTGCATCACCAAGCCAGTTCTTATGGGCCGAGCAGTCTCCCAAGGCCCGCCCCTCAGCCACTCAGAGAGAGGGAAAGCACACACACCCTCTTCCCTACCTCTCCGTGTCATCGCCATGGCCGACAGGCGGATCCCACGAGACTGCTGCCCTCTACCTGCAGTAATACGGATGTGCCAGACAGTCAGTCCAGATCTCCCCTGTTACAGACCCCAAAGCCAAAAAATGATTTTCTATGTGAGATACAGACTTTAAGGCACAAATGAAACCCTGGAAATGGCTCAAACACGGTTACACATCTGTCTCACAGAGCTGTGCTGCATAAAACAGAGGAATCAATACTGGCTGCTTGCTGAAGCTTTAGCTCTTCTGCTGTCAGATTCCATTGAAATTGAAAAGGCCACTTGTCAGAAACGTTTGTCTACCAGACTGAAACGTACTTCCTCTAGTGTTGCTTTGTGGTACCCAGTCACTTCACGTGTTGTAGTTGAAACCCACTGCAGTTGTCAGCAATCATACCATGTCACCTACAGTACAGCACAGGATGCAGCACTTTATCTAATGCTTTGTCTTTGAAATGTCTGCGTATCCTATAAGAACCACCAAAAGACTGTCACCACGACAAAAGAGGAACCAGTGATGTCATGAATGCGGAAAATGAGGCAAGAAAATAGTTTTCTAAAGCAGTGCTGCTCAAACTTTTTGGACTGCGTCACCCTTCCTCTTGTCTGTGGTACTTGGCGCTCCCTCCACACATACTGGTAAAAAAAACCCCAAAAAATCCAGCCACCGAGTCATCGTAATAAGATCAAACTTAATACTGCAAATAATCGTTTACCGATTGTGACCATTGGCTACTAACATGCAGATGCACTGATAACAACGTACACCACCAGATGGCAGCAGACTTCATCCACCAATATGCCAGCTTAAAAGGCACCAGTCAGATGCTCGGTGTCAGCTGTAAGATTTGCTGTAAGTTAATATATATATATATATATATATATATATATATATATATATATATATATATATATATATATATATATATATATATATATATAGGTTAAGATGTGCACGGTCATTTGTACACATTTCTTTCCTGAACCTTCTCATACCCCCCTCACCACCCCCAGTTTAGGAACCCCTGTTCTAAAGTATTGGTTCACACTTGTTTTATAAATCAACACACGATTGAACTAAAAACCTGGCCTGCAATGGCGAGGTTGTCTGCCCTTGATTTTGGGGGTTGGTTTTCAAGGTGCCACCCATGGTGTTTGCAAACAGCCCCAAACCACAACAAGCACACCTTCAATTACCTGATAGGGGACTGTTACAAAGCACGGCGACACAACGTGGGCCTACGAGTGAAGGAGGAGGGAAATTGCAGCTTTTCAATGACAGTACCCCTCTGAACGCTTCTTGCAATATTCTGGTTGGGAAAAGGCAAACAGAACTAAAACCATAGAGTGTTTACTGAATAGAAATGCTGGCTCTCTTCCTCCGGTGCTCAGATGTCTGTGTTGGATACAATATAATAAGTCAAAACTTGGTCTTCCCAGCAATATGCCCCTCCATGTATCATTGTCTCCATGAAAAGTAGCAACCAGGGAACAAAAAATAAGTAAATTGTATGTAACATCTCTTAAACTCCTTCAGTGCTGAAAAGGGCTTATAAAACCTATTTATAACTTATTCTTCGAGCTGCACACTTGAGAAAATAAAAGTGCTGTGACAACAACAGTACAGCTGTGGGCATTTATTCACAGCCTTTGTATAGAGACTTTAAACCCGTACATATCATCAAATACAGTTAGTTATCCCATGGAGGGATTATACTTCTATACTTATAGTTTTTTTTCTAATGTAAAAACATATAGAAATAAAATCAGATTCAAGGTCCATTTCCACCACTTTATTACTGTAGGATCTGTACTGTACCTAATATTGGGTTGGGTCACCGTTGGCCTTGATCACAGCCTTGACATGATGTGGCACAGACTCCACAAGGTGCTTGAGGGATGTTAATCCATTGAGTCATTAATATTTCACGCAATTAGTGCAGAGAGGTAATTAGAGGATCATGATGATGAATGCATCATTCACGTTCATCCCAAATATGCTCAATTGAATTGAGAGCCGGGGAGTGTGGTGGCCATGGAAGAAGTCTCTGTCATGCTCCTCAAACCATTCGTGCACCATTCTGGCACGGGGGACGTGTGCATTAACGTCTTGGACGTTGACATCACTGCAGCGTTGTTGGGTGGGCTTGATCTACAGCAGCTTTATAGTGAAGCAGAGATCACGTCACATCACATGATTCGCAATGTTGGCTCATTAAAATCACAAAACGCAGTTTCAGTGCAAAAGAAATAATGCACAACTCATACTAAAAGAAACTTGATAAATGCAATGACAAACATTTTGCCTTAAAAGGTTGTTTTTTTTTACAACGTCATCAAATCAATGTTCAATGATACAGTAACATCACTATAATGGATTGTCAGTTTGGATGATATACTATTCCTTTGTTTTACACCTTCTTTGTTTTTTGGTCGATGCCTGCTTTGTGCCCATAGATACCTGATCAGGGCATGTTCAGGGACTGGGCATTACTGAAAACCACAGACATCAGCATACCTCTGTGCTGCTCCTCTTGAAGGACAGCGAATTCATCAAAGTTTGTGCAAGCGCTGTTTTGCAAGGGGGGGGGGGTACTGAAATGATGAAACGGGAGCATCATCTTTTCAAATCAATCCAAATATCAAAGGAATCAAATTGTACGATCAATTGCCATTACACGTGTAATGTACTGTGAGTGAGGAGCTGGAAAGGGAGGAAAGGGCTGTGGCAAAGCTAATAAAGACAAGGTATGAAGAGGGTGAGAACTGCAGCCTATAGCATCTGCAAAGGAATATTAGTGTCGCGACTGTATCAATGTGCAGCCCAAGCTGTGCCATTCAGGGACAGAAGTAAATTAAGAAGGTAAATTAAGTACATTAAGAAAGCAATAAATAATCATCATCAGTCTTAACGTCAATGAGAATTTAAAAGTGATGTTGGTAGCCAGTATCTGGGGTCCACATGATTTAATGTATAAAACTTAACACCGTATAGATGTTTGAACTTTTCAGCACTCATGACGAGGGCATTATGAGGGCTTGTCATAAATATATTGATTAAAAAAATAAAATCTTCAGAAAAAAAACTCAAAATATTCCTGTTTAAATGTGTCATTGTAGTTTCATAGTTTTCTACCACTTTTTAAATATATATATTTATGTGGTGATGGATGCCTCTTGCTTAGACCACCTTTAAAACTTTGTTTTGCTGTAAGCCAGCTCAGTAGACAGTAGATTGTTTTATGTATTCATCTCAGAGATTGCCATTATGAGGACAATGTTTTCTGTTTCAGGTTTATGTTAGAACTGTAGACGTTTCTTGTCATTAAACTATGATAAAAAAAAATGTGTATATGTGGAGGGGATACCCTTCTTTTTATATCACCAAATGGTTCTTGAGTAACAAATACGTCTGCTTTATATTGTAGCTGGTATGAAGATACCCAATCTGACTGTTACACATCATCACAGATTCTCTAATCATATAAATAGTTTGCAACTTGGAATCAATAAACAGCAAGGTCTCACAGTCCAGTGCAATATAATGTGAAGGAAACATTTCATGTTCAAAAAAAATATTTTAATAAAAATTACATTTCGCAGGAACCAAAAAATATTGACAGTAATGTCAGTCACTAAAATGAGACTTTGCAGTGGCAGTACAGTACAGACTACAACACCTACGGGAGATGACTGTCTGAGCAACACTGCTGATCTGAAAACCTGGGAGCTGACTGTCTGAGCAACACTGCTGATCTGAAAACCTGGGAGCTGACTGTCTGAGCAACACTGCTGATCTGAAAACCTGGGAGCTGACTGTCTGAGCAACACTGCTGATCTGAAAACCTGGGAGCTGACTGTCTGAGCAACACTGCTGATCTGAAAACCTGGGAGCTGACTGTCTGAGCAACACTGCTGATCTGAAAACCTGGGAGCTGACTGTCTGAGCAACACTGCTGATCTGAAAACCTGGGAGCTGACTGTCTGAGCAACACTGCTGATCTGAAATCCTGGGAGCTGACTGTCTGAGCAACACTGCTGATCTGAAAACCTGGGAACTGACTGTCTGAGCAACACTGCTGATCTGAAAACCTGGGAGCTGACTGTCTGAGCAACACTGCTGATCTGAAAACCTGGGAGCTGACTGTCTGAGCAACACTGCTGATCTGAAAACCTGGGAGCTGACTGTCTGAGCAACACTGCTGATCTGAAAACCTGGGAGCTGACTGTCTGAGCAACACTGCTGATCTGAAAACCTGGGAGCTGACTGTCTGAGCAACACTGCTGATCTGAAAACCTGGGAGCTGACTGTCTGAGCAACACTGCTGATCTGAAAACCTGAAGCGCACAGTCAGCAGAAAAGAGAGTCCAACAGACTTCTGTGAAATCAGAGGATGCCTTTACAAATAATTGGGAATGGCGCGACATGAAGAACAGCACACTATACAGCACAAGGGCAGTGGCCTTAAAACACACAAGCCTGGTGTTTTGCCTTATCAATGCCACAGTAAACAATATGATAATAATGTAATCAATTTTACACAAAGAAGTGTGCTGCATACAGAGTGGAGGTGCCCCAGCCCTGCATGTAGCTATCACCACGTCTGCATGTTCCGGTGGGCACATATGCTGAAAAACAGCATTTGATGATAAAAAAAACAGTTTTTTTCTGATTAATTAACAAAGACTTGCTTCTCTTTATGGTTATTTTAGTGATGGTCTTCCATTTTCTTCCACTTTCAATCGATTTCAGATAAGCAGGGAAGTCACTCAAATTAATCTTTTAAGCACACTTTAAAAGGTGTACAGCCATGGCCAAAAGTTTTGTGTCACCTTGAATTACAGGATTGAGACATAATAAAAAAAAAAAAAATTTAAATCTATATGAACATCTTCTATTTAACATTATGTAAATCAAAGAAACTACGAAATGATATTGCAAAAGTCTACCGGAAGCCATAATAGTAGTATTTCATGTTAGATTTCGAAATGTCAAATCTTTCAATTTTTTTTGTTAAGTATATGGAAAACTACAAAGCGGTATGTAACATTATTCACCATTTTATGACTTTATGAAGCAAAATGAGTTAATTCTATAAGGTGATGCAACACTTCTGGCCATAGCTGTAGGAACAACGTTTTTAAATGACATTTCCCTATCTTTGATTTGCTTCGATATCCATTAGCCCTCTTTGTCTCTGTTTAGTTCAACTTTTTTTTTTTTGCTCTTAACTTTGAAAACACAGGGCCCTATTCAAAAAACTTTAAAGACTGTTTTAAGGAATGTTTTATTAAGGACTTTTAAAAATAAGAACAGTCAATCAATTTTGATTAATCAAACTGGCAGTTCATGAAACCGATTTCAACTGTTTTATATAGACAGCTCTTAATAAAGCATTCCTTAAATCATTAAGAATTGCGCCCTATGGGAAAACAAGCACTGTTGTTAAATCCAGTTTGATCAATCAAATCATGTTTACAACCCTTTAGTGAAGGATAGCAGTTTATTCCACTTTTCAAAGCACAGTTTAATCTAAGAGAATGTTTACAAACTCTCTTCAAAACATAATCTTTTTAAAAAAAACAACAACAGTCTATAGAACAGTCCTTAAGGTTTTGTGAATAAGGCCCATACAGGAGGTACAACCCTATGAAGTGGCCCTCAAAAGCTCTCTATGTCCCTTTCAGAAGGAAGAATTGAACCCTGTATTATTTACCTGTCTCATCGATTTTAAAAGAGTGAGCAATATACAGGACTTATTCAACATGATTCAGGGACTTCAAAAATCAAAATATATAGAAAAAAACAAAAAACAAACATTTAACCCTTTTCAATAAATATTTTGTACATATATTTTGGTAAATGGGACTTCGGAGCCCCGTCAGTACTGTAGAACTCTAAACGGCACTAAGAGAAGGACTGAAAGGGTTAAAAGGATATCCCCTCCAACCTAAAGGCTGTTTCTTCAGTTTAACCCATTTTTACAGCACCGATGGGCCACTTCTTTAGTGCTAAACACTGTGTAGAAACAAAGACAGCAGAGCAGGCCTTTCCCAGCACAGCGTTCTCTCTCACGCTCCCTGGAAGAGAAATATTCCAGATGGAATTCACCTAACAGCTGACTGCTCTAGTCAAAGGAATCCCCAGCAACACAGTTCAATGAGACATGAAAGCATGATGCAGTTTTTCTATTACAATTTTTTCCAAATAAATGAATACAGCCAACTCCCCCACACTAAAGTATATACTGATATGTATGCATATATTTAGGCTACATATCTAGTGTATATTTGAATCTTACTTCTAGCCAGACACTTTGGCTGATCTAGCCTGGGTTACTGTCTACGGCAGGCAACTAGATCAGAATAATATTTCTGCATTAGCAATTAGAGCTACTCCAAATGACTGCAAACATCACAAATACCTCAACCAGCCTTTAATACATGGCTTTTAAAACCACTCTGTAATCTTCTGTTCTGTAAATAAACATATTTTTCACAGTCACGCTTTATTTTAAGGGCAACTGTAACAGGGGAGATCTGTGCTGACTGTCTGACGCATGCATGGTGCTGCAGGAAGAGGGCAGCAGCCTCATAAAATCCGCCTGTCAGTCATGGTAATGACACAGAGAGGTGGGGAAGAGGGTGTGTTGGATTTCCCTCTCTCTGAGTGGCTGAGAGGTGGGCATTGGGGGATTGCTGAACCTTTAAATAGTGCTCTGTTGTTCCCTAAGATCTGCCCCTCTAAGACGAGAAACGAGCCAGCGGAAGCGCTGCTGCCGGACCAAGCACAGCTGGAGAGGAACAAAACAAAACAAAATAAAAACAAAGACATTTTTTTTTTTAGTAGCGGGGAAAAACTTGAGCAGAACCCCGGAAAGTGTCTGCATAGCAGGTTGAGGGAATAAGTGAGGGTAGGAGGAGACCCGGGCTGTGCGGATAGCGACGGTCGGGGTAAACCTGTGAGTGCACCTGCATTGAACTGTTTACCTGTGTTGGTATTCCTGTGGACCTGATTACCGTTGCCAGTATTTAGGCCACGGACAACAGCGCCCTCTGCAGGCTAAAATAAATCAGTGCGCCTGTTGCGGCGTTACAAATAAAGTTCTGTCTCCTGTGTGCCAGTGAACTGTCCACCACCCTTCCACAGCCACTTTTTTAGTTTATTAACTGTTAACAAACATTGTTCACTTTGAGCTAAGGGCTATACATAAGATTCTTTCTAAACTAAAGTAACGGGCAGCATTGTGTGATGCACTGCCGTGACGGATTCTGTTCCCTGTCGGTGAGAGGAGGTTAAAAGCTCGGAGGCTGTGTGGTCCAGTGGTTAAAGAAAAGGGCTTGTAACCAGGAGGTCCCCGGTTCAAATCCCACCTCAGCCACTGACTCATTGTGTGACCCTGAGCAAGTCACTTAACCTCCTTGTGCTCCGTCTTTTGGGTGAGATGTAGTTGTAAGTGACTCTGCAGCTGATGCATAGTTCACACACCCTAGTCTCTAAGACCTTGGATAAAGGCGTCTGCTAAATAAACAAATAATAATAATCTATAATCAGGAATGCAGACACGCTGTTCTGCATTGTGGTTTCGACGCCCGCTAATAAAACCCTGATTTCATTTGCTAAACATGACTACAGTAATATGAACAGATTTCAATTATATGATGGACTGGGACTTGCTAATCCATACGACTGATGTTTGCAGTTTTAGCTGGCCTATTATATATTAGCTAACAATAAACAGAAAAAAGATTGAATATATGTTGACATTTTTATTAGCTGGTTGTTAATAGTTAATAGGCAGCCCTTAAAAAGAAAAAAAAGCATGACCATTTTTTCAAACTTTAAAAGCACAATGCATGCACTTTTCTCCTGAATACCTGGCAGTATTTATTAAAGAACTATAAGCATGTCCTATAAAACATTTTTTTGCATGCAAAAACCCTGCCGAAAGCTCCCCCCAACAAGATTTATAACGGCTGCACTTGAGCTCTTCTGGGAAATGATTACACAATGAAATTCTGCTACGCTCTTGCTCAGAGGCAGCACATTTTTCAATACGTACAGGGGAAAAAAAAGAAAAGAAACCCAGCATGATAGATAAAGTGAAACCACAATATGTGAAACACAATCACATAACTTACAGAGAAGTGTCTGCATCTGCCTCACAGCACAATATGCTTTAAGCATTGTTTGGAACAATATGTTCAGCTGTGTCCGGAGAAACATATTGGAGAACTATAAATCTCTCTGAAACAGGATGATTTGAAGTTTCAATTATTCAGCCGCAGAATACAAATCTCCAAGTCAGCCAATGATAAGCGACACGGGCTGAGGATATAAAGCTAGATGTTCTATTAATATTAAAGTAAGTGCACTGCTACTGGACATATTTAAAAAGCACATTGTTGCCATGATTTATCCTCTTTTTTAATTATTTTAAAAGACAGCAACGACGTATTGACAAAGCTTCACAGTAAAGTGTGCTGCTATTTTGACACATTATACAGAAAACACGATTGTATTGGGCAGCACTATTTTATTACACGATTAGGGGGAATCTCATTCAGATCGTATTTATTTTAAATGGACTCCCCAGTTAGCTATACACCTTTTTTTCTATCTTTGTGTTTTCAGTTTGTGTAAACACGTGTGGAGTTCCTAAGGAGTCCTGGTTCTCGGCAGTGAATAAGAGTCCTGTGCTGCTTCTTCCCAGAACCCTACTGGAAAATGACATTGTAGCACAGCAGACAGCTCATCTCAGTACCCCAAACCGGGACCAGCCCCCAGACCAACTCAAGAGAGGGGCGCAAAATGAGATGAAACAAGTCACTGGCTTTACTTTGGAGTCTTGCTGGTTTGTACCAGACTGGAACGTCATTGTTGGTGCATCACAAGAGCTCAATGGGCATAAGATACCTGCAGTATAGAAGGTTGTTCTTGTGTTTGATTTAAACTGCAGTTCTGAGTTTGCAGCAACAGATTCAAATAATTAGTACGGCAATCCTTAAGGGGCGTGTATTTCAATAGGGTGGGGGCGTGTTTGAGAGAGTGCAGTTCCAATCACTCACCCTGGCTACTTCACTGGTTGCAGTGAGGGATGACCTTCGTCAGGATTACTTTATTTATTGCTTTCCTTTCAGGACTGATTTTGAAAACTTGGTAAGTGGATTCTGAGTACATTTACTAATGTTTTTGCAATTTCAAAATGGTAACAACCGCTGAAAATGTATTAGAACATAAGAACATAAGAAAGTTTACAAACGAGAGGAGGCCATTCAGCCCATCTTGCTCGTTTGGTTGTTAGTAGCTTATTGATCCCTGAATCTCATAAAGCAGCTTCTTGAAAGATCCCAGGGTGTCAGCTTCAACAACATTACTGGGGAGTTGGTTCCAGACCCTCACAATTCTCTGTGTAAAAAAGTGCCTCCTATTTTCTGTTCTGAATGCCCCTTTATCTAATCTCCATTTGTGCCTTTTAAACCCGGGACAATTCTGGTTGCTCTTCTTTGCACTCTTTTTACAGCAGCAATATCCTTTTTGTAACAAGGTGACCAGAAATGAACACAATATTCTAGGTGAGGTCTTACTAATGCATTGTAAAGTTTTAACATTACTTCCCTTGATTTAAATTAAACACTTTATACTATATATCCGAGCATTTTGTTGGCCTTTTTTTTATTTTTATATAGCTTCCCCACATTGTCTAGAGGAAGACATTTCTGAGTCAACATAAACTCCTAGGTCTTTTTCATAGTTCCCTTCTTCAATTTCACTATCTCCCATATGATATTTATAATGCACATTTTTATTGCCCGCATGCAATACTTTACACTTTTCTCTATTACATTTCATTTGCCATGTGTCTGCCCAATTCTGAATGCTGTCTAGATCATTTTGAATGACCTTTGCTGCTTCAACAGTGTTTGCCACTCCTCCTATTTTTGTGTCGACTGCAAATTTAACGAGTTTGCTTACTATACCAGAATCTAAATCATTAATGTAGATTAGGAATAGCAGAGGACCTAATACTGAGCCCTGTGGTACACCACTGGTTACCTCATTGTTATGTTCAGATAAGTAAATATGTAACAACGTAAAGGTGATTTACTGAATGGAAGTTTTCAAGCTTTGAAAATCAGGGTACTTTATTCAAACCCCAACCCCCCCAATTCTCAAGTTGTATATAAACATGCAAGTTTGATGTTCACAGCATATGAGCGACTCTACAATAATAATAATAATAATAATAATAATAATAATAATAATAATAATAATAATAATAATAATCTGTTTCACCGCACCACATACTCCCACACGTAGCATTGTAGCATTCCAGCTCCTGCTGACCTTATTCTCCAAATCTTCTCTCTTTTTTTTTTTTTGAATAAAGGCTGCATAAGATAAAATATAGTAACAGCAAGAAATGATAACCTAATAGAAGCGCTCTGTATCTTAGCAACCTTAATGATGAGCTATGCTATTCAGTGTAGCACAACGCCCACACATTGTCCGACTAATCACCAGCCCCACTCCTAATTCTCCCAGGACAAGCATGCATGTGCTCCCCCCCTCCCCCCTTTAAAGGTCTTTTGAGTCTTGGGCAAAGCAAGGTTTTGTTTTTTTTCCCCTCACGCACAGCTTATTCTCCTGCAAGTCTCTGGTCGGCTTGCACGGCATTTTTTTTTTTTTTTTTTTTTATAAAGTGAAGAACAATCAGTGTTCGAGTCATGGTAAATGAACATATCTGTGATAAACACACCAGGCTCGCGCTACAGATTATAAACAGAAAAATGCACTTGTATTCAGTATTGAACAATACCCTGCGCTTTTCTCTAATCTCAATACTGCAGTTCAATTAAGATGTTGACTATATCAATGTTTGTGTATCTGTTATAAATAAATAATACATTCACTATGTGATGCTTTGCGTTGTCTATAGCTTATATAATTTCCCTTGTGCAGTAATTCATTTCTTATTTTAATATCATGTACCATTGCCTGTTGTTGTTTCTGCTTAGATCACAATTTCCCATGCTTACTAACTATACCAGAAAAATTGTGAAAAGACTTTAGGGCCAACAGTGTGAAAGCAAACTAGCTTTGTGCTGGTCACAGAAGCCAGAAACCTGTGCTTTCCCAGCTCACTCCACCCCAATCAGCATTGAGGAGTCTTTTCAATTTATAATATTTAAAATTATGTCACATTCTGAAAAAAGTTGAGCCAAAACAGTAATTTGGGGTTTGCCATTTTTTGCATAGAATGACCCTACAATGAAAATAAAATACAGTGGAATGAAGTCTATGATTCAGCAGGGTTTTAAGATTCGATTTATAATCTTGTATAGCATTAGTTTTTGAATTAATGAAAAATCAGTACACAAAACATTCAAGCAGCAAGCAGCTCCCAAAAAGAAAAGCACTGCATCTGCCTGCATCTTCAGCACTGCTGCTGTTGCAACAAACTAAAACCTACTTTAATTTAATAATTCACAGAGTTCCTTAAAATGCTCACAGATTCAGGAACTCAGTCCAAACACCTGGTAAACGTGCTTACATTTTAAGAATGTAATTAATTACATTTAAATAGGGGATGAGGAAATACATTGTTGATTCCCCAGCATGACGCTATGGAAGTGTTCTGCAGAAGATTTATAATTACTGGCACATCTTATCCTAAAAGTGTGTTTTACATACTCACTCACTCATTTAAGCCTTGTCTTTTAACACACTTATCCATCATTGAATAATCATTTGATCTTACTATACTTCACAGAAGTACCCCATCAGGATCATCCCATGTATCATGAGTCACATTGTGACATTAGTGTATCGCTACACCCTTAGTATTTGGTTTAGAGTTTAAACGTCTAAACTTCTCAAGAAACATATGGCAGGTATTGAGTTAGAAAGCAAGGAGTTCCAAAGATGAGATGCTTTGTATATCAGGCATTTCATCTTTGGAACTCAATGCCTTCTAACATAAAAACAGCCTCTTCACAATACCTTTTTAAATCCCTATATTTATTTTAAATCTGACCAGGGTTGCAAATCCTGTAAATACTGATTATGACCACGATCGTGTGAATTATTTTCGTTGTTTTTGTCCTGTTTGAATGATGTGCATACTTTTGCCATTGATTTTATAATGTTATTTCTTGCAGTCTTCTCCTGACAGGACCTCCTTGTAAAATGGGATGTATTTCTCAAGGGTTATATCCTGGTTAAAAAACAATATATATATATATATATATATATATATATATATATATATATATATATATATATATATATATATATGTATATATATATATAAAAAATGTTAATGTTTCTACAGAAGGATGTGTGTAGTGTACGGTTATTTATACAAAGTATTTCCACAGTAACATTGCAGTGCATCATAAAAGTAACAGCAATCCAATGGAGGGCTTCTAGTGATGGCTTTTTTGATTGGTTACAAAAATCCCCACAGTTAGGCTAAAACTTTTAAACGGGTTTAATCCTAAAGTTCCAACATTTAGGAAAATGATATTGATGTTGAGTTGAATATGAAAAATATGGCATTAAAAAAAAAGGATGTCATAATATGTGTGTCTTTTATAAGAAAATGCATTTTGTTGTGCTCTTATTAAAGGAAGGCTTCTTACCAGCTTAGCCATATTCGTATTGTGCTGAAGACAGTTTTCTTCCTCTGCTTCCTGGTCCCCTACTGCAGATCAGTTTGTGCGTCATCCTCCATTGCACCCAAGACTGTAACCATTACTCTCACTCGGCTGAATCCTAAAGCAGCTAAATGCTGAAAGGTCAGTAGCCTATAAGAATAATTCTGCATCTTCCTCTTCCACACCATTTCAGTTGCAGAATCACAAGCACTCTGCTCATTCAGATCTCTAAAAATACACCAGAAAACAGATGGCCTGTGACTTCCCTACAATAAGTAAAATGTGGGGATGAAATCTTATAGATCACTAACAAAATGGGCGTTAATAGTGACTCAAACAATTATTCAGGCGCCAGCCCTGGTTTGTGGTTCTTGGGGGTGGGATGCCGGTTTAGTACTCAAGCCCTTACTTAAAGATCGTGATAGCCCTGAATAGATGATCGTCTCTGCAACTGCTGTGAAATCCTTTAAGGTGATCATGTTTGCAGCACCTCATTTTGATCTCATGAAGCTGCACTTTTAGTATTGGAAGCGCTGCAAAGGGAATGTTATTTTGGATTACAGTATGTGGTTGATTTGTTTTATTAACATTATCACTGGTCCCCCTTTAATTGTACTGAGAATTTTTTAGTTCTGCTCTTGCTTTTCCGTTGCATGGTTTGGTTGCGGCCACGGAAGGCCATTGGCGTGACTTTGAACTACAGTACAACACATGATGTATTTAGGCACCAGAATGTAGCTAGGCAGCTTTTAATCTATAGCATGGTCTTTGAAACATATATACCCAATATAAAAATACAAGCAAAGAACCAATGGATCAAGCGAAGGAAAGGGGAAGGGGTAATATTGCTAATATGACACTTTATTTTTTAAACTTTGTTGGAACTCCTTTAAGAGGACCTACACATTCATTTGGTTTTCTTTCTTCTGGTGTACTGTATAAATCTCACTTCCAATTTGCCTTTGGGTCTGTTGAGAACACTAATTCATCACAGTAGGAAGGGCTGAGGCAGGGTAGTTCATCTTCACCACAATTATTGTACATTGTACTGGGGAGCGCCCTGACATCCTGTATTGGAAAATGACAATCTGCAGCAGCTAAACAAGACATCTCTTCCTTCAGGGCTACGTGAGCAGCAATCTCCCATGCAGTGCTGCAGCATATTGTTCTACTATGCTTGCCATATTGCCCAGTCCCTCCTACTTAATGCCAATCCACTGGTTTATATAAGGTGATGGACACAGGCCAGTCTACACATGTGTGCTTGTTACTAGGGGATCAGTACAGGCGCACTCTCTTTCATTTTGGGCTCTTTGGCTGCAAACAGGCCACTAGGTTTTATCCTTAATGCAGCACCAGCCCCTCCAGGTCTTTAACACCAGGCCCACCTTCATAACAAATAGGCTACAGCCCAACTAAAACCCTGGGTACAGTAATGAATCCCTGTTCTACAGTCTATTAACCGCAATCTGAAGATAGACCTAGCTGTCCTGTGTTCATATCAGCAAAAAAACCCTAATAATAAAAGATTTTCACAGCGTTTGTCAATCCTCAACAAAGATTATTAATAAGAAAGGTAATTTAAACAAGACTTGCATATTCTGTGTGGTTACAGCGTATCTACAGAGTGTGTATAATGGGAATTAAAAATAAACCTGAAGAATATGGTATGCAACTTTAATATAAAACAGCTGTCTCCTGTAGTTTACTCCTAATTATAATATTTTTACGACATTTTTTGAACTGCTATACTATTTTTGTCAAAGCTACAACAGAAGTACCCTTAAGCTAGAATTCTGTAGTTCAAATGCTAATTTGGTCACTTGAACATTGGTTTTCAATTATGAAGAATTTAAAAAAAAAACTATAGTGACACTCTGTCAATATTAAATACAGGATATTCCCCTTAAAGATAATCTTATATTAGCTGTTTAAAATGGTCAGTACTGATATTATATCCCTTGAGAAAGTCCACAAGAACCGCCTCCAAAACCACTGTGTTGAAACAGCCCTGCCCTAACTTTACATGCACAAGCCTGTAGTGACCAGCAATTTGCAAGTATGCTGCACAGATTAAACATGAATTAGGTATTAATTTGAAGAGGTTTGTTAATCATGTGCAAAACTGACAGGATCAAGGCCCTCTCCATATGTTTACAATAGGACCTGAGAGTGGAATGTGAATGGAGGGGGCAGTGGCAGTCCTGTCAGCGTACCCAGTGCCTCTCTGTCTCCGGCCTCATTAACTGAAACAGTGTTTTGTTCATCAGGAGCTGCCAAGCTTCCAGATCTATAGCCCTCATCCATCTTCTCCGACAGCGTCGGCAAACTCCCTGCCCCCCTGCTAGCATCGTTCCTCCCTGCTGACGACTTCATGAAAATTCCCATCTATTACATTCCGGCATCGCACTGGAATCCCTAATCAGGTCCATGTTAGAGGAACAGGATGGTTTGTGGGTACCCAGCTACCCCTCATTCTAACAGGTCTGAATTGACCTGTATTCCAATAATCAAATGCACGCTCATAGCAGCTGTGGAAACTGCAATATCATGATTTTACTAAGTGTGATTTTCAAAGGGCTGCTTTTTGAAGAAATATAAACTAACATCGAACATAAAACAAAACACTACTGTAGACCTGGCTTGTGTGGATCCTCGTTCAAAAAACATTGTAACTGCTTTTGCACACTTGTTAACCAAATCTTTATCACACACTTGGCTATAATTCGATAAAAATCTTGATTTCATATAAATATGTTTAACCTGTCAGGTACGGTGGTTGTTCTGCGATTGTGAGGACCCTCTGTATGTGCATGCTCTGGTTTAATAGGATACACATTGCGATACTCTGAACAAATCACTAATCTGAACTGGGTCTGGACCCAGTAAGCCTACGGTACTGAAATATTGTTATGCTCCCCGGGTATATTCACAAAATAAAGGCTGCACGCACTCTCTCAGAAAAGGCATTTGATCATTTCAGCTTTAGAAAACAAAACAATGAAGTTTCGACCGCCAGGCCTTCATCACTATCAATTGTCTCCTTTTTTATTGCAAGCAAGGATTCTCCTAGTAAAATAGAGCCAAAATATTTGCATTATTATGCCAGCCATTTTTTCCTTGAAACGTATACAGTGCAATAATTCATCAATGTAGCTTTTCAACTGATGAAGTGATTTCTGCTAAATGAAACATCAAAATGATTTGAAGCGGCAGTGATCAATACCATGCATTGTTCTGTTTGTCAGAACATTTCCTCAAAGACCTTTAACATCAACCTACTTGCATATGGGCTGTTCAATCTCAGTGCTTTACTTTAAGCCATATTAAGTGAGGTAGAATTCAGTTGTATAACGTACACTATACAAATATTTATTGTAATTACCAATGCATAACGGATTAAAGTGATAGTATACAGGTTATATTTAATGACTTTGCCAATTCATAACACTTGATCAAAATGAAGTCATTAGAGTGAGGATTTATTTTAATATTTATCTATTGTGAGAGGTCTTGTCTGTTAACTCTATTTCTTAATGTGCTAATCACCAGAGGTCTCTTCATAAACATACTGCTAAAGCATAAAGGTTGTAGCAAAATAAATGTGGTCTCATTAAAAACACACTACATCTATCTGGCCAAGTTGGGTTAGGAAGTTGAAATCGCAAGCCAGACAGGTGTAATAGACACGGGTTTCAAATGTAAAAGTGAAAAGTAGCTGCATTAGGCAGATGATTTTACAGCAATCTACTTAAGAAAATCATCAGTACAATGCTATTTGCTACTGTAGCTACATATGTGTAAGCAATCAGGATTGGACAGCATCATTTCTGAAACTGACATCACACTCAATTGCTACAGATTTCTGATCTCTTGTCCGAATCTCTATTTTTGCTACAGATTTCTGATTTCTTGTCCGATTCTATTTAGATTCTCTTGGACTATATTAACAATTTGATGTTGTGTGTATTGTATGCTTTAACAAAGATTTCAATGGAACAATGTAAAAGTGACAATCTATTTGCGAGGCAGTCAAAAGGTTAAAGAATGCGGCTCTGCTTCTTTAAAATCAGACCGCTCAAAAGTTATTTCAGTTCTATGTTGCCTGCACTGATTCATTCCTGACCTTACTTTTCTCTTTGAGATTTTGTTTATGGCTTACTCTGGTATGTTGTTCATTAAGAGTTAAATGATGTCAGCAGCAGGGAATACAATCCTGCTTGGGTTTAGAGAGCAGTTCCTTTAAACAGGACATTTTTCTGTTGATGAGTACTTCCATCTTTAATGCAAATTAACTACAGTTCTTCAAGTGTCTCCGTGGCCATTCTGTCATCGAAAGCCTGACTTGCAGGCAAAGCTTGCCATAGTTTTCTCTCCTCAGCAGGTGGAGACTGATGACGTGCGGTGACGCAGAGCCAGCCTTCTGCTGAACACGCTTGCATCTGCATTTCAAGCACAGAACTAAAGTCATTTTAAAATTGTACTGTCCCTTAAGAATAGATACTTCTCTTTAAAAGAGGTCTGTAAAACTAGTCAGTTGAATTCTGCTGTAGGACTCCTCCAATATTACGAAGACATTTAATTACATTAAACAAAAGGTCACTGGAACATTGCAACCATTTGTATAATCAAAAAGCTTATAAGCAGAAAACTAAATAAAGCACTATACTTTGATTTTCAGGCACGAATAAATAAGAATTGACAATATACGCACATAGCACATTCACACATATCCTACATTTTTACTTGATTAAAAAAATGAAAAAATACAAGATCTTACTGTATGTTCCCTTACATTAGCAGTATTCCCCAATATTGTTCAATTTTGCACTAAAACCAATGATCTGTTCATTGCATTTTTCAAAAGTGTAGTCTCCTGTGCACAACAAAATGTATGACAAAATCTAATGACATTTTTTAGAGGTATAGAGATCAGAAAGCAGAATTTGTTTTCAGCCCAGTCTGTTTATATTCCCTTAAGACAATCTGCAAACTACAGCAGTATATGGGATATGGGTTTACATGAACTAATCTTGTTGTATTTATTGTAATTTATTATTATTTATTATTATTTTTTTGGTTTCTTATGAGCCCAGGGACTCCCGATGTAAATTGGCTTATAGCTAAGTCTAGGTACAACACATCTTGTGACTTGTCATGAATGTTAAAAATTGTACACTGTCGCTGTTAAATAAAACATTTGATGATAAAGAGTTACTGTGAGATTGTTTACAGGAATTTAAAAAGGGGATTGTCTGGGGCCCTTAAAAAACAGATTTATGATTAGTCATATACTGTACACCTCCGTGGTGACATTGTAGAGGCAAGTAAATACCTAACGACAAAGTCAACTCAATTAATATTTCCATCTCAATCTTAGGAATCATTTACATAACTACACTTGTGTGCCCTGATGCTGGATCTTTAATGACTTGCGTGGGGGTTATTTTTTGTTGTTGTGGTTGTTTCTTAGTTATAAATCCTCTTATGCTAGTGAAATTACTAAAGCTCATATTGCAAAATGCAATCACACTTCAATTTCTTGTTCTAATTTTTAATATTGCCCTGCTGGGTGTGGAGCGTTTACCAGTGGTCTGGCAAGCTGCAAGCATCTTAGGTTCAATAAAAACATTCCACGAAACTGAAACCAAATTGCATATCTATTTTTAAAATTTATTTTAATTATTTTAAATTACAAAGTACATAGTCTGCTGCTGGTCCTAGCAGTAACAATGGCAACACAGAGGAATCACATTTGTGCTAACAGAGAAGCAGCATTTGCGGTCTGTCACAAAAACAGTTGAAAAATATATTACTGTGACCAGTACTGAACAGGGTATAGCAAAGGCAAAGACATGTGTTGTCCACAATACAGGGGGTTCTGTTGAAATCACTTCAGTGCCACAGCATTACATCACTCTTGTGGAACGTGGTGCAATGTAATGTGGTGACATTCAGGTGTCGAGAATGCTTGCATCCACATTTGAGATTCCTTTACCAGATATTTCCCAATCGTAAGCTTTGATTTTATACCGATTGAGAGGTTTTCAGCTAATTTCACTGCTGGCTGTGGAGTGCTATCTGACTGCCCAGTCTTTGATTTCCTCATTCCAAAATATAATGCAATTCCGTGGTGTTTCATCTTGGTTGGCTCTACTGTACCTGCTCTATATGTATTACAATTCATTTATTTTCAGTGTTCATTTTTGAGGAGCTCATCCTTTAGAACAACGTATTTATTTTGGTCGACTCACTGAAATCATTCAAATCTGCTAATTGGATCACAGTCAACAGAGCCAAGTTATTCTGATTCAAATGTGACACCGCGACTGGCAAAGGGTTTCGTAGGCAGGTGAGCTATAAAGCAGTATGTCATTTCTATGCCTTGAAGAGAAAAGCAAACCAATTGCTCACGGAAAGTGCTGATTGTTTAAGTACTCCTTGTTAAAAAAAAAAAAAAAAAAAAAAAAAAAGTTTTCAGCTCTCAAGAATATAATAGAACTTTATTTTTTAAGGTGCATTTCTCAGGAGTACCGGATTATCCGTATCGGTAAAGTACATCTGCTGACAGAACCGTGCCGTGTTTTCAAGACACACATTACTTTATCTTAGCCGTATCTCGTGTGGTCAGGTTTGCCTTAACTGATTGCAATCAAACGGTGAAGCTTTCTTTAAGACCTTAATAGTCGTGTTAATGGAAAGGAATACGAGGCTGTCAACATCGTTCCATTTAATGATTCACAAATCTTGGATCGAAAATAAGTTCTCCTCTGGAGTGTTCACCAGGGGAAAGATAGTAACGAGTGTGGAAACAGAAAACAATTAGCAGTGTGGAAGAACTGAGAATCTACAATTCCTATAGGAGAAATGATCTATCTCCTGGCGAATGCTCTGCAGTAAAAGTTGAAAAATGATTGACAATAGGACACATGATGTGTGTGTGTGTGAAAATAGTAACAATGAATAAGAATTATTATGAAAAAATCTATTGCTGCAATATGGTAAAACTTATAAGTCAATACTGTAAAACTAATGAATTTCTTCTGAAACACTGCAAGGTGTTTTCATTTGATATGACTTCATTAAATTTCTACTTAATGAAATACAGACCAGCTGCAGTTTTGATTACTAAATGCCAAAAATATTGTGTAACCAATTTGTTAAGTAAAAATAATTATTTATTTGGCATCATTTAATCCCCCGAAAGCAATAACCTGCAATAAAGTGCCATTTCATTCCTGCAGACAGACTCAAAGTGCCATCCAGTGACAGAGACTAGAATGCCAGTGTGTGCCGATGCTCCCGAAGCCTCCCCAGATGCAGGATCACTGTGTTTATCCAGAGCTCCTCATTGCATGCGGCAGAACACATTTAATGAAAGCGTATGGGTAAGCAGCGAGTTTGATTACAATCAATTCTCTGGATGGTTGCAACAATTAGAATTTCAATTGCTATGAATGTATGCCCTCTTGTATGCAAGGCTGGGGACAGGACTGAAGGGGAGTTTCATCAAATGCTAATGGTTATCATTTCGAGTAAACTTTACAGCAGTACTTGGGCACATGCTAGGAATTTATTAAGAGTGGGTTGATGCAGCCTACACTTTCAGAATAAATAATAAGAAATAATATTTTATTGGAGGGGGGGGATATTCCTAAACATTGCAGAAACACCTTTGTATTATTTACAGATTCAGGACACAGGAAAAAACTGGGTGCACAGGCTTTATCGTGTGCAGGCAAATTTTATGAATATTATTAAGAAGTGTTTTTTGTTTTTGTTAAACTTCATTATAAAATTACTTATTTTCAAAAACTTCCACAAATCATCTAACTGTAAACACTAAAACAGAAAGCAAAAAGGATCCATCAACTTCAGACCATTATGAATGCAATAAAAAGATTCATATTTGGTGCTATTTGTTAAGAAAACAATACGTTATTGATTATTCAGTTATTGATCAGCATGGCTTTTATCTAGCAAGCTTCAATTAAGTATTTACTGATCAATTAATAGTGTGGTGCAGTGCAACTTCACGCCTCACACACACTCGATCGACCGATCGATAGATATAGATATAGATAGATAGACAGATAGATAGATATGTGTGAAGCTTTTGTGAAGAGTGAGTCTACATGTTTCTGCTTGTTGCTTTTGAATAATAAATTGTTCTCAATGCATCGGTTATTGTCAGTTATTACCTGTCTGATATTCCATTAGGACACTGGTTGCACCTTGACTAGCTATTTTTTTAAATGCACACCTACAGTACCCAGGGTCACATTCACTAGCAGTGCACTGTTCTGACATCATCAGCGTGAGGGGGGCTTCTCCACATGACTGCATTCTAATTGGAATCCTCGGGATTGCATTACCTCTTAGTAGGTGCAATAGCCATGTGCCGTCAGTAGCTGCATGAAACCATTGCGTTCAGTCTGTGTTAACTGAAACGTTCAGCATCTCTTTAATTAATGGAATGCTAACCAATGCTTTAAAATTCTTACCTCGTATTAGATTTATTAATCTTATTACTGGCCTTGTATAGTACTGAAAATGTATTAATTCAAGGAATGCACACATTTCAAATACAACTCTATACAGCAGATATAGAAATACTAAAATAAACTTAAATTCAGTGACAAGCATTTCAATGAGTCTTCAATTTAGATATTTAATTTAAACCTTTATTTAACCAGGTAGGCCAATTGAGAACAACTTCCTTCAATTTAGATATTTAATTTAAACCTTTATTTAACCAGGTAGGCCAATTGAGAACAACTTCTCATTTGCAATGACGACCTGGCCAAGAGGCGAACAGTGTTGCAGCATGACAGAAAGTGGACAAAACATGAAAGAAAAAAAGACTATATAATTAAACAAATGCATGTACATCACAGATCAAATCAAATCCGGCAGATACAGGAGTCAGTCAACAGTGAGTCATTAAAAACACCCTCAGAAAGAAAGCCAGGCAGTTTGAGCTTCACATGTAATTCATTCCAGTCAGCATTCAATCTTAGATAAACAACTCTTATCGATAAACATCCTATTACCTATGGCTGGGGGGGGATTATGCTGCTGGTTTAAAGACAATGGTAAACCATGTGATTCAAAGGTACTGTACTCTCAAAAACTACACTGGAATTAAGCATGTAGCGTGTCCCTTCCATGATTTAATCCTTCCTTCAGATTATATTCATTTTACCCAGACTCACAAAGGAAGGAGAAAAAAGTAGATGTGCTTGCATTATTGACAATCAACAAACAGGGATGGATAAACTCCATTAATAGGGATGGATAAACTCCATGTTTTGCACTCCTTTCATTTCTGTTGCTACCTGAGCTACAGCAGAGGTTCAAGGTGTAATCTTCAAACTCTTACTGCTTCGTGTCGTCAGGAACAGGCTTTTTTGTATCAGAGAGACATGACAAAGAGGGCATGTGTGTTCCTTAAAGCTAAAACTGCCTTTCAGAAGTTAAACACACTAGACATGCTACTGTGCTTTCAGTTCACTTAATAAAACTTCAAACAACTTTCCACAGGGGTTCTTACTGTCTCATTTCATACCAGAATTCGGCAGACCAATTCCATTTGTGATTACTGTGCCTTGCTGCAGGCTGTAGTATTCTCACAGTAACATGTTGCACTGCAGGTTGCACTGGCAAATCACAAAAACTGTAAATTATACATAAAAAATAGTGCCTGGAACAAAATATTCGAAACAAACAGTGCTTGGAATGTATTCAATGGCAAAAATGAACTTACTCTTCATATAATACAATTTATAATAAAAAAAAAATCATAGGCAAAACTAGATTGGCCCAGCATCGATGAAGCTTTGGACGAAACTAGACTCATCCAAATTAATGGCATGGGTGAACCAGATTCACCTAGCATCGATTTTGAAGCATTGGGTGAAACTAGACTGGCTCCGCGAAAACTGTTAAAAACTGTTGAAAACTGGTTTTGCCCAGTCATCTTTTTCAAGTTCTGGACCAATCTAGAGTCGCCCGATTGGATGCGGGCGAGTGCCGAAAAAAAAAATGGTACCGTATTTGCTCGAGTATAAATTGAGAAATTTAACCCCAAAACACATTCCTGAAGTTGGGGGGGGGGGGGGGGGGGGGTCGACCAATACACGAGCAAAAAAACCCTTATGTCAGCAAACCTTTAATGTCTGCAAAAGTCATGGCCGGTGTGTGGTTACTGCAATCCCCGTCTGTACCTAGCAGGATTTAGGACCCAGGGGAGCCCTGTGGCAGGCATGCATTCAGTGCTCGAGGCAAGTTCACATACAGTACTTAGCCACGCACCTGCACCCTGTTTTATAATTTTTCGTTGTATTTTTCACAAATTTCGTTTTATTTCATTTTATCAACTACGAATTCCAGTATATTTTGTTTTATACTAGATACACATATAAATAAAAACAAAGTATACATCATGTTTAAAAATAAAAATACAATAAGATAAAATAAAAATGCAAAAATACTTTTATCACTGCACAATGGAAACAACATCAGCACGAAGGATATTAAATCAACAAACAAAAAATGGCTCATTTCAGAATGTTGTACAATTCAGCATTAATTCAAAAAGCAGGTTACTGAAAGAAAATTCGGATATTTTACGCATGTGTTCATAAGGAGCTTCAATCTAGCACAAACATTCAAATTCAAAATTAAAATGCAAGCATACAACAGAACTACGTTTTTTTTTAATGGTTTGTCGTCCGTCACTTACAATCAGTAAATACTTTGAAAAAAAAAAAAAGTTCACAGTCAATGGAAACCACAGGGTACATGAGACAAGAAATCATGATAAACTGGCATTCTGGCACCTGAGCCCAAACAGCATGTCAATAATATCTACAGAGCCGTCAAAATTATTCTTAACTGCATCTTTCACACTGTCGCTTAGTTTCATGTACCGCAACACAAAATAATGTATTTCCACTTGCCTCAGCAGTGGCATGTTCACAATAAATTCCTACAACATATTTGTATCCTCTGATGCTATCTCCAGTGGATTAAACAGTATGTAGTGTGTGCGATTTCACTGTGTAGTGTATGCGTTCTCGGTATGTAGTGTATGAGATTTCAGTGTGTACCGCATGCAATTTCAGTGTGTAGTGTATGAGGTGTCAGTTTGAATTATGTCCCTAACAGCGCCTCATAGATTTCAGTATGCCTGTATACATGAACTCCCAATATCCCTGACAATATGCTTTATATGTATAGTTATTATGTACTATATATCGCTTTAAGTACGATATTACAACAAAAGATTGACAATGATAATACCCGAAAACAATCGTAATATTTTTAAATAAAAATAGCCGGCGCAAATACTGTATTAGGCGGTGGATCACGCCGATCGGCGGCTTATTTTGAAAACCATGTTATCCATGTATTATATTCCAAGTACCTCAAGAATCTGCAGTAAAGAGGATCTGCAAGTGCTTCCTGGTCTTAGTGTTGCAATATGAGAACCTCATTTTAAATTTAAAATGTTACAAGCCAACTAAATAATAATTCCAGTAAACCTAGTACAAAATCTCTCTCACACTGTCCTATAAAAAGAAGCACACACTGTGATAAACGTGTGCAGTATTTCCTGCGAGACGCTGAAAACACGCTGAGTTATTGGAAAAGCAAACATTGGTTACATGAACTCGGACTCTGACTCCCAGTATCTTCTTGCGTTGGGTATACTCTTTCCTCCAGCTTGGTAACAGGAGTTGCTTTGGTGAAAATAAACTATTGGTTTGACATTGAAAATGGAGGATGCCAATTGTGAAGTGGGTTGCGATATTGGAATTGGGTAAAAAATAAAAATAGCTTGCGCTCACATAATCAAAACTAGCTTTAGCATCTCATCTTTAAAAAAACAACAACACTTCTAATCCATAAATCACTACATCCCAAGTTAAACACCAAGAGTTGTGCTTTTTTATTATTCTGAGACATGGAAATCAGACAGGTACTGTAATTACATAGGGAGTGCAATTCCGGCAGTCTTCACGCTTCATGTGCTCGAGATAACAAGTTGTTTCATAGGAGAAGCTAGTCAAGCATTGGTATCAGAGGCACAGCAAATTACTACTCGAATTTGCTTTAGTTTTCTTTTACTTTTTAATTTTTTTATAATCTGATGACAGTAATTTGTATTTTCTTTTTCACCCGGCCATGTGAAGGAGTTATCTGTCTTGAATAATGCAAAGCTGTGTAGTTTCCATTGTAACACAGCGCAACACACAAGGGGTAATATTTATAAGGTCATGCAGTCAACAAGCATCACGTCAGAGATTCTGTGTTGCAGCCCAGCTGCTCAAGGGTCTGTATGAAACATGCACTTTAAACATGATCTGCATAATAAATGTTTGTGACAGAGAAAGAATGAATCTTGAGGATGCTGTGTAAAGGGAACAGTGCGCCCCGGACTGGATGGTCTGGCAATTCATTCCAGGGAAAGGGGGCGGAGCCACAGTACACCAAGTCATCGCCCCAGAAGTGATGTCGCAATCACGGACTGTAGGAAAAGCGATTGCACTCGTTAAACAAGGGGGCGCAAGGTAAAAAAGGGGATGTGGCCGAGCGAACTGCTCCTTTGTTGTGGTTGTGAGAGATTTGTGTTTCGTGTTGTTTGTTTTCCCATCTAATTGTACTTGTTTGTCATTATTAGACGGCTAACGCATTCCGGGAGCTGTCGCTAAAGGCCAGCACTAACCCGAACAGCACTGCACTATTGTACACGAATAAATTGTATTTCACCACTTGCACCAAAGCACTCACTCTAGACTTGTGATCGTGTTTTTGTTCTGTGTGTGTTTATACCGTGTTTATTATTTCGGGACTGTACCCCGTGGTTTAAACTGTGCAATACACATTGCTGTGTCACCAAAACGACCTGGATTAAAACAAATAAAGAATTGTTTGGAGCATGAACTTTGTTGTTTGTCATCTGTTTACGCATTTAAGATGGTCGAAGTTTTCTTCACAAACGTATGAAATACGTTTTTCAAACATCTTTCTTTTCTAATCTAACCCGGATCTGGAATGAAGTTGGCGACGGTTGCTATGTGATGTAATTGCTTATGCTCAAGGTGTCCGTCAGTAGCATTCATTCATCCGGGAGTTCCTAGGGGGCGGCGCACAATTGGCTGAGCGCTGACCGGGTAGGGAGGGCTTAGGTCGGCAGGGGAATCCACGGCTCATCAGTGACCCCTGTGGCCGATAGGGCGCCTGTGGTTCTGCAGTGGAGCCGCCAGATCTGTGTTGTCCTCCAGCACTATAGGTCTGGTGGCATTGCTGTTGATCTGCAGTGCGAAAAATGACGGCTTGGCAGGAGCACGTTTCGGAGGACGCGTGTTCCAGCCGCCGTTTCCCGAGTCGGCGGGGGGGTTGTGAGCGGTGAGCCGAGGATACAGATAATAATTGTGCATTAAATTGGGGAGAAAACCGGGGTAAAAAATTGGCGACGACTAAATTAAAAAAAAAAAAAAAAAGAAAATCAATGGATTTATTTTTCTAACATATTTTCACCGTATGCAAATGTTTAATGTAGCAGTAGTTACAGTGAAATGTTTACTGGGAAGCTGGCAGCAGAGCAATTTGGTTAGCGTTAAAGCCTTTCCTCTTTTAAAACATAAAAGTTTCAGTGAAAACGACGACCAGAATGTTACACACTTTATTACTATAAAATGACTTAGTGGAACAACATTTTCGAGTTTGTTCTAAACCAGTGCCATGCTTTAACAATACTTACATTGCACATTTGGTATAATTTATTTCAAGAATAAGAAAGATGTTGACAAAGCGCAGCATCCTATCTCGTTGTAAACTGGCCCACTCACTGCCTGTTTTTTTCTCATTCATGATGCTATTTGGGAGAATGTTCAATGTTTGCCCCCCAGACATTTTCTGAAATGACGCCCCTGCTTCATAGCTTTCAAAATTTCCATAATATTACATTTCGTAAGTATCGTTCAGAAATATTGTAATTAAACTACTGAAAAAACAGTGCTGCCTGTTCAGTGAACAACAAGGCAGATATCGTTGTAATGTCTAAATGAGGGGCGCTGCATTGCCTACAACAAAACTGCCTGGGGTTTGGTTGGTCGCCTCACTGTGCCACAGTGACACCTACTGGCCAGGTGCCAGACGTGGCCAGGCAAAGATTCGTCATGATAAACTCATCTCCACTGTTCAGTAGGTTGGCAACATTTGTTGCCTAGGCTGGTGAAAAGAGGACTGTTGGCTGGACAGCACGAGTGGAGATCACCCACTGATCTTGAATCAGGATGTCAGTGTTGAGGCAACACGTACATTATTTTTTTACACAGATTTTCTCCACAATTTAGAATGCCCAATTATGTTCCCTCACCAATTCCCCACAACAGCTTAGGAGAACTGAAGGTCAGTGGGCATCCTCCAATCCCACGACCAAGCCAATTGTCTCCTTACACCCAAGAACTCGAGAGCAGTTGTCTGCAAGTTACCGGCCTCTGGAGGAGACACAGGCAAGCCCTGCGGTGTCCTCTGCAGATTAAATCATTTTTCAAGATGTCAGAAAATGTATGAGTAGGATGACTCTCTTTCTATTAGCTCAACAAGGTCTACAATAACTGGCCGAGTGAAGAAAAAGAAACATGCTATTGATTTCTGTACTTTAAGATAAAGTAGCTAACTGTACCTCTGTCTTTAATTATATCTCACAAAAAATAAAGGTCAGAAAATGCATTTAATTTCCATTCTATCAGCACAAATGATCAGGTTTTCTCATTTAGAATTCAAAAATAAAAATACTGTAGCGCAATATCAACCTGCCCTTCTTGAAATTAAAACAATGCATGGGTGTGCTTTGTGAAATGAAACCTCACAATGAAAAAATTGCTTTATGATCATGCCCCCTCCCCTACATCCACCTAAAAAAAGTACATCAGTCCAGAAATACAAGTCTTTGTTCTCTGTTAAAAGCCTAACTTTTGTAAATGGAATTGCCCTGAATAAGGCAACAGACCAAACATTTACTGCACAAGATCTAAAAAACCATTGACAACAATTGAACAAGATGTTTCACCGTCTGAGCGAAACTGGAACCAGACCCAATGACAGAGGACAAACAGAACCAAACAAAAAAGGGACCAACTATCTTGCCCCTGAGCTATCATGCGCAAAACAAACTGGACACAAAGACTCAAAAGAAAATGATGAACAGCCAAAAGCAAAGAAACCATCGACAAACAAAACAACTCTAAGAAACATTACAAACGTCATTACAGTACAGACATTAGTCCCACCCCTAAATGAATCCTTTCTCCACTGTTGCCTTTTTAAACGTGTACATTAGTAACAGTTATCATGTGATGCACTCAGTTAAAAAGTTCCGTTTTGTGATTTGCTGTCAAGGGGTTCTATACAAACTGCATTCACACTCATTTCCAGCTGCTATTTTATGTTGCTAACAAAGTTGGATAATGTTTCACTGATCTTTTCTACAAAGGAAGCACTTTAATCACCCTCTGCATCTGTACAGAGCAGTCTTGTTATTCTTTCTGCATCTAATGTTGGGCACCTGTTACCGGTTCCACAATTATGTATACAACTTTAAGTAAGAGTATCAAGTCATTTTTGGCTGGGTTCAAAATAGAGTAATCTCAGAATCCATCTTTACAACAGTTCTCCTACAATGATGCTAATTCATCAAAAACAATCTGAATCAGACACATGACTTACAAGAGCGCAGTTTATCGATTGACGTTACATGCCTGTACAGTTTCTGAATACGACAGGCAAAGAATTCCATCAAAATGTCACATCTTTTAATTCAGATTTTCAGAATTGAAAAGAACAACGCTATAGATTAAGCACGTCCCAATATCTCAAATGTATGCTCAAAAAAGCAAGCAAAGAACCAAGACCAATACAAGAGAGGGGGGGGGGGGGGGGGGTTATGTTACTAGAGTACAAGTATGTATGTTTGGATATGTTCCTCTAAATAGTCCCAAATTTTGATACTCAATAATTTGTGGTAAAAAAAAAGAAAAACCTATAGTAGGTATGTATGCAGCACAGTCAATGTTAGTGCTGCCAAAACCCAGCGTTTACCTTTAAATGAATATGCATTCCCAAACAACTTGAATCTTAAACTAAAAGCAGGGCGTCTCTTTGTGAAGCTGTCACTTCAACCTGCAGTTTAATGATAAGAAAGAGTCTGCATTTCTGTGTGTTCAATTGGCTCTGGAGTGTGTTTGGGAAAAGGAAAAAAAGAAAACCAACCCTGCACACATGTGTTTCTGTAATCACGTGGGCGTCGCCGTGATCACCCATCTCCTTGGCTACACATTACTGCTGCGTCGAACTGACTTGAGTGTCTTTGTGAAGGGGTCTGAACTGTATGATCAGAACTGAGTGACCATTTAGGGATGTGCTTTTGGTACATTTTTATGAATGTTTAAATGCTATGCAGGTGTCAGCATTTAAACGTTTAAACCATATCTACATACACCAGAGGTCGTGTTAGCTTTTCTGTTCATGTATTACTGAAACGCACATGCCCAAAATGTTGCGTCCCATCCATCAAATATACATTTTAACACAAAGGCTAAGAAAATTTTTATGAACGTTTAAACTCTATGGCATGTAGTAGTTTAAATAAATCACTGTCTGTGTATAGATATACATAGAAACACAGGTACACTTTTTTCTTTGTTATATATACTAACAGTAGACTGTTCGCATGACAACGAGTCGGGATTCTAAGCACTGTTGCATTCATCTACGTGTGTTTTAATATTTTTAATATTCCAATAACAGCATTGGCATGTCTTAAGCGAAGATTCTTGAAAAACTGTCCATCTGTGCGTATAATATATATATATATATATATATATATATATATATATATATATATATATATATGTGTGTGTGTGCCTTGGTCACTGTAGTACTCGTAGTCAGAAGTAGATGGCTGATGCAGATGAGCAATCTTCTTCATGAGAATCCTCTGAAGATGCTGACTGCTTAGCAAAAAAACTTACGACTGAAAACTGACTTGCTGTCAGTGTACACTCTGCACTAGGTATTCATTTTCATGCTTAAAAAAATATGTAAGGGCATCCCTGTTAAACTAGTGTGGAAAATAACAAAAGCACAACGTTAAATTAGGCGACTGCAAAAAAAAAAATTAAAAGTTAAAAGTTGAACAATTCACATAATTTGTCGGCTCTGTTTGAAATAAAATTAAAGGGACCAGAATTAGGCTCAGGCAAGATATGAAGGTAAAAGCAAAGATTGTTTTGCAATTAATATTGATGGCAAAGTCAAATATCTGGCTTATTGCTGCCACCTACAGGACTGGAGTGTACCTTAATCAATGTCGTTATATTGCAGAACCGTTTTTTTTTTTAAACAAGCAAATAGTTTAAGGTCATTGCTGCAGCGTAATAGATTACCACGAATACACATGTCTGCGTGCCTTTCCATTCTGTGCGTCCAGAGAATGCAAGACAAAATATTTTTCCGTCCAATGGATTCATTTTTGTGTTAACGCGACCTCTGATACACACACACTATTTATATTGCATTCTGATGTATACTGACAGCCCTGGTTAGTATTTTCTAAGCAAAGAACCCCTAAATAAGCAAATAATGTTTTAACATCGTAAAGACTTAACAACAAAGTAAAAAAAAAAAAAAAAAGTACAATGTACACACCAAGGTATATATTGAAATTAGGGCTGTCACTCGATTCAAATTTTTTATCAGTTAATTTATGTGCATTAGTTGATTAACCGGTAGATTCATCCGTACACATTTTTATTAAAGGTTTTGGGTTTTTTTTCCAATATAACAATCTTATATCGCCTGTCCTGCATGTAACACTAAAAAATCAATAGACACAATAAATAAATAAATAAATAAATAAATAAATAAATAAATAAAATAAAAAGCTTAATGGGAATTTGGTCTTTTTAAAAGTGTTTTTTGTGTTATTTTTATCTTAGTAAATGTCTATCTTTGTTATTTGCACTGCGCTACTGAGATGTACCTGTGCTGGCCCTGTGGGCACAAAGTGAATAAAATAAACTAAACCTTTTTTTTCTTTACATACTATATCAAAAGAACAAAACAAAACTAATAATAATAATAATAATAATAATAATAATAATAATAATAAACACAGCTGCATATGTTACATTAACGCTACTATTCAAGGACTGGTACCACAAATGGGACATCCGAAGGACTTGTAGTCCGAAACGTCCTGATAATTGATTTGTAATCAATTATTCTACCTTTTTAAGTACCTGAAATATCCTTTTCTTTTTTCTTATATTTCATATATATATAAGAAAAAAGAGAAAAGGATATTTCAGGTACTTAAAAAGGTAGAATAATTTCAGACTACAAGTCCTTCATCGGCTGAATACAAAAAAAACAGTGCTTTAAGAACTGTGGACTATAAATACAGAGACAGAAACTCCTGTGCCAAATCCACATTTAACCCCATAATGAATTCCACTGATGGGTGTTTTCTACTGTCTAGGACAATTAATCAGAATTGGAAATAAGACAGATACCAAAGATGATGATGCATTCAGTCTGATGTTCAGTATTTAGAGAAAAAGAGTTGTTCAACTCTGCAGGAACCAGTGCAGCGGAGTCAGTGAATGCAAACTGAAGTAGTACGAGACACACTGAGATGGAGAGGTCTGTGCATCTAATGGTATGAGAACGGAGTTCCCTTACAATTAAATTACAATCCGTGAGTAGTACACAACATCTGTGCTGGTAGGAAGGCAACATCCAAGCGCAGTACAAAATCAGCAGAGTGCTTCAGAAGTCCTAAAAATAGCAGGGATGAGCACTGAAACTCTTATGCATCATGATACATTTATGAATGGGTCTTGTAGCCCTTCTAGCATGTCAGCCCTTACCTGGCTCTTTAAACAGATCTTTCACCGCATGCCCTAGTCTGATCCATGCACACCATACGCCAGTGTTAGAGACATGCATGTTTTTTTTTGTTTCACCTTATTGATTTGATAAGCCAGTATGAACAGCTGGCTTCAGTAAGTGGTGACAGTGGACATTGCCAACAGTAGCAGCATAAAGAGCCTTTACTTTATCACAGGGGACATGGGTCTCTGCAGGTGGTCTGTGATCTAGCAAAGATGCCAAACTTACAAAACACTATCAGTAGCCAACAAGTACACATGTAATGGCCTGTTGTATGATACACTACTCTTGTAGAGTAAGCTGTGCCATTATGGAACACCATAATGAAACTTAGATCAAAGGTGAACCAAAAAAGCTGAAAAGTGTATTTAAAGTTTGTATGCTATTGTTAGGGTTTACAACATACCATTATACACTATATCTTTTTTTTAGATTCTGCATGCAAAGTAACAATATAAAATTCAGGAGGTCCCCGGTTCAAATCCCACCTCAGCCACTGACTCATTGTGTGACCCTGAGCAAGTCACTTAACCTCCTTGTGCTCCGTCTTTCGGGTGAGATGTAGTTGTAAGTGACTCTGCAGCTGATGCATAGTTCACACACCCTAGTCTCTGTAAGTCGCCTTGGATAAAGGCATTTGTTAAATAAACAAATAAACTTAAAATAATCCATAGGATTCCATTTTAGCGTTGATATATTTGTTTTCCATTCAACTCATTTGCTTTCCCGAGTTTCAATGAAGATCCTGAGTCAAATCAAAACAAATTACTCCAAAAGGTGAGCAATTTATTACAGCATTTTGTACACTCCTCACAAACAAACCCTAGTAATGGCCAACTGGCTTTCTGGCCAGCAACAAACAATTCAATTACCAGATATGCTGGAAAGCCAACATAACTGTGTACCAAAATTAACTAAAATTGCTATTAGCCTAAACATTTCTGCACACTTAATATTATGAAACAACTATGAAACTGTGTTATGACGTAAATAGGAACAGTACATGCAGTCATGGTTTGTAATATCTTATACCTGTACAGAGTTATATACGCACTAGCAGTGCCCAAGATATGGCCTTCATCTGCCAGGACTTATGCATAAGTTGCTTACTATGACCTAGATTCTAAATCCTCCCAAGAATTTGCTCAGAACAAGTTCCCTCACAATTGGATGAGCAATTCTATAAATATACATTTCATACTAAATGACGTACATCCTTAATCCCCCCCCCCCCCCCCCACAAAAAAAGAAGAAACTGTTTCTTCACCTTTCTGCAACGTGAAATCTAGAGAAGTCTATATTTCCATAAATGTAACTTGCCGCTGTGTAAACTAAATCATTGGAAACTTTAACAGGAATAGAAAGGTATGTCTTTTTAAAACATACTTTGAAATCTGTTTTCTTACCTTTTATTAGCTTTATTAACATTATTAATGTCCTAATTTTTTGCGGCAAGAATTATTTAAGTTTTTTTTTTAATGTAATTTAATATACAAATACATCAAAGAGAGAGAGAGAGAATGCTGCATCCTCTGTCGTCGGTCACGTGGTCTGATTACAGTGAGACCGCTGGAGCGAGTTTGCACTACAACACAGGAAGTGATCCGCTACCAGGAAGCAGCACCCATTTTTCATCTGTAGTACTGTCTTTGGGTTGATTTGATCCCGCTAATGCATACCCTGCCACCGCTAGATGTTTTAAAGCCCTTTACATCACTGGGAATCATCCTGGGTTGCACCAGCCATCATCCTTAGTTCTCGGGATAACCTCTAAAAATAAATGATGCAATCTAGATTTACCTGATGCTGTAAAATGCTATAGAAAATCCAGTACAAGTTGATCAAATCAACCCCTAAATTACAAATGGGATACTCAATTGACCTATTACTTGCCATTTATTGTGAATTAGTCTGCGATTTCAGTCTTATGCATGGGATAATCCACCAGCAGTTAATTCTAACAGCATATTTCATTTCTGATGAGTAATGAATACAGATTGAAGCCAGGGGGAAAAAAAACCCATCAACTTGTACATCTACTGTATCAACTATAAATCAGAGGAAGTACAGTAGTTCATCAAAAACTTTGCTACCTTTTTAAGCAGTTCAGATGTATTTGAGCATTCCTTCAGTAAACTGAGTAATCTAGCAATCGGCCAATTACTTTACAGAGTTTCATATTGCTTAACATGGCATTTGTCGACAGCTAAATGAAAGTTAAAAAATCAGAAGCGTGACATAATAGCTCTCATCGTTTACAATTACAGCCTTCATCATAATCAATCATATGCCTTATTATCGCAGGGTATTTTGAGTGTTCTACATTACGGTTGCAGTAAAAAAAAAAAAAAAAAAAAAAAATCCTGTTTTCTAATTCTAGTCGTGCATCACCAAATAGTTTAATCTTCATAACCCTATGAGGAGTTAGCACTAGTGCTGGCACAGCACTGGCTATGGGGAGTGACGGGAGGCAAGGTTCCCCATATACAGCTCTCGGCTCATACAATTTTCAGCAATCTGCATACAAACAAAAAAAAAAAGGCAATGGGGGGACCTTTTGATAAAATAACAGCAATACAGGGATATTTGTTCTTCAGTGAAAGAACACTCACATATTTATAAACCAGGAAAATAAACAATTCAGCATCAATTCTGCAAGGGTATGAAACTTTATTGCATCACCAAAAACCTGGACCTACTTTGATTTGGACAAAAAATGTCAATGTATGTTTGCCTTTGGGAGAAGTAGTTACAGTGTCAATTTTAGGCCTGAGTGACATCCCATTCATGGTTGACCCATCTTGGACACAGAAAGGTAGTTTTGGAGTTGTTTTAAAGCTTTATCATAATATCATTCTATGGAAGCTTCTGTGAAGTGTAAGATAAAAAAAAGTTGTGGGATTCTCTGACCTTTGACCTCACTCAGCTCAAATCGTGTAACCTTGGCCTTTGTCAGTGTTTGATAGATTGTAGCCTAGACCCTTATCTACATTTCCTGCAAGTTTCATTTTGTGCCTGCAGTTGGTTGAGGCACAGCACAGAGTTGAATTGCAGTGTGAGGTGAATCTTCTTAAGTGAAACGATTACACACCTAATACAATTAAACAAAAATATTTAGCTGTAATCGAGTATACTCACTTGTTAAATTGAAGCTGCAGTGGACTGGTGCAGTTGTAACAGATTCATGTTAATTAATTAACCAATTTGGTCTAGAAACATGTGACTAAAGTGTAACACACTAAAATACTAAAATGTGCCCTTTATAAAGTGAAAAACAAGAAAACCCAACTATAACTAAGGTGTGTCCTTAAACCTGGTACTCTTCCAAAAAAACATTTATACATTATACTTATCAGCAGGGATCCTAGTTTTCCGCAATAAAAAAGTGAAATTCTCCAATTAAAAAAAAAGAAAAATCCATGTTATTCCGCAAGTAAAATAAAAGGGCTAAAACTGAGTTTTCCCTGTCACGTTATAAGACACACCAACAGTACTATTGGGTAACAGTTAAGCCAGGAAGTAATTATTGTTGTTCTTGTTACACTTGTTGTGTCTCTTTATGTTGTATTTTAGTTTATAACTTTATCTATTCTTAAAACTGTAACCTTGTATTACAGTGTAACCCGTGTACTTCGCTTTGCATAAATATGTCTGCTAAATAAATAAATAAAATTAAAATGGCTACACTTTCAAATTCTAAGCAAGTTACATGCTTACCAGTGCCATTAATCAATAAAACAAACATACTTTTTTTTTTTTTTTACTTCAAATATTACAAATAGTTCTCTGTGTTATTAAAAAAAAAAAAAAAAATAATATTCATGTTAGTTCAACTCCGAGTTAGTCTTCATCATCCGGACGGCTATTGTTCAAACAGAGCTGCAGCATTCCAGCTACAATTGGTCTGACTCTGGAATTGCACCACCTCCCTAATGTGCTTGCTGAATCTCGACCTGCCGGTTGATCCACTTTGCACAGAGGAGTGTCAGCTTTTACACACATTTTGACAAACTCTGAAACAGTTTTGCACTGTTCTTTGGCAGTTGTAAGTTGCTGAAATGATCCAAACACAGTGGTCTGTTTCAGTGTTTTCGATGGCCCTGATGTTTCGGCCTCATCTTGTTTACGTGCCCTTTCATTCAATGTATGTTTAGCGCTTCCCATGTCTTCTGCAGTCGTCTGCCTGCGAGTGTAAATCTACAGCCTTGCTGCATGAAGTTCAAAACAGCACATTACCATCGGCGCGAAATTCGTCCTTGCCAAACCCGTTAACCCGATCTTTAGGGGTGATTTTTTAAATGTTTTCAGCATCTTTGAACAGCTCTGAATACTGAAGTAAACTGAACATGAATACCGGAAGCAGTTTTATTAGACAGGTATGTTTCCGTAAATTTAAAGCAAAGTTGCCTGTGTTAATGTTTATATATTATACATGTTTTGATTTGGTTATTATCAAATAAACAAAAAAGCCTTGCATGTCTTTTGCCCCTCCCCAAGTGTAAAACAAAAAAATCTCCGAAAACATCAGAAAATACATGTTTTTTCGTGTTATCAGTTTAACATTCTTGACATTAAATGTTAGTAGGTACAATTCTTGCAGTCTATGTGATATTGAAGACAATTGTTGCATAAATGACAAGTACTTCCAATTACTTTCTTGGCGTTAAAGACATCAAAGCATGCTGTGACCCATGCAAAGCATCGTGGAGTGTGCCGCAGTACCGGTCACACCTTAACAAAGAAGCAGATCAAGGTCACCAGAAGCTGAACTTTGTGTATGGCCAGAAGTTATGTTACCCTTGTATGAAGTTGCTAGCCCATCGTCCTCCTGACCAAGAAAAACAACCTGAAAGCAACTAAATTCTCGAAGCTGAAAAGGAACATGAAATTTCACAAATAAACAAGTCACTGGAGGCAATGCAAGAATCTCCACTGAAGAGAAGGAAACTGTCATAAAAGGTATATGCAGCTCAGAAGGTAAAGAAGGTTGGAGAAGAAATGAAGAGAAAGCTAAGCAAAGCTTTCCCACAAACAGAAGTGGAAGACCGTGAAACAATCAAGGAGCAGGCTCAGGCATATCAAGAGATGACAGCCCACTTGAAGGAAAAATGTAATTTAAAAAACAGTTGAAGTCAGCAAAACATATTTTGATAGCTGTCCCAATGTCTTGGTCTTGACGGAGGACTGCTGATGAGTTTGGTGGTACCTACCACATGTCCAGGAGAGCCAAGGCTTTACAGAAAGAGAAGGGATGCCTATCGGATCCAAATCCAAACATTGGGGGTAGAACGCCAACAGTGGAGATTGCTCAAATGGTAAAATTGTTCTACAAGAAGATGTTAGTCGAGTCATGACCGGAAAGAAAGATTTTGTTTCTGTTTATAATAAAGAGTCGGGAAGGAGGGAGCACCAACAAAAACGGATTGTTCTCTGCAATCTTTCAGAGGCCTATCGCTTCTTCAAATTACAGCATCCTGACATTAAGATTTGCAGAGCTGAAACCAAAGGAGTGTGTACTGGCACGCAGTAGCGGTACACATGCTGTGTGTGTCTGCACAACACACCAGAATGTAAAGCTGATGTTCATTTGTACTAAACTTCCACAACTGAGTGCCAGTACATAAGTGCCTTTCAATCACTATCGGCATTGCTTACCTTATCATGTGTTCCCCACCCAACGTCAATTGCCACTTAGGAAAGTGTGAGAATTGTCCATCACTTGAACATCACTTCAAAAGTCATCTACAAATGCTCTTTCAAGACAGCCTGGTGGACGCAGTTGAGTATCGGAAGTGGACTACAACTGACAGATCCACCCTTCAGACAATTAATGAACCTGTTGGTGAGTTCATAGAGACTTTCACAAGCCATCTCCAACATCTTTGTTGACATGATTTAATTGCAAAGATGCAGACTGCATATTATCAATAGCTGAGAGATGAACTCCTTCAAGAAAATGAATTCCTGGTTGTTGGTGATTTTGCAGAAAACTTCACTTCCATCATGCAAGATGAAGCACAATCACATCATTGGAACAACTCTCAGGCAACCATACATTCTTTTGTTTGTTATTAGCTAGACAAAGATGGGAATTCTCAGCACATGCTGCAATATCAGAATGCATGACTCATGACACAGTCGCTGTTTATCTCTTTCAAAAGCATTTTTTGAGGTTCTTGGAGAACAAATCTGGGAGGCACCTAAGAAAAATCTATTACTTCTCTGACAGGTGTGCAGAGCAATCTAAGAACTGTAAAAATGTCCTCAACATTTGCAAACACTTGGAAGATTTGGGCGTAGAAGCAGAGTGGAACTTCTTTGCAGCATCTCATGGCAAACTGTGATGGTGTAGGAGGAACCATTAAACGAATGGCAACAAAAGCCAGTTTGCAGCATCCATACCATGACCAGATCCAGACTCCAGAGGTTTGCAAAAGACAACATTCCTGCTCTTGAAGTAGAATACTTCATGATAGCACAATGGCAAGCTGAGCAAGATGTTCTGGAGCAACAATTCCTCAAAGTAAGAACTGTGCCTGGCACACGGCATCGCCACTTCTTTCAACCAGTTTCCAAAGCAAATGTCATTGTATGAGAGTTCTCCCAGTCAACAAAACAAAGAGAAGAATCAATCACAGTCAAAGAGGATGTCCTATTATTTGACCAAGTGAAAGGATATGTTACTGTTCAGTATGACAGTCACTGGTGGTTGTCTGCTGATCAGAAGAAACGGGAGGCTGAAATTAACTTCCTGCACCCGAATGGACCAGCTCAATCATTCTGTTTCCCACGCCGTCCAGATCAATTTATTGTAGACGTGGGGGTGTGCTGACATCAGTGGAGCCAACAACTGCAACAGGAAGGACATACACCCTGAGAGACAAGGAGACGCCAAAGCATCAAAAGCCTTGACAGAGTGGCTATGCAGGAAAAGGGCAACTTAAGCATAGGTGACTGGTAAATTGTGTTGCATGCAGAAATATAAGGACAGAGACCTGAAAATAAAATATCTACATTTCCACCACTTCTAAAAATATGTTTTCTTTTCCAGGCTCAGTGATTCATTGGATTTGAACAGTGGTAATTACAGCTCCTGGTAAAGCATCATGTGCTGACAGAAGAACCACTGGTGGGAACAAAATTAAACGTGCACATTTCAGTCTTCTGTTGTTCTCAGTTTCAAATAATTGTGACTTAGGGGAACCGATGTTGCAGTTAAAACACTTAACAAGTTAAGGGGGTCTATTCAATTGATCTAAACGTTTGCTCTTAATGCCACTGTCCATTATACATATGAGGTGACAATAGGTCTTGATATTTTATACATATGAGGTGACAATAGGTCTCGATATTTTATACATATGAGGTGACAATAGGTCTCGAGGTTTTAACTGTTAGTGTAAAATGCATACAATCTTGCTTAGGATTAAGTTACAAAAATATATGGTAATTAACACAGTGCCAGGCTTCTGTTTGTCATGTACACAGTAATATGGGATAGGTATACATTTTTACTTCAAATCCACCATTGCAGAACAAAAGGCACTACATCACTAGTGTTACTGAGCAGTCTGTGTGAAGAACTCGGAACAAGTCACTACTTGTACAGTCATACTGGTAAGTGTTAATTTGTGAATCTGAAAATAGAAGTGCTTGGACTAACATTGCAGAGGTGATCACTCAACAATCAAATACCAGTTTTGACAGTCACCATTGTAGAAACTTGTTTTTTGGGGGTACAATTTATACATTTCCTTGTTTTTTTGGGGTACAATTTATTACATACTGCTCATTACGTAGGAGTAAAAATAACAACAACGAAGCAGCATGGTGCAGGTTACACAGGAAGTGAGGAGCAGGCATGTGCAATGCCAGATACTGGTTCACTGTACTTTGTCTGCACTGCTGTCTTCATAAACTGTCCGGAGTTGTGTGTTTTATTTTTACCAGTTTGAAGTGATATGGGGGTAGGATTAGATCATTCAGTAGTTAAGCTGATTCATTGTCCAAATTAAAGCAGTGTGAAAACATTGTAAGAGTGCAGGTCAATAGGAACAGACAGCAGAGACTTTCCAAACCATGTCTCGCCAACCACAAAGCAGCACAGCTACAGCCAGGTTACAGTTTACATGTACCTTTGCTTTTGAAACTGTCGCGGCTTTTCCTGGCTTCTAGTGATAAACGATGAATAAAGCAAGGCAGAAAGAGAAACGCAGAAGGTAGTTTTCCTCTAACCATGCTCAGATCACTGCCTCATAGTGACGTTGAGCTCCACACAGACGGAATTATGCTTGCAGATCGAGGAACGTGGTCCAGAGATTCTCTATTCTTTCAGCTTCTACATCAGTATTTAGAGAACTGAAAACAGAACTCCTCCAATGGACTGATTCACACATACAGACCCATAAAAATACCCTTGATATGCTCCTTTAAAAGACTTTTTATTTTGAATGTGTTTTATTTATTCATTAATTTATTTTAAAAAGGAACAACTCTTTTATATTTTATTTCAATAAGGAAAACCCTCTTAAGTTTCCTTATTTTAAAAGCTTTCAACGAAGCTGTTTTGCATAATATTCCATTTGTGTTACCGAAGCTTGGACAAGCCAAGGGGAATGCATTCAAGAATTTGTTGTTTTCAATTCATATTTTTCGATGCATTGCAAAACAAACTTGTTATACACCACCAGTCTATATTCCTTTGCATAAAATACCCAAAAAGGCAGGCTGTATCCTGTCTGTAGAGGCAGAAAAATAAATGACTGGAGTGGAGACTCTCTGTCAGGCACAAGTTTAAAATTATTTGTACATTTAATTTTGACCTGCCATAAAATACAAAAATGACATACTCTGGAATAGCTATTAAACATTAGAGCTGCAAGGTCCTATTAGATTACTGGGGTTAAGCTCGCCACAGAAGGAGGTGCTGACACCCAGGTCCGGGGCAATGGGGTGGATTGGGTTAATCTGCCATTCCAATTGAAACAATGAACTAAACAGCTGCTGGAGTCTGTGCCCACTGCTGTCAGCTTTTCTTAACCTCTGTGGAGAGCAGCAATCAGCACACATTGAAGCAGCTGCTTCTTCAATGGTTTCACTTGGAAATTCTGCTGTGTCCAATGCACTGGATGCCTTCACTGATGCACACATCTGTATCAGGCATTGATTGATTTCTTACATTATAGTAAAAGTAAAAGACTGTGTGTGACACCACACACCGCCAACTCATATACATTAACACATAGTTCAGCATCAGAAAACACTTTTGGAGAATATAAAACAGCTGCCCCTATTTCAATCTCGCAAAAATACAGAACTCTTCAGAATGCACCCTGCAGCCAAAACTGAACTAATTTATTTGAAGTCATGGTAGTCGAAGTGCTGCTGCTATTCCAAATATTTACAGTAACAGCATGACCAATGAGGACCAGTCAGTCAACAATAAAGAAGAGTGCTGGTAATGTGCTTTCGGCCTGGGGCAAATCAGAGGAACCCAATCTATACATGTTTCAGGATCACTCCTAAATGAGACGCCTCCTTTCTAGAATTCACAAATTCATTTTCAAAAGCTTTCACTGGAGTAACAGTTCATCTCACTGTCATTTAAGGCAATCATATAAACTAAAAGTGTTCTAGAGTTCAATATTTGTTCCTTAATTAACTCTACAGAGTGATCTCACTGTTCCAAGTTGGGTTGCTAAGCAGATGTCGAAAGTGATCTAATGAAAGTAATTCTCCAATTTAGGTTTATACATACTTTCTTATCCATACATTGGTAAATAAACATGATACTCCAGGAACCTTCATGAAGTGCTGAGTTCATTTCACCCATGAGGATGGCCGTAAACAACCCAAATATGCCCCCTTCGGGAACTTAGTTATTTGGCAAACCTTAATTGGTGGAATAACCTATTTTAAAAGGCAGTTAGCTGGTCAATCTGCGGTTGACTTAAAAGAAAGTATACCTTCATTACACACGACTGGGAATTCAGGAAGCTGTTAAAGGACCGGTCTAATTAAACATACATCTAAAATGTTACAATAAAGCAGCATTTTTTTATTCTTTTTAATCTAACCAGCTTGAGAGAGTTCCATCTAAATGTAGATGCCATTTCCTAGCCGTGATTCTCGTCTTTCTGATATACTTACAACTTCTGAAGTCCTCCCACGCAACCTCAAGTATGTTATCTACTCTGCCTCTCTTTCTTTCTACTAGAAAATCTTTTTTTCGCTGCTGAAATATAATAAGACTTCCCCAAATTCCTTTCTTTTTTCATTTTCTGTCTATTGGGTGCTTCACTTTGGTGAACGGCGGGGGCTTGCATTAGTAGCCTACGGTTTTGCAAAATGGAAACAGCCTTACAAGAGGACAAACTAGACTTGCTGGCTGTACAGATTCTCTGATCCAGCTCTAATAAGCAATGTGGCACCATTAGGGACAATCCTTAACTCTTTCAGAGCCATGTTCACATACGTAGGTTTGGACAAATAAGCAAAATATCCAGCCAGGAAAGCACTTATCTGTCGAGTCTGTAAGGTGCTTTAATTGTTATGGGGAGCACGTGACCCCCTTTGTTACTCGGACTGCTGCCTCTAATTGCTTATGGGAAGTTAAGCGTGGATATTTCTTGCAAAGTCTGTTCTCTGTAGTGTCCAGAACAGTCATCACTTTTTGATCCTTGTGAAACACCAGCAATTCTGCGGCCACAGCCTTGGTGAAGGAAGCACATACTACAAGACAGGAGTCTTGCCCATCGTGAGGCTGAAACTTGCAACAGGGAGATGCATCATTTATATATTATATGCATCGTTTATATGTTTATATATTACAGAATACATGCCTGGGATAACATATCCATTATATATATATATATATATATATATATATATATATATATATATATATATATATATAAGGTTACACAAGTCTAGAGATCTAAATGTATGTGTACTATATAGTATTTAAATATGTATCATGCACTTAAAAGATTAACATATGTGATTTAATATATATATATATATATATATATAAATAATTACCCTAAAAAGACCTGGGTACCAGGTTCCGGATTTTCTACCTGTGCCAACCTCATATATATAAAGCGGTTATGTGAAATCCCATTTTTTTCACAAGAACATTCACAAACAATAGGAGGCCATTCTGCCCATTCCTAGTTGCTCATTCCCTGTTTGCCCATGGTTGAGTCCTGCATTGGGTCAGGTACCCGCAAAAGCGGGTCGGGTTCGGGTCGGAACATTAACTTTTTCGCGGTTTGTGGTTTGGATGCAGGTCAAAAAAATGAAATGTACTGGTATTTCCTGCTCTAAAGTAGGAGGCGATTAGGGAGCACTCAGCTGACTAAGTAGTGTTCTCGGTTTGTATTGCTGCTTGTTTGATACGTCGCAAGATCATTTTATCACGTCTACTTGGCGATACTAAAAATGTCTGTGGACGAGTTGAAACAAAAGATACCGCAGGGTTTATATCATGTAGAGGAAATAGTTTGAGAGGTAAACCATAAGTGTGGAATTCTTTTGGAAATAATGAACACGTGACTGGATTCATTGCTTGTAAAACCACAGCCACAAAACTGGTACATCTATGAAAGCACAGGAGTAGCTCCCTTTCAACTGGTGGCATGAAAGGAATAGACAGGTATTTTATAGTAAAGTAAGCAGAGATAGTTAACATGCTACAATGTTAAAATATATCCAGACCACTAGAGAAAGCTACCACTCTGTATAGCCTATTGTATAAACTCAATCTGTGGAGAATGGTAGAGATATCGGTGTGTGAATGTGAGTCAGTCGACACAGGCAGTAGGTAAAGGACAAACACTTGCGGGTTCAAGACAGCGTTGCAGCGGGTTGCTGGTTCAGGTCGGGTCCGGGTCGGAAGCCAGTCATAAAAAATGGACCCACGCAGGACTCTGGCCCATGGTGTCTGTACACCCTATTCACAGTTTTCTGGCAGGTGTTTTTTTTTGTTCACCCTGGTGTGTTATGCAAAGAATGGAGATGATGTGGCTCTGGACAGCTTCCACTACCATGATTGGCACTTTCAGATTCAAGTCAAATAGAGGCGTCTATGCTATGCTTGCTTTTCTTAACATATTCAATATAAAACCAGTTTTGACATTTATTCTCAGAAATGCTAGTACATGACATTTTTCTACATTTGATTAAAACATAAGGTTGTGTATTATTCAGAAACTCACAGGAGGAGCATGTTGCTTTGATTACCCACTGCAATGATGGTACGGTGTTAGAATACAGCATTAGGTATATAATACTTGGCTGTATGCAACCTTAAGAGGACTTTCTACACATACAAAAAGCCACATGCAATGCTGTTCAAAAACCATATTACAAGGATGCAATGCATTCAACCTTAAACACATAAATGATATGTTTTATTAAGGAACCTATGGTTATGTTAAATATCTAATTAGGGATAACAGCTTTGTGTAACACTAAACACTAAATATCGATATGATTATATTAATATATATAAAAAACAGGCCTGTTTTCCAGATTTAAAAAATCCCTTTCCTTAAATGTACAGTGTTAAGATGTAAATACAGTATTTTGATTAGTAATCTGCCTTTCACACTTTGTCAACCTCTGTTTGTCATCAATACTGATCTGCCTGCATGAAATGGCAATGCATCGCAGACGAATCAAGATCAGATTCTATAAGATTCGCAGGTTGTGAAACGCTGCTCCGTGCATACGGGAATGTCTCATGGAAAACACCTCTCTTTGAGTAATGTTATTTATAAAATAAATACATCAATAAATAAAAACATAAATACATAAAACATGTTTTCAGCGGTTGATGTGTGCACAATACGATGATGTA